>NC_135864.1:13813873-14178873 GCF_031162955.1 Sander vitreus
AGAAATAAACCAATAACTTTTTTTAAGGGTACAATTTGAATATCATTAGTTTTTCTCTTGGTGGTATGACCTCCCTATTGACATCAGGATGGCCGAAAGCCTACGCATCTTCCGCCGAAGGCTAAAAACACATCTCTTCCGACTACACCTCGGATACATACACACACACACACACGCACACAGAGTACTATGCAAACGTCTTAGGCAGGTGTGAAAAAATGCTCTAAACTAAGAATGCTTTCAAAAATATAAATGTATTTTTTTATCAATTTACAAAATGCAAAGTGAGCGAACAAAAGAAAAATCTAAAATCACATCAATATTTGGTGTTACTACCCTTTGCCTTCAAACGAGCATCAATTATTATAGGTACTTGCAACAAGTCAGGGATTTTGTAGGATTGTAGTCAGGTGTATGATCAACCAATTATAGTATATAGGTAGTTATACTGCATCCGCATGGTCTCTCCCAGACAAATATTTCAAAGCAGACTGGTGTTTCAAGATTTGCTGTTCAAGCTCTTTTGAAAAAGCACAAAGAAACGGGCAACGTTGAGGATCGTAGACGCAGTGGTCGGCCAAGGAAACTTAGTGCAGCAGATGAAAAACAGATCAAGCTTATTTCCCATCGAAATCGGAAGATGTCCAACAGTGCCATCAGCTCAGAACTGGCAGAAACCAGTGGGACCCAGGTACACCCATCTACTGTCCGGAGAAGTCTGGCCAGAAGTGGTCTTCATGGAAGAGTTGCAGCCAAAAAGCAATACCTCCGACATAGAAACAAGGCCAAGCGACTCAGCGGTGCACGAAAACATAGGAACTGGGGTGCAGAAAAATGGCAGCAGGTGCTCTGGACTGAGTCAAAATTTGAAATATTTGGCTGTAGCATAAGACAGGTTGTTCGCCGAAGGGCTGTAGAGCGGTACAATAATGAGTTTCTGCAGGCAACAGTGAAGCATGGTGGAGGTTCCTTGCAAGTTTGGGGCTGCATTTCTGCAAATGGAGTTGGAGATTTGGTCAGGATTAATGGTGTCCTCAATGCTGAAAAATCCAGCCAGATACTTATCCATCATGCAATACCATCAGGGAGGCGTATCATTGGCCCCAAATATATTCTGCAGCAGGACAACGACCCCCAAACATACAGCCAAGATCATTAAGAACTATCTTCAGCATAAAGAAGAACAAGAAGTCCTGGGAAGTGATGGCATGGCCCCCACAGAGCCCTGATCTCAGCATCATCGAGTCTGTCTGGGATAACAAGGAAGAGACAGAAGGATTTGAGGAAGCCTACATCCACAGAAGATCTGTGGTTAGTTCTCCAAGATGTTTGGAACAACCTACCTGCCGAGTTCCTTCAAAAACTTTGTGCAAGTGTACCTAGAAAAAATTTATGCTGTCTTGAAGGCAAAGGGTGGTCAAACCACATATTGATTTGATTTAGATTTCTTCTGTTCATTCACTGCATTTTGTTAATTGATGAAAATAAACTAACACTTCCATTTTTGAAAGCATTCTTAGTTTACAGCATTTTTTTTCATACCTGCCTAAAACTCAGGGTTTAAAGCACTTAGTTGTAAGTCGCTTTGGATAAAAGCGTCAGCTAAATGAACTATTCAAAGTAGATGGTACCATTTCAGTGAAACCTCATATATTCAAGCTTACAGCTTTGAAGAACCGCCTTGTTTTTAGCCAGATGGCCATACATTATTGAGGCTATGTTGTTGGGCTTTAAAAGGTCACTCTTAACCCACAGTGCATAATGATATTAGACTTCAGCTGAAACGTTTTACTCACAAAAATCCGAGGTAAAGGTTTTCACCTGGCATTAAGTGCGGTTTACTGTTCATCTTTATCACAGTTATGTGGGTTATGCTTTAATTCTGCAATGTGAAATACCACCCAGCACACTGGGTGCACAGTATCCAGAATTATAAATATTTTGTTACATTTCACAGGCAGACTTGATAAAGCTTCCATCGACCAAGGAAAAAACCTCTATACCCTACGTAAGCTTATTGATAGCTGTTTTGAAGAGAACCTTTTGTGGTTATTAAATCGGGTGTTTGGGTGTGTGATTGTAGCAAACTAGCACATTAGGACATGATGTAAAATGTGGTGTGAAAATATATATATATATATATATATATATATATATATATATATATATATATATATATATATATATATATATATATATATATATATATAAAATATAAAATTTTGTAAACCGATCGCATAGGCATACAGCTGCAGAACTATACTGTAAATAAGGCATGAGGAGTTTTTCACACTGCATTTTACAGCTTTTGGTAAACCGAGTTTTCTCTGTCTTCACCTTATTTTTCTTTGGTAAAAGGTGAGGTAGTGTTCACTGCTTGGTGGTGGGTTAATCTTTAACTTATCATTTGCAAATGTTAAGTGCTTCCTTGATTGTGACTGTTGCTGTATTGCTTTCTGCCTCCCTTCCAAGGAGGACGCACAGGAGGAGTCGGGGTGGAAGCAGGTGCACGGGGACGTTTTCCGCCCCCCCAGGAAAGGCATGTTGCTGTCTGTGTTTCTTGGACAGGGCACCCAGATCTTCATCATGACCTTCATTACTCTCTGTAAGGACTATCTGTACATTGGGCTGTAACATGCAATATTGGCAATGGTTACACGCACTGAATTAGTTTTCTTTTTTTAACGTCTATCATTAGTTTCCCTCTTTCTTTTCTGTTCACCACATTAAGTACCTCAAGTGACACCAGTGTCACACACTTTTTTTTTTTTTTGCACACACACACTTAACAGCAATTTACAAATTGTTGCAGTCAGTATTACACTTTAAGGCCGCCTTGTTGTTGTATTCAGTCAGTTTAGTTAAAATAAATAGTGCATGGGAAAACTGAAGACATTATTTGGAACTTCAAGGCAACCAGCTGAGTTTTAACTTGCATTATCTCCCAAAACATACCTTGTTTAATTCCCTTAGAGTTTTATTTTGCCATCATGGTAACGGACATCCCTAGAGCGAGAGAAATAGTAGAACAATTCAGGTCAAAATACTTCTACAAGGTTCAAAGACCGTCTGTTGAAACCTCTGAAATATATGCAACTACATTATCAACCAAGAAGACGCATTTAAAGGCATATACATTGTCAAGCCACTTTTAGGTTTTACAGTCGGAGTAGGAATAGCATTGTCCTGAGTTTTTGTATTAATTTTTCAGTCTTTAATTTGCAGTGGTGCTGCTATGTCTGAATGAGTGCACTGATGACACTGTTTCCTCTGTAGTCCTGGCCTGTCTGGGTTTCCTGTCACCGGCCAACAGAGGGGCTCTCATGACATGTGCTGTGGTCCTCTGGGTTCTGCTGGGCACGCCTGCTGGCTATGTGTCTGCACGCCTTTACAAAAGTAAGAGTACAGGGAAAAGTTTGCAGCAAAATTTCAATACAATCTTTTTGTTTTTTGCAGTCAGTAGGGCTGCAGGATTATGGCCAAAAATGGTAATCACGATTATTTTGATCAATATTTATCAAGATTAATTATTACGATTATTTGTTGATTTTAACCAAAACAAATATTATTGTCATATTGGCTAATTATAACTGCTTTCACATCCACACTGTGCTACATTCCTCCTTTGTTAAAGGATACTATGAGAGAGTATGCCATTTCAGCTGCTGTGCAACCGCTTTCCAAACATGCGCGTTTGCCGTGAAAAGATACAGGCAATGCAATTTTCTGTTCACATTAACGGCGCATGTTAAAATCCGGTGCCAATAGGGCACCGGTGCCCGGTATCTACCGGACGAAATAGCAACGCGGATTACGGTGCCACTTAAATGTCTGCGTTGCGCTCTGATGCTCCAAAACAGACGTTAGAGGCACCAGAAACATCGCTGCATGTCACGCTAGTAAACACTAATAACACGTTACACAGCAGGTAACGTTAGCCTACCATTAGCTACAGTAGTAACTGGATTAAACACGGCTAAAATGCTGACAGCTAAACGGTGTAGTGTGACTGTATTTCACTGTAGAGGATTCCAACAGCGGGATGTACAACAGTCTGCTGCTAAAGCTATGAGCTAAAAGACTCAAACTAGCACTGGTCACTGCTGTTGTCTGAAAAACAACACAGACGAGATAAAATGTTGCGTTTACTGGTAAACTGGTAAACCTTGTGTCGATTTATGACCGACTGCTACCTGTTGTGGAATTTTCCTCACGTTACTCTGTCCTCTGTGACTGTCAACATCTAAACTAAGCTACGCGGTGCAGGGAACAACTCTGATTGGCTCATGGAGGCACGTGATCAGAGAGTGGTTTACGGAGCTTTGGGGGGAAAAAAAACTTTGATACAGAGCGTTCTATGAACGGAATGAAGCATTTTAAATATCGCTCGATCACGTGAATTTGATCGTGGGAAGCCAAAATCGTGATCGTGATTAAAATTTGATTAATTGTGCAGCCCTAGCAGTCAGTGTGATCTTTCTCATCATGATATCCTCATCCATCTCTATTTCTGCTCTCAGCTTTTGGAGGTGAAAAGTGGAAGACAAACGTCTTGCTGACAGCACTCTTGTGCCCAGGGTAAGTTCACTTGCTAAGCAGATTTTTGTTCATTTGTCTCATTTTTGCACTCCATTTCTCCCCCGGATTGCTAGTATATGCTCCTCCTTTTGTCTTGCACACTCTCACAAGTATTGTCTTTCACTGTCATTATCTGTCATCCACCTTTCTTCCCCTAGTATTGTGTTTGCAGACTTCTTCCTGATGAACCTGATCCTTTGGGTGGAAGGTTCCTCAGCAGCAATCCCCTTTGGCACTCTGGTGGCCATTTTGGCTCTGTGGTTTGGAATCTCTGTGCCCCTCACCTTCGTTGGTGCCTACTTTGGATTCAAAAAACCTGTGAGTTGGGCCTCCTAGTTTATCAAACTTTGTGTGAGTGAGTGAGTGATCATTTTTCTCTCGTTCTGCTCCTGTACAGGCAATTGAGCAACCAGTGCGAACAAACCAAATCCCCCGTCAGATTCCTGAGCAGTCATTCTTTACAAAGCCTATTCCTGGTATAGTGATGGGTGGTATCCTGCCCTTCGGCTGCATCTTTATCCAACTTTTCTTCATTCTCAATAGCATTTGGTAAGAAGAGAGGAATGCTGTCTTTTCTGAACAGCTTGCACTCTTAACAGAAAGGAGGAGTCACACGTTGCCTCTTATTTGTTTAGGTCTCATCAGATGTACTACATGTTCGGCTTCCTGTTCCTGGTTTTCATTATTCTACTCATCACATGCTCTGAGGCCACAGTTCTGCTCTGCTACTTCCACCTATGTGCTGAGGTACCTGAATGTTCCGAGAAATTTGTCTCATTTACCAACTGGCGTCTGAAAGAAATTGAATTACTTCAACTTAAAAATAAATTCCGGTTAGGAGCACATACTATATATAGACATATCATAGTCCTACTAATAAAGGAAAAATAAAAATGCAAATATCTTAAAGTGCCTGCCTTTAAATATATTAGTTATTTAGTTGCACAGCCCTGACTACGTGTCATGCTAATAGTGTATTTGTATAGAGTAAATTCAGTTGACATATCCTAACATGTCATCTTTTGTAATGTTTCCAGGACTACCACTGGTGGTGGCGTTCCTTCCTGACCAGCGGCTTCACAGCAGTCTATCTGTTTGTCTACGCTGTGCATTACTTCTTCTCAAAGCTACAAATAATTGGAGCTGCCAGCACCATCCTCTACTTTGGATACACTATGATTATGGTCCTCATCTTTTTTCTCTTCACAGGTGAGGCTTTGAGTTAACTGACATGTGAGCTCTTTAAGCAGCCACAACCATTTCCTGCTTGTCTTGACGCATTGCAATGATAACTAGAGAGCATATAGTAATCTGTTTCTTTTATTGAAGAGCTCAGATCATCTTTATACATCTAAAAAAATATTTTCACATCCTAATTGTTTTTATGACTAGAGGGTAAGCTCCAATAGTTTATTGCATGACCGACAGAAAGCTGTGTGAAGTTTGTAGGTGTGAATGTCATTGTTTGCTCAGTGGTTCAACTGTATTGTGTAGATTCAGGACCTTCATCCTGTTCCAATGACATAATGCACCAGGAAGTAGTGTAAATTCTCTTCCACCCTCTTTTTATTTAGTTAAAGCCAGTCCTTGGCCTTTTCATTTCTATAATAGCATGTACAGAGATACTGCGTCAAATGAAGTTAAGAACACTTATTTGGATTGTCATTTTTATGCCTCGGTGCCAGCAATATCTCAGGAACGCCTGTATGGAATTTCTTCAAATTTGGCACAAACGTCTACTTGGACTCAAGGATGAACGGATTAGATTTTGGTGGTCAAAGTCACCGACCTCGCATAACACATTGTTGGCCTAAACGTAAGAATTCATAGCTAATTCTAACAAAATTTCACACAAATGTCTGGATTTCGATGCCGAAAAAGGTACCGTTTTTCAGTAGCCTACTTTCTCTTTGTGATAACAAAAAAATGGATTTCAGTTGTAAAAAGTCTAAACTTATTTATCCTATTTACATTTTATTTATTTTAGGACATTTTACACACCCCACACAATAAAACCCCTCCCTACCTCTTGCCCATCCCTACAACCTCTAGATCAGTGTTTTTTTCCTTGGTGCCCCCCCCCTACTTATGTCTAAGAAAAGCTGAGCGCCCCCCGGAAACCGAACTTGAGGTAACTCTCGAGATGGAGCCTTACTTTCTTTTTTGATACGGAGGAGTTATCAGCACTTTTACGATTCTCCGCCATGTTTCATTCATAAAATAGTGATGCCGTGGCGGCAGGAACAACGAGGATGATAGCAGCTAGCAGCTGACCTGATGACAGCCAGGGTCCCAGGTTAAGAGGTCCCGGGGGTTTGGCCTACTAAGTAGCCTGCCTACAATTTTAAGCGAGAACAAAATTACATAGTTTTTATACAGACTTTTGTATACATTATATATTCTAGTGTATTATCATAATTTAACGTGCAAATAACAACATTTTCTGAGGGGTCCCCGGACCCCAGGTTGGGAACCACTGCTCTAGATGGTCAGTCTGTCACCAGGGCATAGAGAACGCCTTTGTTTCAGAGGAAGTGTAACCACACAGCGACTGCTTTTGGCTCGCCATTATATTGCAGCGAACGTTGTCTGCGTGGAGTTTTGAAAAGTGTACATGTGACCTTTTATCGGCATTGCGCTGACTCACTGTGACTTGAACAAGCTGCAGAGGCGACGTAGTCTCGCTGCGTTTCCACCCCAGCTCTGCCACACCATGGGTCAGTTTCAGAAAGCAGGTTTAGTGAAAACTGAGTTTGTTAACCCTGAGATGAGGGAGACTCTGGGTTTTCTGTTTCAGAAAGAGAGGTAACTTCACCTCAGTCAGTTACTATGGTAACTGAGTCTGTGAACCTAACCTGGTCGGGAGCAGGTTTTCTTCAAGAAACCTCGAGTTTCTCTCAGTCTCCTCCCTCTGACACCAGCCCAGCCTGCTGACACAGCCCTCTTTTCATTTCCTCATTCATTCAGTCAGTCTGTATCAGGCGCATTTTAGCGCAATTTGTTATCTGCTTGAATACAAAAAACAGTGTTGGTTTATTATCCATGTTAGGCAGACTATAAAAGTTTTTTTTTTTTTTTTTCCACAAAACATGGCATTTCCTTTTGTCGACGATCCCGTTGATGAAGAAGCTGTATTACTTTGCAGGGTGTTAAATCATGTCGGGAGATCATATTGAGGCTCTGACGCGTTTTAATTTCCAGATAACTTCCTATTTGAGCGGTATATCGTTTTTCTTCCCAGTCTATCAGTTATGTAGCCTACATAACCTTATCTGTCCTCATATCACTAACGTCACCCATTGTGGACATGCTCTACATCCCAGCAGATTATTTGTGTCACGTTACATTTTTTTGCAAACGGCAGTTTTCTTAACAACATTGGTTA
The DNA here is from genome assembly GCF_031162955.1 of Sander vitreus. Lineage (NCBI taxonomy): Eukaryota > Metazoa > Chordata > Actinopteri > Perciformes > Percidae > Sander > Sander vitreus. The sequence continues at coordinate 13,821,837 of NC_135864.1, forward strand.
TGCGGAGAATATTGGTAAAGCCACTGTAGCAAAGCGCCGTCGGAAGAGTGACTCGTTTTTAAGTTAACTACAAAAAGTTAAGTTTTTGTAGTGTTCCCTGGACACAAACCAGTAAGAGCCATTACAAAGGAGTTCCAGAGGATTGCAGGTGAATGATGTAAACCCTTTGAAATAAGATTATGAATTATAATTCTGTTAATGATGGTGCTGCAGCCTCAGAATGGGATTATTAGGCCTAGTATTGCACCTAAATGAAATAGATTATAGGTTCAATACCATTTCACCAGTAATATTAGGCTATACTTATGATTAAATGTGATACACTATATTGGAATATACACATTTACTCTAGCAGCAATTTTCTCCCACGCAAATTCTCTCTCTTTTGCAGCAGCCGCTGTGTTGTGTTTAACGAAATGCATGTTCAAACTCGCTGTTTGTGCGCATGAGTATTTCCGCCGACCCGTTTGTTTGTGGTTGTTACCATGGTGAATCGTAGCATCATGGCTCCATTCATGCTGCCTTTTACTTGTGGTGGTGCACGTGAACCTACTCTATTGAACCAACTCATATCAGCTGTTCTGAAACCAAAAACTCAGTTTCCCATCTCAGGGTAAATCAACTCACAGGGTTAGACTCAGTTTGTGCACTCCCACATCCAAAAATTCTTCTGTGCAGGTGCGTTGGAAAAATAACATCAATTTAGCACAAAAAAATAAATCTCGCACTCTGCTCTTGCTATAGCTTCACCGTTTATTTACCATCATATACAAAGTTTGGTCTTTCCGGACATTCATCAAGAGTACTTCAAACAACAAACACAACCAGGCTTAAATACATTTTGCCCCTCCAATTCTGTTCTTGCACTTAAAATCCAGCTGTGTGACTAAGGTTGTGCAGATTTATGCACCACACACATTATCACAAAGCTAGGATGAACAGAACATTGTTGTTGCTTTTGTCTCTACATAAAAAGAGACAGGTTGACATGGTAACAGCACTCTCCAGCCCGGTCCAGCTCTTGTGCACACCCACTCAGATGAGATTAGGGGTGTGTGTGTGCGGAAAAAGGATAATATATAGGACTAGATAACAGCCTAGTCTTTATGTCACCCAGAAGTATACTGCTCACCATGATGTAAGATGACATTTTGTCTGGTGTTATACTGTCATTAGGCCAGATAAAAAGTTAGCCTGTAGCCCTGCTTGACACTATCTTAAGACAGAGCTGTAAGTAGCAAGGGGACGAGATGTCAGAAGATTATCACTAAGAAATAATCCTGGATTCAAGGGAAAGACGACGACGATGATGATGAGTTTCCCTCCTTGCTCCCAGCTCCCGATCTAAATAATCCTAATGTCTCTCATTCCCCATCTTTTAAGTTTTAATTATTTTATTTTATTTTTTTCACCTCGTCCCAACTTTGATCACAATTTAATTCTGGATTGGGCTGCGTGGCCCCTGTTGAGCAGGCAGATAGGACTTTTATACCCACTTGAATTGATCCAGGATTTTGACCAATCTGGCTTCTCAACATTGGGGGAGTATATGCTCTCTCCCTGACAAAATGAAGTGCTGGTGTTTTTGTTGTCTTGTGGAGATTGCAGTCCCAACTGTCAAGTTATTTTTCAAGCTTTAGTGGATACAATTTGGTTTTGCTGCGACAGCAAGCTGGCGGTACGATTTGAAACTTTGGGTTTTTTGTGTGCTTGTGAAGTACATTAATTGCAGGACCTTGTGGCCTTTCATTAATGTTGTGCTTTACTCATTTTTGTTCCAATCAGATTTTCAAAGGCAGCTAGTCCCTCATGGTTGTTTTTTTGGTTTGTGTGTCTTTTGTAATATTTATCAAATAATTCCTCCAACCTATCTTTTCTTCTCAGGTACAATTGGCTTCTTCGCCTGTTTCTGGTTTGTAAATAAGATCTACAGTGTAGTCAAGGTGGACTAGAGGACTGAGGGATAGACTGACTCCTTCCTGTTGCTGTACTGTCCTCCTCGGTGCTGGCTGGGTGATAAAGTGGTCTAAATGGCCCTGAACTGAAACCATCACTTATCGTAGAAAAGACCCGAAGAGCAGAGCCCGTCCTCTTTTGTGCATTAAACCTATGTTGCTATTGTTTTCTTTTTTTTCTCTCTCTCTCTCTCTCTATCTATATATATATATATATATATATATATATATATATATATATATATATATATATATATATATATATATATATATATATATATATATAAAAAAAAAAAATTTGTCTTCACTGTTGACCAGTAATATTTTGAGTGGCACTTTGAAAATCAGTGTGGGTTCCAATGATCTATCTAGCTGTCATAGTGAGCAGTCTGTTTTGGTGGGTTTAACAAGAAAAGCTAAAATGTTTTTATTTTAATTTTCTAAAGAAAATAAAATATTCTGTTTTTCTATTCCCTCATGGCTAAATGTTTTGTTTTTAATTACCTGTATTGTAATGATGAAAAAAATGTGTACATATACTGTATAGAGAGTCAGCAAGATAATGCTCCTTAAAGATTGTCACATTATTGAATCATCTGTAGAAATTTCTTTTTTTTTTTTGTGTAAGGTGAAGATGGGGCTATACATCCTTAAATATCAGCCTGTATTGTAGGTCAGAAATTATATAAAACATGACATTGCTATGATACATGTCCATTCTCTTGTTTTTGATGGCTACATTTAAGTTTGCATAGAAACAAAGGGTACACTTGGTTAAGAAGCACATCTGTATCTAACTGAATATGCTACAGCAACAGTATGTTGCACATGAAGGATCCTAACGCAGTCCATGAATTTACTGATTAAGTACATATGCACCGTTGAGAGGCACCCTTATAGATTATTAAGCAGTTTGCTGAACTGTAACTACATGAAACACTGCTGCCTTTTGCTTCGAGCAGTGTGGAGTCATCACCCAAGGTGATAACATTTTTACAAATAAATGCAATTAATTCAAAATGAAGGCCACGTTTTTTTCTTTGAGCCACTAAAATCCATACATGAACATTTTGCACAGGATTAACCATGGTCATTACTTTTTATGTCAGGACTTAAGGCTATGGGATTCGTGTGTTCAGCATGTTGTCTATAATAGTCTTGTGTGTCGACAACTACATGAAGTTGTATAAGCATTTCCAGCTGAATGTTCAAGAATTTCTTACATCTTTCACTTCTTTTTTTGGTCTGACTTAAAAATGTAGAACTTTACCACAAATGCACGAAAACCTCTAATTGAGAATGTCCGGCTTTTGTTTAAATCTAATTTCATTTCTGGCAAGTATTTTAAAAGTGCTATACACATTAAAAAAAAAACTCCATCTAATTCATACATTTAATTAGTCTCACTTTGATTTCTGGAATTCCTTCACTCATGCCTCACTCACTTGTTCTACAGAATGTTGCTTTGCGTCCAACGCAAAGACTTGTCTACACATACGTACTGTAAGTTAGTGTTTTAAAGATCCTACTCATTTCATGAGTGAAAAAGGGTTAGGGGTAGGGTTTCATATAAAAAAGGGATGTGTCAAATTGAATATAAAACTTTACATATATTACAATTAGTTCACCTTTATTCAACAACAGACAACTTTTGATGTTGGATAATGAAACCAGAAATAATACAAAAGCACAATAAAGATCACAAAAATATGTGTATATATGTTTTAAAGCACTTAAAAACAACATTTTCTCTTATTTGATGATACACTTTATTACATACTGTACTTTACCCATTTTGTCTTTTACAGAGCAACACTGACAAACTTATTATACAAGTTTGATTGTCATTTATAATACTGTAGTATGGATTTCTACATTGACCTTTTCAATAAACCAAGGCTCAAATCCACACCAGTCCAGTAAGGTCCCATAAATTGTGAATTGTTTCCAAGAAAACTATCACAGTCTAATAATAACAATAATGATACTAATAACAACACAGTGGGGGCCCCCTGGCTGGTGACGCACCTTTGACATCCTTTGGCAACACATCATCTATCCAATCAACTCAATGGATTGCATTTCTCTTAAATGAGTCATTGCAAGCATATAACACTTACATAAGTACTCATCATCTTTAATCACACAGGGTTTTCAGGAGGTATCTTTACAAAATCTACATGTATTCAGTGGAATGTAAGAAACTCTTCACGCTGTTATATAAGATCTTGCGGCATGCAGCCTACGTTAAATCACTGGTGCAACGAGTCCACTGAGTCATGTTTTATCATACCCTGCTCTCTGTATTTTTTACAACAAAAATATTTTGCTTCCTCAAAGAAAGGCTGGCATTACAAAGGCAGCAAATACTGAGTCCAGATATACACTGGCACACCCCAGTAAGATGCAAAAATTCCACCTTGGTTATGCTAGAGTTAAAGGAAACAAAGAGGCTAAGACAATGTGGCCATCCCATCAGGGATAGGGATTCACCAACTCTGGTGTGTTCTGTAACTGGCAGGCATACTAAATCACTATTCTACTCATTTGCTCAAAAGGCGCTTTGAGACTAAGAACAGTTACTGCAACAGGGACATAAACACATGATTACTTGCTCTACAAGTTTCAAGAACAGAGATGGGCGTTATTCCACAAGCATACCCTGAGTTCGTTGCAGGCGAAGCTTGCTTGCACTAACACAAGTACTGTAGTAGGACTGTACCCTCAGGCAGGATCACAGAGGATACAACACACATTAAGTTTAAAGGAGATACTGTAGTTGTGCAGATACTGCAGATTAATGCCATATCGAAGACATCTATGGCCCATTATTAAGGCAAAGTGGTCAGAACACCAACCGCTTTGATCCAACGTAACAATTTCTATCTCGACACGCCAAGTCTAGTTAAAAAAAACTAAACAAAAACATTTAAAGACCTGCAGGCAAGGGTTTTTCCTTGGTTTTACTTAATTTGAATCTTTTTAAATGTTATATTTATTAGAATGCCCAGTAAAAGATCCTTATGTTGGTGATTAACTAGGTAATACCACTATCCTTAATGCCAGCAACTTCAGAATGAATGACCCTGTTGTCAAGAAGGCATGTTAGGGGGCAACCTCTAGCTCACCCAGTAAGAGCGCAACGGCCCGGGTTCGAATCCAACCTGCGGCCCTTTGCTGCGTGTCATCCCCCATCTCACTCCCACCTTTCCTGTCTATCCACTGTCACTCTGAAATAAAGGGAAAGAAAGCCCCCAAAAAAAAATCTTTAAAAAAAAAAAAAAAAAGACAAAAGAAAAAAAAGAAGACATGTTATGTGTGAACACACTGTACATGGTCTATATCCGATGAATCCTCAAGGCAGTTTATGTGCTTTGCTTGCTGTGGACTGTGAGCTCCCTCTCAGAGCTGACGCTGGTAGAGGTGGTCTCTTTACGGCTGTCCCTTGACTTCCTCTCAGAAGTGGGAGAGGAGGATGTTGTGCACTCTTCCCAAGTCCGCAGAGGGAAGACTCCAGCAGTCAGGCTGGGCAGGTGAGGGTGTGCACCTAAACGTCCATCTGTAGTTGTGAAGCAGCTCTCCACTGCAGAGCTCTGGCTGGGGCGGCCCTGTTTGCAGAACAGCCCACAGACCAGTGCTAGAAATTCCTTCCTCACACTGCGGTGCATGTAACCATAAATGTACGGGTGGAGGCAGCACTGCAAAAAGAAGAGCACAAGGGCAAGGGAGGACAGCCAGGGCGGTACAGCTGCTCTAGCACTCATAGATATAGTATTTAGTATGCTGTAAGGCCCCATGCTGAGGATATATGAGGCCATAATCACGAAAACTACACGAGCTGCCTTGCAGTGGTAGTGGAAGCGTCTGTGCCTAACTCGAACAGGGTACCCCCTGGCTGAATGGGGGCCATCAGGTGAATTGGCCTGCCGGGGCTGGGGCTGCCTCTGGGGACTGCTAGGTCCCTGGAAGTCCTGTGGGCAGGGCTGGGAGTAGGATTGTGTCTGTATGGGGTGCACAAGTGCGTTTTGCCTCCGAGCTGCTCTGAACACCATCCAGTAACATCCGAGCATGATGAGCACAGGCAGCCAGAAGGAGAAGGTGGACACCACAGCGGAGTAGGACAGGCTAGAGGACCACACCACTGAGCACACGTTGTGATTGCGGTCAAAGTCAATGGCCCCCCAGCCGTAGAGGGGAGGTGTGCTCTGCAGGAAACTGAGCACCCATGTGCAGATGATCAGGTTAGTGCCCAGGTGAGGGGTCATGCGGGTGGGATAGGACAGAGGATGGATGATGGCCAGGTAGCGATCCACAGAGACAACTATAATGGTATTGACCCCAGCAAATGCAAAAAGGTGCATGAGCACCACCAGAGTCTGGCACAGTCGGGCATCCAGGGGCCACACACCTGGCACAGTGGCTGCAATGGCAAAGGGCATGACTAATATGGTCTGGAGTAGGTCTGCCAAGAGGAGGTTGAGGACGAAGCGGTTGGCCACGTGAAGGAGCTGAGGCTTCCTCTGGAACACCAGCAGAACCACCACATTCCCAAACAAGGACACACATACAATGAGAGATATGAGCACCATCTTCATCACGCTGTTAACAGTGGAGGACCAAAACGGATTTTGACTGGAAACACTAGGCTCCCAGGGAACATCAGTGAAATTTGTGCCCATATCGGGCGCCTGAGAGCTTGGCATTGTCTGCATGTGTGGCTTCACATCCAGCAAAGTGTTGACATAAAGTCAGGTTAGTCCCATCTTGATCAGAATGATGTCAGGAGAGAAATCCAGCTCAGGTTTTGTTGTTTGTCTCGGGTGCAACAACAATGAGCTGCTCCTTCTTATTGCAAAATTCAACATGCATGTCTAATTATTCTCACATGTAGCCTATCTCACCTAAACATGCCTCATCATCCATTACATGTGAAAGCAGTCCAGAAGACTCATCCATGTGTAGCCTGTAATACTGGAGATGATCAAGTTGCTGTTCATCGTGATCAATGATTAAACCTTTCACCCACCGAACAGGCCCTATTCTTCTTGCAGCCCACATCTGCAGAGTGAAAAATGGAATTTGCCTGGCGACCATAAATGCCACCGTTCAACCTACAGCATCGGCTGACAATGTCCTGACAGTGGCAAATATCGCGAATTGCTAATCTGTAAATGATGTATAATACCTTGAAATGATCAGTGATGCGACGCTTTGCGCGATGATGTTCACTCTCCTGCGCTCGGTTTTCATCGTTTTGCTCCCATTTCAGCCTCAGCTCCAGTCAATGGCAGCGAGCTTTCACGGCTCAGCTAACATACGCTGCGTGTCTTCACCCAGCGGGGGTCTCTCATCCAGACGAGCATATCTTTCCTTCGCTGGTCCTTTCGGATTTCATGGCAGATCAAACATGTATTATTTTATCAGCTTTGATTCCTCCTCAGCAGTCTTAGGCTACTTACGGTCGGGTCTTGTCTCCGAGGTGTCACAAAAAACCCAAGGACACCTGCGCTGAAATCTCCCCCGCTGGAGCTTGTCACCGACCCCCTCCCATCCCTTTTTTTCCCTTTTGTTGTGAATGTACAAATGCGTTTCTCGATGCTGTCTGACACCTTTTTATACATGGTAACATGATACAACCGTTATCCCCATTTTTATAGTGTTAAATAGGCAATGTCATTTTCTCATTATCTCATATTAAAACATCAACTGAGGGTTGAACATATCTCGATTGTTACATAGGCTGTTATTTGTTCCTTCAAGCATAATGTAACCTAGTCCTGTTTATATGGATCATATCAAAATCAGTTCACAAGAAATGTCTTAGACTTAATCTATGGCTCCCCGCACTAAAAAGCCTGATTTTCCATTTATATCTCAGCCAGTCTCACAGATCTCCTTAGTAACATCAAGCGATTCAATCAGGGGGCTGTTTATGTGATCTTATATGGAAAACACCGCTAAGTGGATGGCTGCCAGGGAGAACAAAATAGGACTATACTGTAGTCAACCACTATTGCAGGCATCTCTGCAGAGCTATAGTACTATAGGTTTGGAATTTAAATGGTAAGTGAGTATCGGAATTTTAGCATCCCTGGTACATCTGTTATGTGGTGAAACATTCTGGTACCTTATGGCACTATTAAGGCAAAATATCAAAACTATAATGAAAACTAGATTTTTTAAAGTATTTTCTATTTGAAAGCATCCTGAAAGACCATAATTCACGTTTGCTCATTTTCATTCTCACCTTAAGGTCCAATTAGTGCTCGTTCTGGAGCTTTTGATCATATCACACTATCTTCATTAGCTGAAAAGCTTAAAATGCTGAGTTCAGTCATGACTTTGGAAACAGCATTTGACAAAACAATCTTGTCCATTTAGTATCTGCTATGGTGCTTTCAGTCACACCACTTCATCATCAACTATTTCCATGCTGATTTCTTCTTTCTTTCTGCATCACCTCAGATCAGCTCTCCCACCTTCAGTTCTCCCGAGGATACATACAGACAGCCAATTAAAACAGAATTACACAAACTTTATTCTTAATTGTCACATACAACTGCAGTACAATGTAGTGAAATTTGATCTCTGCATTTAACCTATCCCAAGCATTAGGAGCAATGGACACATACACACAGCGCCCGGGGAGCAACGTGGGGTTCAGTGTCTTGCCCATGTGGCCAGGATCAAACCTCCAATCTTATGGTTGAGGACCGACCCTCTGCACTCTGAGCCACGTGCCACAATACCTGTTTTAGTTCTGCACTGGTTTACCTGACCTAGTGTTACAAGAACAACCCCAAAGTACCGGAGGATAATTCATATTTTATCTTAAATTCCATATCTGCTGTTATACTTGGCTGCAGCTCTGTCTGATCGATACCATCCTTGCTACATCAATACAACAACCTTTTAAGAAACACTTAGCATAAGGGAAATCTTTTATTTTCCCAAACAAGCAATTATATTGACTGATGTAAAAAGTGAAATGCATGTATTCCATTACTACGACTCCTTTAGGCATCACTATTCAACCTCTGCAAGTATGAGGCTGAAAACTAGACCTTGATTCATTCTGGATTCAACAGAGACTGAATAGATACATAGAACCCAGAGCTGAAATGTATTTACATGTAACTTCTGACATTTGCTATGACTATGTAGGTAGCTCAGTTTTGATAAAATAACCAGAACCTCACTCCTATGAATGCCTGTATAATATAACCTACACATTTGTGTAAGCCACCATGCATTTTTATTGCTGGAAAAATAAAAATTGCTCCATTTCAGCCCTACTAGCAAAAAGACTTCATTAAGATGCACAGAAAACAAAAGCAGTATTACATTGTGCAATCCAATTAGTCTGTAGCTCTGTGGCCTACTAATCAATGCTCGTAATTAGCCATTTTATTTCAAGTCTTTGCTTTCACCGAGCTATCAAAAAGCCCTTTGATGTGACTCACAAACACCCTGTGTTTTAGTTTTGGATTGCAAATGAAATGGTGACTGAAAGGGGTGGGGTGATGTTTCCCTGTTATTTTGTTGAATGTACGGTTTAAAGAGAAATCCACAGGCCTGCTGCCTCATGGAATTATTAGACCACAGTAGTGGTCTCAGGTGTCTTTAGCTCGGTCATGTAGTTTCTCTCCCATTCACTGTCACTCACTGACACCTAAGGGCCAAAAAAAAAAAACACGCACACAAAGGACAGGAAGGACTAGGTCTTCAAAGCTCACAGCTTGTGCATAACCAACTATCTCCCCCTGTCTATCTCTGTGTCTATTTTCGATTTATCTTTCTGTTAATAGGGGCTTAACTGGCATGACTGTAAATGTAAAATAATCTATTAATGTAATGAAGAGAAAGAAACTATAGGCTACATTATAGATCCCTGTTGCATATTCATTAAAACATAAACCTTGCAGCACTATACATATATATATATATATATATATATATATATATATATATATATATATATATATATATATATATATATATATATATAGCCCTGACATATTGCCTTATGAATGTATTATGACTGACATTAAAACAATTGCCTATTTCCTGCTGCCTAAAAATGACCTGCTCATGAGAAAAATATCTAGGTCTTTACCTAGCAGGTGGGAATTTTCTTGACTCAAAGTTGAACCAATCACAAACGTTTCTGCCCTCAGGACAACTTTGAGTCAAGAAAATTCCCACGAGCCTTTACCTAGCTCTTTCTTTCATCACTAATACTGTCTGCTGCTTGGTTGTGGTGAACAGTGAACAATAGTACAGTTTGCCGAAAACAGCTCTCTGTTTCTGCTGGTATCAAGAAAGCAGCAGAAAGACTCATATCAGAAGACCAAATCTTAAGCATGTAAACACTGTCACCCTGATTTTGTCCCAGCACCTTGCCTTAAAAAATGAGGTGTTGGGTGCTAGCTCTGCATCAAATTGGTTCCTATAAGTCACAACCCTTCTGTGATCAATACAGCTGGCCTCATGGTTCAAGAACAAGCTTGAGCAAAACAATTTACACTGTGCATTAGTTAGATAAAAACAAAAAAGCAAACAGTAAATTTGTTCTCAGGTTTTGAAGCTGATTTTTAAAGGGTTGCCTGATAAATGAAAGAAAAAAAGAAATTGCCCATTTTTATGTCAGCATTTGTTCCCCCAAAACACTCCGGTCATTGATTTTCACATTAAGCAGACCTTTACACCAACATTATTTCCAGTAGCTTCTCAGATAGCTTATTGATTGTGGTGGACAGCCAGACACCACAGATGTGTCCTCAATCACCAATAGCAAAATTAAACATGTCCTTACAATAGCTGGCTATCTAATTCTAGTTTGAGTTTCAAGGAGGTTTGAGCATTACTGAGAAGAGAGAGAGAGAGAGAGAGAGGCAGATAGACCCTCTAGCCTCACATTACCGTAATGAGGTGAATTTCTCCTGTGTGCAGATAGGGTACTGCAGTAATTCTGTAAAACATAACAAATGGTCTAAAATGTTTTGAAGCATCTAATGTTAAAGTGCTCATATTATGCTTATTGCCTTTTTCCCTTTCCTTTATTGTGTTATATATCTTTTTTGTGCACGTTAAAGGTTTACAAAGTGAAAAAGCCCAAAGTCCACCCCAAAGGCACTTACCATCTCCAACAGAAAATAACAAACTGCTACATACAGCTCTATTATAGTCTAGCCTTTACTTCCGTGACGAACGTGCGTCACTTTGTAACACGTTATAATGCTCGCCTAGCTGCCAGCGTGGCACTCCCTCATGCTCTGCTTCTGACTGGGTAGTAGTCATTACCTAGCTACTGCGCATGTGCGACTCCCAACAAAGATGGAATTGAAGTGAGACGTCTCATTTGGTAGCTAAAACAGAGAGCTCAACACACAGGGTGAAAAAAGGAGTTGCAGCAATGTGCAGTACAACAAAAATATGGTGTTTTTTGAAAATTAAACCATTTAAACCTATTCTGATCTAACCTCTAAATACAAGTATTAACCTGAAAATGAGCATACTATGAGCACTTTAACTCACCATATGCTAGCTACCTACCTTCCCAGTACCAAATGGCTGAGATAGTTGCTCAGTCAGTGTATGGTAAACACAGCAACTATCTAGCAAGCTAAAGAGCCAAATATTTTTTCTTAGTTGGAGGTGACGGAGACCAAAACAGAGCTAAAAGGTGAGTAAATGTTGAACTTACATTCGTCAAGTGACTAGAAAGGGACTCCACATTAATGCTAACATAGCTTTGTGTCTGCTGCATCAGAAGGTAGGCTGGAAATTGTCTGCTAGCATGTTAGCCATTTTGAAGTTTAACATTTTGTGATTTTTGCCCACTAGGGAGCAGAAGAACTACATACAAGCTGATAATTACACAGCCCTGATATATTGCCAAATAAAAATGTTATGGCTGATATAATTTATGTTAGCAAACAATTGTCTTTTAGCTGCTGCCTAAAATTCACCTATACCAATACTAGCATACTAGCAAGATAAAGACAGATATCTCAGGAGCTGATTGGAACCAAAACAGAGATATAGCTAACGTTAAATGGTGAGTAAATGTTAAACTTACATTTGTCAAGTGGCCAGAAACATGACTCCAAATGACTGATAATGTTGCTCCATGACTGCCAGATATGAAAACATAGGCTATTGTTCGCTAACATTTTACTCATTTTAAAATGTTGTATTATTCAATTTTTGGCCACTTGGAAGATAAATATGGCTAGCAAGCAATTGTCTATTGGCTACTGCCTAAAATGTCCTGCTAGGTCTTACACCTGCTAAATGTTCTTTCTTTCTACACTGTCAGCTTGCTGTTTGTTGATTATCTGTCAGCTTGTTTTAATGTTTTCTACACTCTGCTGGCCAAAACAAGAAGGGTTTTGTTAAAGAAATACTTCACCCTTAAAATGATAATTTGTAGGCTATATCAATTACTCAACCCATGATACCTTACATTCTTGTAGAAAAATGTTTGTTTCTCACATGCCCTCGCGGTGAACGAAGAATCCAAAAACTTCTTCTTGATTAATTGAAGTAACGTGGTGGTCCCCTGTTACTTCCAATTTTTCATTCACCTTGGAGGCATGCAAGCAAAACTATTCCATTTCTTGTTTCATTAATACATTTGTATTTATTGATAAGCTCTGTCTGACACACACATATAAAGAGTGTTTGATATTTTACATTTAAGAGATTGTAAGGAAAATAAAGGTCTTATGACATTAGAACCATTTTCTTGTTGTCATAGGAACGGTTTTACTACTTTACAAAGATTATGTCTTGGCGTCTCCGTCACGGTAATTTCCTTACTTTCCTTACTGATGCAAAAAACAGATGTCTGCTTAGTGGTAAATAATTACAGATACACAGAAAAGCCCATCAAGTTATATTAAAATCAATTCAATTCAATTCAATTTTATTTATAGTATCAAATCATAACAAGAGTTATCTCAAGACACTTTACAGATAGAGTAGGTCTAGACCACACTCTATAATATACAAGGACCCAACAATTCTAGTAATTCCCCCAAGAGCAAGCATTTAGTGCGACAGTGGCGAGGAAAAACTCCCTTTTAGGCAGAAACCTCGGACAGACCCAGGCTCTTGGTAGGCGGTGTTTGAAAGTGCTGGTGGGGGGTGTGATGAATAGTGGCAATAATAGTCACAATAAACATAATGGAACTATGACTAGAAATAGTAGTTGTAGTAGTTCATGGCATAGCAGGGCACTGCAGGGCGTTACAGGATGTAGCAGGGCACAGCAGAGCATAGCAGGGGCATAGCAGGACGTAGCCGGATTTAGCAGGACGTAGCAGGGCATAGCAAGACGTAGCCGGACTTAGCAGGATGTAGCAGGGTGTAGCAGGACGTAGCAGGGCACTGCAGGGCACCGCAGAGCGTAGCAGGGTGTAACAGGGCATAGCAGGGTGTGCAGCAGGACCACGGCGACAGCTGCAACCATGATTTTGGTGCCACCTTAATCCAAGGAAACATGCTGGATGAAAAAAAAATATAAGGACTCCGGGGAATAAGCTCCCCAGAGCTAGGTTAGTAACAAGCATTTCTGGGACATGGATGCACACAAATGGAAAGAGAGAGGAGAGAGAAGCTCAGTGTGCCAAAGGAAGGAAGTCCCCTGGCAGTCTAAAACTATAACAGCATAACTAAGAGAGACAGGTTAAGGAGAGGAGCCTGGTCGGGCTAGAACTTTCCCCAACCGGATCGGGCTGTACTGGCCTGCCTCCCTCTACTCTGATTATATTATTGATTATATGGTAAATGAATCTGACGACTATGATGAGAAGCAGGTGGGCCGAGCTAGGCGGACGCTGCAACTCCTCACTCCCTAACCATAAGCTTTATCGAAGAGGAGAGTTTTAAGTTTACTCTTAAAGGTGGTGACGGTGTCTGCCTCCCGGACCCAGACCGGGAGCTAGTTCCACAGGAAAGGAGCCTGATAGCTGAAGGCTCTGGCTCCCATTCTACTTTTAGAAACTCTAGGAACCACAAGTAGCTCGGCATTCTGGGAGCGCAGTGCTCTAGTGGGACAATAAGGTACTATGAGCTCTTCAAGATATGATGGTGCTTGACCATTTAGAGCTTTGTAGGTCAGAAGAAGGATTTTAAATTCAGGATTCCAAATTTACAGGAAGCCAATGCAGAGAAGCTAATACAGGAGAAATATGATCTCTTTTCTTAGTTCTTGTCAGAACATGCACTGCAGCATTCTGGATCAGCTGGTGAGTCTTAAGGGACTTATTTGTGCAACCTGATAGTAAGGAATTACAGTAGTCCAGCCTGGAAGTAACGAATGCATGGACTAGTTTTTCAGCATCGTTTTGAGACAGGATGTTCCTAATTTGGCAATGTTACAATGATGAAAAAAGGCTGTTCTTGAGGTTTGTTTTAAGTGGGCATTGAAGGATATATCCTGATCAAAAATAACTCCTAGATTTCTGACAGTAGTGCTGGAGGCCAGGGCAATACCATCCAGAGTAACTATATCTTTAGATAATGAGGTTCGGAGGTGTTTAGGTCCCAGCACAATAACTTCATTTTTGTGTCAAATCAACACTTACATATAGTTAACTTTTAACAGATAATGTCACGAAAGATAAGAAACTCAGAGAAACATTAGTGCCTCACAGCAAAGGCTCATCATCACTGTGTGCCCACACATACTAATATACAGTATTTCTTAATGCTTTGAATTGACTATAGAAAACGAGGTGAATAAAACAATAGTAGGATTTATTAATACATATAGCAAATCCTAATATTTTGTGTTGTGGATTTAGTGTGTATTTTTGTTTATCAGATATGGCAGTGCCAGTAAACCAAACCAAAGTCCCTCTACTACATGCACTTTAATAAATGCATACATGCTGTGGTAATTTTCAGTGTTGGCATACTATGGGACCAGGAGTTTATCTAAGCTGCATTACTCATCTACCAGGGCCACCTGGTAAGATACATCTTTTACTATAGCGAAACAAAATTATCAACCTTCCTGGATATGATGTGATACAATGACGTTCTTAACTATGACTGTTTTAAGTAAGCATTAAGGCCATTAAAGTGGCTATACAGTTGCTGATTAGTGTTACTAAAAATCATACTAAAAATATAAATGGGGAGCATGTTTAAAGCATCCTATACTCTTTTCAAGGTATTTCTACAATACATCATATATTTTAATAATTCAGCTAGAGGGATAAACATTTATAAAAATTGCTAAATTCATCTAAGCTGTTTCAGAATTCATATACTTTATTTTCAATCTTTCTACTGTTTTCCAATAGTGCTCCCACCCATAATGAGTTAAAATGGACATGTCATGTGGTAACAGAAATGAGACCTATGTGCTTAATCAACAAAAACTATATTATCTCATGAGTGTTGCTCAGGAAATAGTCTGAGACATTCTTCCGTCGCTGTTATTCAGAGCCCAATAGAGGATGAATACAGGTCTGGTTGAATGCAGGAATGTGCTCAATTACTATACTCTTTAGAAATGGAGGAAAATTACACTTGTTTTATTGTGTAACTGAAATAAAGAGACTCTTCTTAACATTAAAGCTTATGCAATGCAACATGTGTTTTTGTAAGCATAAGGAATGTCGTTATGTTCTTTCTCTGGTCAAGAATACAGGGATAGAAGTGTGTGAGGCATGGGGACATGAAAAAAAACAAACACGTGCACAAACGTGCACACACACACACACACACACACATACAAACATGCACACACACACACACACACACACACACACACACACATACACACACACACACACACACACACACACACACACACACACACACACACACACACACACACACACACACACACACACACACACACACACACACACACACACACACACACACACACACACACACACGTATGATAAAGCATGGTTGTAGTAGGCAACTGCAAAGAGAAATCTCTGTAAACAAACAGATGACAAAAAGATTGAGAGCAACCATCACAGCACTGCTCTCTAAAGGGAGCCTTTCATTTTATTGCACAATAGCAGTTGTCTCTGAAGCCCAAACAGTTTAGAAGTAATTACTAGTGTTTTCCCCAAAAGGTGATTACTTTGCCACACTTGGCAGCCATTGTCACCGGCCGGGCACCACACTCATCAGCCCTACAAAGGGGAGAAGTGCTCGATTGATGATGAGCCCTCTGTGGCTCTGCGGGGAGAATTTAAAAGTACTTGTATGAGGCTCTTTCAGGAGATTAACTTGCAATAAGGGCTACCTGCCATAGACACATTCCCTGTATTCATGGTGCCGGCACAAAGACTTTTTTAAGAGGGGCACAGCTGCATGAAAGCAAATGGTGAATGGGGATAATAGTCACAAAAGACAATAAACCTCAAGTGTAAAGAAATAAAGTGTTTTTTTAAGATGGGAGGCTTCCATTCAAAGCCAGACTATTCCTTCTTTTGACCATTGAAGATCCGGCCACTCCACCACCTAAGGCCTCAATCTAATTATTTTAAGACAAGACATGTTATGGTGCAAAGTGGCAAAGAGAGAGCACTCCGGACCAAAGTGCACTTTAATTTAATCATTCTATTGGACAGATTCCCCCTTCAAATGGACGTCACACACCAGTAGACTGGCACAATCGGGAGGCTCCTGGCAAGGCCTCGGGCTCTTTTAGCGGAGGTTAATAACAGAAATCACATGCACTTGTAGATATGAGTAAATGCATAAGTAGGTATGAGTAGATGTCTTATTTCCTGGTATTTTGCAAAAGAATACAACTGTGTAAGAAGGTTTGGGTTTATTTTTTTAATCTGGAAATTGTAGAAATCTTCAAAGGCAGATTAAAGCGCAGCCACAGGGGCCCAGATCTGATTCCATTCATTAAGCAGAAAGAGAGAGAGAGAGAGAGAGAGAGAGAGAGAGACACACACACACACACACAGAAAGAGCGAGAGACTGCATGTGTCCTTGCTTGTCTAAATGTGAAAATTGCTCATGCCATTATTTCAGATGAGAAAGTGGGAACTGAATGGATTTTCTTTAATATAACAGACATGGGATACCACATACAGAGAGACAGAGGGGGGGCCAGACTTCTTTGCTTTTGCTCACACAGTGGAAAGACCCTGACAGGTGTGCTTTTGTATGCATATGTCTACGCGAGGCTGAGGCAGCTTGTGTGTGTGTGTGTGTGTGTGTGTGTCTGTCCACACGTGCACTTGCAGACGTGAATAAACACAGACGTGAGGTGTGTATGTGTGTGCGTTTGTGAGTGTAAAGCCTGCCACTCCCTGATGAAGAGACTTCTTCTTGGTCTAGTCTAATAGCAGGCCAGGATTCAGCGCTGACCTTCATCAGACTCAGACTAACTGATCCTGAGAGAGAGAAAGAGAGAGAGAGAGAGAGAGAGCGAGAGAGAGAGATATATAAAGTGTGAGCATGTGTGCAGTAAAAAGTTGGTGATTGCCGATGGATAAAATAGCATTTAAGTTGCACTTAAAGTAAGTTACTTAATTCTTATCACTATTTCAGCGGCTTATTTTGTCTGGATTAGTTCCAAACTGCGAGAAAGTCGTCAATTCCCACCTTGCATCTCGGATATTTGGTAAGAAAACTTTAATTGTCTTTAAACTTTTTTTTAAACTATAATATAATATAGGGCAAGCTATATCTAAAATGTATGTGTGATGCCAGGTCCTGCAATTATAAAAATGTCTGTCTTGCCGAGCATCCCCTTATGCCAGCTCACGCCTCCTTAAAAACTTGGAAGTGATGAAGCTTCAGCTCTTCAATTTTGACGTCAATGCCACAGTCAATGGGGTGAATGCCACTTGAAGGTCAGAGGTCACCTCACCCAATTTAGTGATCAGGGATCAGAGATCAGGAAGTAATTCAAAAGCTGAATCTGGATAACCACTTTGTTGATGGCCTATTGTTAGAAATGTTAGACATAAGTAATATGTTTACAAGTTTACATTTTGTCTATATTACTAAGATACATTGTTCAAGATAAAGGAAAACAAAGTTTTCTGGATAGGCTCTGCTTTTATTATGGCAGCTGGAGACTGATGCAGTTTTATATTTGACCACTAGATGTCAGGATTTGCCTAGTAACGGTGCACTACCCCCCACCACCCTTCACCAACACCTGAGGGGGAAACTTGTGAGTAGCCTACACATGGTGTGACAGCTTCCCCAGGAAGCTCTGGTGACATTTGCCTCACTTAATGACACAAGCTAATTAATCATTAGTTGTCCCAGAGGTATTGCTATTTGAGAGG
This sequence comes from Sander vitreus, assembly GCF_031162955.1. Taxonomy (NCBI): domain Eukaryota; kingdom Metazoa; phylum Chordata; class Actinopteri; order Perciformes; family Percidae; genus Sander; species Sander vitreus. The sequence goes on from NC_135864.1 coordinate 13,840,087, forward strand.
CTTTGTCGTGCCTCTCCCCAGTAGGGGGTCCCAGCTTCAACATGTTATGTATGCATAACTGCCTCATCCCACGCTACAACATCTTAATTCTCACCCGTTTAGCTAGTTTGACTGAACTACACTCAGTTTTTTGTCAAGCCTTCATCTCGGATAAAGTATAATCTGCTGAGAGATAGATCACCGTAATTTTTTCTCAGTCTCTTGCATGTGGCATAGTGGGCCATGGAGTCTTTTTCCCTATCTAAGGTAGGGCTGGGCAAGTGTTGTGATTGTCTGCAGTAGTGAAGAGGAGAGATTTTATTGATGGTTGATTGGGCAGACAAGGGGATGGGGGGGGGGGGGGTTAGATTAGCTGCATCAATGGTTTTAACCACATCACTTTATCAAGGCCCAATGGACACTTTCACAGTCATCAAATTAATGCAGGATTAGTACGAGTAGTATTCCTATATTTTTTATATGATCGTTCTTCGTTGCCCTTGTTCTCAAAGCTGGTGGTTGTCACTGTCTATGGTCAAAAGTTGGAAATGTAAGGGAAAATCACTCTCTAACTCCAAGCAAACTGAAATATTTTATTGTGGCACTGCTTGAGCAAACCTATGGTGAATATTTGAAATTTGAGTGAATGTGTATATGAACCCAAACTAACGGGGCCATGTGGGTTATACGTAATTATCTCTCATGGGGTGAAACCCTCTCTTGCTAGGCTTTGAGTCCAACAAGGATGTGCGAATAGCCTTTGTGAAATATGGAGAAAATGAAATCTGCCCCCTCTATGTGTTTCTGCCCCCTCAGCATCATTACTGCCCCCCCCTACCGGGTCTCAGGCTGGTTTTGGACAGACCAAGCCTGTTCGTCACGTACTGGGGCTCCAGGTGATGCACTCAGGTTCCCCCTTTCAACCAACGGAGAGGAGTTTGGGGTGGTGCATATGTGCACGGGGCCATTGGGGGCACTCGCTGATGAGGGCCTGGGCTGCAGGAGGGCTTTGAAAAATGTTAGAGGTTTAGGGATGAGAGTCAAGGTCCCCCTGGGATACCGTGACCCCTGACACCTGCTTGCTGGCCCTTGTGCTTTGTTCTGTGACCTGAGAGTGGTGCGTACACATGTAGAGCTACTGGCCAGTTTACAGCTAATCCAAAAGTTTTATGTGGGCACACGTTGCAGTAGTAAATCACCAAATGCTGCACACTTTAGCACCGATATATGTCCACTCTATAGCGGAATTATTACTGTATTTTATTGTGCACATTGTTACAATGTTCCTCTGTATTTGAACATAACATTTACTGTTATTCACTGCCATCTGCCTAATGGCAGCCATTACAAAAAAGGAGTGGCAACATGTTTGGATCCTCTCTTCCAGTTACATTTGTAATTTTTTTTCTCGTAATATTTTCACGCATAGTTGAATTATTTCATTTCATGGGAGTGCCTACTTATTGATATGCAAAGGCATACGGGCTGAAGCTTTAGCACCCCTGCTCTGCCAGGTGCCATTTAATATCACTTGGATATACAAAAGATCCTTCATTTCCACTCTAATCACGGGCAAGGTTTCACTCTGCCATGAACAGCCATTGTAATTCTGCTGGTTTAGAGCAAACACAGGCCTTTTTACTGCAATGAAGACATAAAGTAAACTTGAGTTCTGATCCATAGTAGCGAGAAAGAAGTCTGTAAAAAAAACACAGGTCCCTGAGTAAACCCAACATCCAAATACATGAGGTGTATTTTCATGTTTTTATAATGCTCACACTATGTCACCTTGATGATGTTCTACATGATTTAGTTTACTCTGTAAAAATGAAGCCTGCTAAAGAAAATCTTTGTGCAAGACATCTATGCCTTGACCTTGTGGATACAGACACTATGGTTTCCGCAGCCCTAGCAGGAGGCTTTTGGACATGACACATGAAGAGACAAAAAGAACGTACTGTTCTCTGGCGATAGAAGTATCTGCTGAACCTTTAAGATGCAAAGATGGATCTGCCGCCACGTTTGCCGTCGTCTCTGTCTCGGAAATCACCGGGGCGTGTCCCTCCTTTGGGAACCCCATCTGCAGGCCTAAAGTGATGGCACCACCCTTTCCTCCACACCCATCACCATTCACTGTCAGTAAGACAAACAAACACATGCAAAAACCCACTTGCACACACTGAACAGGGAGCTTGCTGTGCAAATGTACCTGACAGTGGCAGTGTTTTTGCCCTGGAACATATTTAACAATGCACACTCGACACCCGTACCATCTCAGCAGGAGGCCACAGGAAACAGATGAGGACTAGTCAGGTTAATCAGGAAAACTACAGCCTACCTAAACTTGCCATGCACTGTGCGCACCCTGCCAACCTCTGGGCTTATTAACAATGAATCAATGTAATTTTCTGTAGAAAGCAATGTTCACACTTGAAAGAGCCTATACCATGAAGCTGATGGCAGAGCGAAAAAGGGGAGGGGGTATCACTTGTCGCTTGGTGCAGATTCCACCCTTCCTGATTTCTAATGGGAAAAGCCAGCCTTCCTGCATCCATCAAGCTCTGCGCATGAAATTACCCTTTCCGAGGCAGCAAGTTGTGGATTTGTACCAGGACCTTTAAAGATAACTTATTTACTCACTTATTTATTGTGCATCAAAGTGAAGCAAACTTTTCTGCTCACCCCCCTTTGCAGTTGAAGCTATACAGCCCTTTCATGGTGTCAGGGGCGGGGCTAAGCATTGCATGTGATTCTCTATCTCCAGGAACCCCGCAATTACATCTGGCACAACTCTACATGAAGTAACGCTTTATAAGCCTTTGTGCATCGCTGCTTTGAAGAGCCGTGGTCCTCTATAAGTTTGCTTTTTGTCTCCCCTCTGTTGTACAGCCCCCCAATCACCCCCATCCCCCAGCTCGGGACAGAAGACAGAATGTGATGTGTCGTCTCCCTCCCCACACAAAGCCCCAGTGCATTGGACACACCTTGGACATCACAAAGGATGAAAAGCACGACGAGGCTTGGACACGCAGGACCACGCTGCCAAGCCCGATAAAGACGCTTCAAAAGTCGAGCAGCAAACAGTGGCCTTCTTCTCTTCTGCTCTCTTCTTTTTCTTCCCAGGACCTTGCAGTGACAGAAAAAAAAAGAAAGAGAAAGGGAGGCTGACTGAGTTAAAAGATTTTTTTGTCTTCTGTGTTTTTACTCACATGAGACTTATGGATGTGATTTTGGGTAATGGTGTGTCTACAGCAAAGTAGTCCATTTAAATGTGCGTGTAAACATCTAGATTAACATTTGTATGTCTGCTTTTGGTATGAGTACAGGATTAACCAAAAACATCCCAGCTTTGAAGCAGAAGGCCCATAAATAAACTCTGCTGCCCCATCGCCAATCCCCTTGTCTCGTCAGCCGTCTGCTCACAGTGGCAAGCCACAGCTAGACTGAAACCTGCCGTTTAAGCTGGAAATGGACGCCATTTTACCCCTTGTTTAGAATAAGTCACTCTTTGTGTTTTTACACCAAATTTGCTTATATAGCAATCATTTTCATGCCGAGTCATTAGTTTACTTTATTGAATTAAACGTTTTTTTCCCCGCAAGAAATGGCAGTTTTTTTATTCTACTCGTGAATTTAAGATAAGCAAGAGAGTTGCACATGTCGCTGTACTTTACTTTTTCTTCCCCTTCATTTTTGTTCCCTTGTTAGTACACAAAATTGTCCAGGCATCATAAAACATGACTTTTCACCGGTAACTCCCTCCTCCTTCCTCATGCCCGTCTCTCTCTCTCTCTCCCTCATTCCCTCATTGAAACAGATGGCGTTTTATGCTGGGCACAATCAGGACTATTCAGCGTCAGGCAAGGCATGCCCTCCCCACCTGCGCTCAGCCCAATCACAACCTAATGAACACATTGGGAACAGTCTGTTCCAAATTACTCCCACTTGGAGCCAGGGCCACAGGTAAACCCACACCCCCTGCCATCACACTCTGCCCCTTCCCCTCCACCTCACCTCCTTCGCAACAGTCTCCCTGCTCGCCCGCCAAAATTGATATTGACTCCAGCGTTTAGACCCTCAACTCTGACTCTTAATCAAATCAAGATTCATATCTCTGTGCTGTCAGCATTCCAACACAGCTTAGAGGGGCTGGGTGTGCAGCGACAAGCATATAAGTTACACGTGGGGAGATATGGATTGACAGCTAAGGTGTTGATGTGTTGGATCGGAATTGGTTCTGTTTGATATGTCTCTGCGAGGTATTTTCCCATATGTTTATAGTGATCTATGCTTTCACTATTAATCGTCCCCCCTGTGCGCACGCATGCACGTGCACATGCACACGCGCACACACACACACACACACACACACACACACACACACACACACACACACACACACACACACACAAAGGAACAGTCAAGATCCCTGTAAATGCTGTGGTGTTAACCGCATTAGGCCTATCTGTGTGCCTTATCAGCATGTTGCCACAGCTTCATAGGGGATCACTTATGCATTTTATGTTCAGATTGTTTGTGCTCTGTTCACAGCATATAGGTTCTATACATTCATGTTTTATTCATGTATTGAGGTTGAACAAAAACGGGAAAATTACCTTTTTTTCTTTTCTAAGGCACAGTATACCTGTCGGTCACTACCGCTTGAATATCTTTTTCCTTATCAGTATGTAGTAGTATGTGTGGGCAGGCAAGGGGCAGTTGTATATCGTAGGCAGTTGACACCAGAAGTGTGCTGTAGCCAATAGCCTCTGACACTCTGGTACACCCTACAACATCCCAAGGGACAAAAGAATAAAACCAGGGCGCCTGCCTCGTCATGTCCCATCAATTGCTATAGGACCTCAGGAACCTTAGGCCAACTACCAACCCCCACGTGGGTGTCCATCACTGGATTTGACAGGAGCACTGCCCTGCTGGCTGCCCTTCTTCACTGTCCCTCTGGTCAATCTGCACCTCAATTGGCCCTGCACTGGTGGGTGATGCCTGCTCCTTCTGCCGCATGTCAAAAAGAGCCAGGAGCCACATAGGAAGTGCAAATATCCTCTAATGGCCTTGATCCAGATGGATGCGCCCATGACAATAGGCCCCCGTGCCTGTGGTTTGGGTTTTGTCAGTGAAAAACACTGAGGCCACCACAATAACACAGCAAAATTATGCATGCGGGCCAAGTACCATTGACATGTTAAAGAGCACTGCCAGTTGCTATGATAATTAAGTTAGCTCATTCCAAGGGAGAGAGCTCTTTTCTCTTAACATGTCTTTAAAGGCACTTCAGGCACATAAGGCAGGCTTTAAGACAATGGATATAGGAGGAGAAATAATGGATTCAGTGGGTCACCATTTCTCTGCCTATTTGCTTAACATAGGGCTATACATCTCTCAATGAATGCTGCTTGATGGGATTGCCTTTAGGGGCTGTTTTGTGGGTTTTACATTCTATCACTCAAGAGATTGACACATTCTATGAAGTCCATATGGACATTTTAGGATAAGGTAGATTAAAGGACTGAGTATGAAATATTCAGATGGCTGCTCTACTTAATGACAGTGGCAAACTTTGGATTCTCGTTGCATAGGCCTCTGGGTTTTAACCATTGCTCACAAGTATCCTATTACTTTCTGTAATATCACACTTGCCATGAGCGAACACTGACCTGTTTAAGCAAGCAAATCAATGGAATCCCCTCTGTTCACTTTTCTTTTAACTGAGATGTTTGGTTACGTCACAGGGTGTCTGATCTCCCTCTGCCTCCATAGGGTCTCATCTAGAGTGGCCACTTTTTGTACAGCTGGGACGTGTTTGGTCAGTAATGTAAAACCAGGAAGCCTTTGAAACTTAAAAAAGGAAGAGGTTAGAAGTTCACTCATTTGGAAACTCCAAAGCTTTCTCCTTGGACACACTGCGGTAGGTCAGGGACACCAGGAGCCACCTTTCTTCCTGCATTCTCACAGCTGTATGACAAACTCAAAGTCAGTTAAAGTATGTGTACTGTTTTTTTAATATATTTTTGTGTCTAGTATGTGTCTAGATGGTATTCGGCTAACAGCCAGTACATCAAGAATAGGTCATCAAAATTAGCTTTAGTGGTCACTTTCCTGTTTATTCAAACCAGACACCCATGCATGAGGCATGTAGGCACTGCCACGTTCATTTTTATATTTCCTCTAAATGGTGCCAATCTGCCACAACAGACGGGCGCTGAGTGAAAAGATTTAAAAATTCGACTCTAGCACTTTCAAGGCAGGTCCTCTGTGTTAACAAGATGGTAGTTAATGGTTTTGCTTTTATGGCGGTGGTCGCATGTATAATTAAGCTGCTGTTGTATTTGTCATAAAAATCACCGGGAGTGCAGGAAATGTTGCAGGAGCCATTTTTACTTTGAGCAGTGGAAAATTAAAACCTCACAATGTTGTTTTGACATCATTCCAATTTTTATGGATTTTCCTGTGTGTGGTTGAGGTTTCGTTATTAAAAAACACTTAAGTGCCTCACCTTGGGTTTGTTGGGGGAAGAAAGGTTGCAATGTTTGCATAATGCAGATTGTCACTCCTGGGAGGTCTTGCCTCTGGTGCTACTTGTTGGGAAACATGTTGCATGTCTTCCATTAATGGATGTCTGGCTTTTACCTGAATTGTTCCTGAATCATACAGTTCATGTAATAATATTTGGTGCGTTTACAACCCTCCATAACTCCATCATGCCATGGACTTTGCTTCACTGGCATGTCATGGGTATAATGCCAGACCAACACTTTGAAATGGTAGGGCAATCCTATTGATACAGGTTTTGCTAAGACATACTGATTAACCTCTTACCCCAGATATCATCAGATATCACCAGATCTCCAGCAGATGTGTAGTCATGAACACAAGAAACAAGGACAAAAACACTGAACTCTAAGGAGCCTCACCAGAATTTTTAAGTTGTGTTTCATTTCTATGTTTTGGGGACAACTAAAGTAGTATTAGGAATGAATCTCTTACGAGGATTACTGAAACATATGGTGGCAGCTTGTTGGCAGTATGTCACACACTGCAGACATATCTTAGATAAGCCTGGTGTGTGATTTACGTGCATGGCCCCAGTCATATCTATGGAGATGAGTTGGGGTGTCGTGGCCCTGATGTCACCTCCACAACACCAGTCCCCTGCTATGCTGATGACTGTATCTATGCTAATTTGGGGATCAGTAGGGTAGAAAGCTCATCTGGCTCGTGCTTCGCTTTATCTTATCACCCTACTCGCTCTGTGACTTTCTTCACTGCATCAGCACACATACCTAGCATGCTGCACACATGAAAAGAGCTCAGCCTCTTCTCACTCTTCCTCCATCTCTCACCTTTACACTTTTTCTCTATTTCACATTTCTACATTTCAACTTTTGCTTTCACTGCATCAACTTCTGTAATGCTTTATTAAATTATCACCCACGGCTACCTTACTGTATTACTGTATGTGCTAAACCTGGCATTGAAATCCCAGGACGTTTATTTCCTTTCCTGATATCCTGACAAAGTGGAAAAGCTTTAGTTAGCTTCTTTATGAGACTATCATCAGCACAAACTAACAAATCAAACTGTATACGTTTTGGCACATGTGCGCAGCAGCCTATGGGATTACTGGTGTAGTCAAATCAGAAGAACATCCTAAAAAGTCATGTCTTCCACATACATTTTTGGTCAAGAACGGGTCCGTCCAGACACTAAATCCTGTCTGACTTAAATAACCTCCCCGCCTCGTCCCTCTTAGCCTCTTTGTCTCCATCGCGCCCTCCCTCCCTGGCATGATTATTTCTTATCATGTATTTATTTGTTTAATCCACCCCTCCCCCCACAACACTTGGCGTCCCTATGCACGAGCTGCCTGTCTGGCAGCGAGGCCCCCTCATCCCCCACCTCCTCCTACTTGTCCATATCCAGTCCCCATCCCATCCCCACCCAGCTCCAGGCCAGCTACAATGGGCGGATGTTGCTTCCAGAGCCTCGAAGCTTCATTCTGGGGGAACAGACCCCCACCTCCTCAAATCATCCTTACATCCCTCCCGCTTGCATGTGGCCACCACTAGCCAGCCTCTATGAACACTATAAATAATGGATGCATTAGCATGCATGAATATCTTTTAAGAAGGGGGGTGGGAGTGCCTTAATTCATTATTAATCCCCTTCAAGAAAAAAATGGGCCGTGGCTCTGGTAGCCCAGCTCTACACCTACTAAAACCTGTTTTTGGGACTTTACTTGTCCACGCCGTACTCCTCTTTCGTCCAAAATTGGTGACCAGCTCCACCAACCCAACTACCCTCTCTCTGCCACCTTAATCTCTGCAAAAACACATCTGGAATGGTGGGGTAATCTGTAATTTAAAAAAAATAAAATTATGGGGGGGGGGACGGGGCAAACTGTGATCCTAGGCAGAACATCTCCAAAAACAGCCTGGCTAAGCTGGTTGATTGGAAAAAGGTGGACTGTATTGTACTGTACTGTACTGTGTGTGGTTGTACTTCCTTAATATTTCATAGCAGAGGCAAAGGGGTGCTCCTTTTTGAAGGTTGGGTAGTCACAGAGCTCCTGACTTTGAATATGCCATCAGTGCCATTTGGTTCAAGGGCAGGGCTTGGCTGTGAAAGGATGGTAGTAGGAGTGGGGGGTGTAAGGTGGAGGGGCTAGGAGAGTGGGCTGACATAACAAATGCGTACAAACCTAGTTAGAGAGCGTTAAGTCATGTATGTGGGTGGGTTGTAGGGAATTATCTGTTATTTTTAAACCTGGAACACTATGTTGGGTATTGAGGACATAAGATCAAATACATAGGTTAGAGGTTAAGAGCATGTGTTTCAAGGAGATAAATTACTATACAGCAAATAAACAAAGCATGTGGGTTTAAATGTATGTGTTTGTGTTTGTCTATGAGCAAGTAGGAAGTGTGTATTTGTGAGTGTATCTGTGTGATCCGAAGTGCACTCCCCTCTGCACCACACACCCCTCTTCCACCACTAGGTTGCAGTGCCTGCCTCGCAGCCTCTCTTTCTTCTTACCACAGCGCTCTAACTACTCCAACCAATCGTAGAGATTTACAACAGAGCCACATGAGAGTGTCTTCCTATCAAAAAATACTACACTACACACATGCATGTGTACTTGTGTACAGGCTGCATGCACCCGCACAGTCCTACTGAAAATCTGCCCGCCTTACTCACATTAATACAATGTACATAATCCTGTTTGTTTGAATCACCGTGGCATATAAATATAACTAATCCACATAACAAAGTCAAACACAGCTTCATTTTCCTTGTGTTTGTACATTTCAGAATATTGTTACAGTACATGAAAAAATGATGAAATAAAAAAGTGTATGTTATACCAAGATTTTGTTTTAAAACAATTTTTTAAAAATGTTTTCCTCTAAGTTTTTGAAGGGTTTTATTATTGAGCTGGTTGTCGTGACTTTTTGATAAATCATACGATTTGGGGTTGTCAGAAAACAAATAACTGACAACCCCCCCCCCTCCCCCCCACACACACAAAAAAAAAAGAAAAAAAGATGTGGTTGAAAATTAAACAAAAGTTTTATAACTGACGTCGGTGATAGCCAAAGTATTTTGTTAAAATATTTAGTGGCTTGAATTTCACAATTTTGCCCAAAAATACTTTTGCAGAATTGTATCCTTATCGAGAAACGTTTGAAACCAAATGTCATACCAGCAGTGACTAGCACAACAGGCCAATACCAAGCCTAACCCTGCAGACAGGATATTCACTTTTGAATAAAACAATTTCTCCTCTTTGTAATGTTGCTCTTACAGAGGCTGTTGGGTCTCCTGTCAGTGTCCTCTGCGCTGCAGTCTGTCAGGCAGGACGATGGCAGCAGGGGTTGTTTTGTTGACACAGAGAGGACCTGGTTTCTGGAATGTTCTCGGCTGAATGTTTGGATCTTGGGTCTTCGGTACGAGGCTGGGGGCTGGTTGTGAGTTGGAGGCACCACACTGTGCCTCTGAACTTCACTCAACCCCTTAAATTCCTCTTCCTGGGCAGGAAATTGAAATATTGTGCAGTATTGGCATGCTGATGGTCATCTATCATAGGGGCCTGCGAGGGGACGGGGGTAAGAGGAGACCCTCTGTAGATCAGAGATGGGCTGCTGGGCCTGGGTTCAAAGGTAAAGAGGAGAGACCTGGGTGAGGAAAGAGGATAGCGCTCTTAGCAGGAGTTGACACTCAGACAGGCTTCCATCCCATCCAGCAGATCACCTCAGTGTGCCTACCTCTCATTAGGTAAGAGCAATCAGTCTTCCCCAGGCAGATAAAATAAATGGCCATTATGACTCTTCCAGGTTATCTTATGTTATCTTATGTCTATGTCAAAGAACAGGCAGATTTCTTAAAGCAATGAGTGGCTTGAAACTTAAACACAGCAGTGAGTAGTAATACAGTTCAAATAGGCCACGCGCTCCTTTTAAACTGAATAAGAACAGGAGACCCGAATTGAACTATGCATCTCCTAAAATTCATTATTTGACTCCAGCAGGTGTTCCTAGGACTTTGTGATACACTATAGCTTTTATAGAGCCTCATGTGCTTGATCGTATTATCACCGGTTGTGATGCAGATGTACAGTCAAAACAGCTAAAGTGATGATGCCGCCTTCATCATTGCATAACCGTGGCCGTAAATGCGCACAACGTACCAGGAAATGATACTCGCCGGCGCATCACAGGGGGGTAGGATGATGTGGATGTGACTGGTTATGTAAAAGTATAGGGCACAGTTGGAATGAGCCAGATGGGATGGCTGTCATTTTAGAGACTAACGCGCTTCTTGTCTGCGTCTGGAAATTTCGCTTCTGCATGACCTTGTGAACTCGCCTGCCGCGTGACCTCGAACATTCATTCTTACGGCTCCCCTGAACACCCCTCCACTTCTTTGTGCTCATTTGTGCAGGCTATTACCCAAGCAGGAAGTGACATCAACGGTTCCAAACTAAAAATATGTCGCAGGACGGACTGTCTAGGATGTCCAGGACCGGTGTTTGTAAAGGAGGATGGCTCGCACCGGCTCCACAAAGTGATGCTCATTGAAGGATGCAGCAGAGCGCCACACAGGCGAGACAGACAGACGCACTGGAGGCTGAGTGAGTCGCCTGCTGACTGAGTGCTTTAATTCCGTCACTTTCATTCATGCAAGTTCAGATATGGTGCCATACCTTGCCCTCTCTGAAGCCGGTGACGCAGTTCATAGCAGAGGCGATAAGACTTGTGCGAGTGAACGAACTGTGTCAGCGTCGCTCTTATGAGACGGGGGTGAGGTGTATGGTGCGATGGAACAGAAAACACTACTGTTTTTACTTGAATGGCAAGTGCAGGAGGGAGGAGTGGTCTGGCGGGGCTGGTCTGTGTGCCTTTACGCATTGTTATACAATAAACAGACAGTTTAAAGACTGATTTGTAATGATACCACTACTAAAAGCAAGCGTTTGTGATGAAGTTTCCCAAGTTGGATGAGAATCGTGTAGCTTTGTAAGCGCCCTTTCAAAACATGAATGGCGTCTATTTTTATCCGTCCAGTGCGTGTGCCGTCCTCACCAGGGAGGCTCTGACAGACCTGCCGTGCGTCCAGACGGGAGAGTGCTGCAGTCACGTGCTGTCTGCTATTATCCACCCTCACGTCAGGTAGGCTACAGCTGTAAAGAGGCAGCACGAGGGACGGTTTTGTTCCACAATTAACGATGAGAAAGATGTTTAGAAATTTGCGTAAGCTATAACTCAAATATAGTATTATACCAAAGTGTTAGCCTACTAGAGTTGAAAAGAAAACATAGATATATAATATAAAATAATAATATAAAAAACAGGCAACAACATCAACACTGATAATCAAACTACACTTAAAAATATGAATTTGTATTAATAAATGTACAACACTAAACTTACACTACACCTCACTGCACAAGTCTAAATAATTCCAGTTTAGATGTCTTATCATAATAAAAGGTTCCAGTCAAAGAAAGATGCACAGATGGACATTATTTTTGAAGATGATGAACAGGCTGCTTCTATCATCTCGCCACCTGCTGTCCTGACTGCCAGGACTTTAGCCTGACATGAGGTGGAAAGGTCATAGTTAGCCTAACAGATAATAATAAATTATGATAATATACAGACAAATCTTCAACTATATCAATTTTGTCAAATTAATATCACTGCTCCTGGCAGATGTTACCTTTGTCCTTCTAGTCCACAGTTTTAAATAACCAGCTTAAATGTAACTTAACAAATTCTTAGGTATATTATAACTTTCTCCACATATATATTGTGCTGATGACGTCTTATATAATACAACCATGCTACATGTCAGTGCCGAATAGGGCTAGGTATATTTAAAAAATGTTCAATACCAATACCTATACCAATACCATGACTTCACCGGTTCCTGAACGATACTATATTTTTCAGCTCCTTCTGTGAGCCCCGTCTTTGCGCATAACATAGAGTTTTTCCTGCTTGTCTTTACGACATGTAACGTTGGACAGCCAATTACCAGCATTATTATATCTTGGTAGAAGCATGCTGCGTGCTTATTGGCTCACTGGCACTGATGAGATTTACTCCTTAGGTATTGAAATTTGGTATTGAATGACGAGGAATTTTGCGATACTAAGGAGGCAATTTGGTCGGTGCCTAAAATGCTGTCTGCAAGGCTAGTAACAAATTCATCTCTTTGTGTATTATGTGTGTATACGGGACACTTGAAGTAGTTTCCAAAGGCACTTGCGCAAAATTAGCGTGTAGTGGGGCCACATAACTCTTCTTTACACCTGGGCCCCTTGGCTTTTCACGCCAACGCATTGTCCTATTGTAAGATGATAGTAAAGCTAAATTGAAGATCCTACACTTAAACCTAAGGCCATTGAAGATCTTTAATTGGCTCTAAGCGAGTCTTCTGCAATGTGAAATAATGCATGAGCTATACAGTGGTGCTACTACTGTATACGTTTTGGCACATGTGCGCAGCAGCCTATGGGATTACTGGTGTATATAACTCACGCTGCTGTTGCCTGCCTGTCTGGAGTGATAACTTCATTATTCATGGTTGCGTGTAGACAGCAGTGCTTAATCTCTGAGCTGAATGGGGCAGCCTGTGACTCTGGAAGTAAATGCTTGTGCTCGGTCAGCCTTATCTGGCCCTTATTGAGGAATGGAGGGGCACCAGTGAGTGGGAGGGGCACCAGTGAGCGGGAGGACTGCTGAGCTGGGCCTCAGGTTGGCAACAGCAGCTAAATGCCCCGTCCCATCGTAGCGTTTGAGGCCAGTAGCAATTAGCCAGACTGGACCAAGGAGCTGGGCCATATATTCTCTGTGGTGAAAGGGTCTGGGCAGGGGGTCTATTGGCGCTCGACAGGTGCAGTGGGAGGAAGGCGTCAGGAGTTTAGGGAATCGAAACCAGAGATGAGGCCAAACGGCAGCGTCTCTGGCTTCTGGGGTCAGATGCTCTCTTTCACCCCTGGAGGCTCCAAAGCACAGCGAGAGCCTCTTCCTGCCCTGACACTATATCTTTGTGAATGTAGGTGCTTTAGTGCATGTGTGCACAGTTATCTTTGTGCATGTACAGGCATGTGTGTGTGTGTGTCTGTCTGCGTGCGTGCGTGCGTGCGTGTAGGGAATGTTTTATGGGTGTGTGACACTGGGGCGAGAAGATCAGGGGGGCATGTTTTGAGTTGCAGTAATCATCTGTCTTACTTTATCTAGCTCACACTTGCACAAAGAACACTTTTTTTCTGTTTAAACACACATATGTCCACTAGTATTTTACAGCACTCCATGAGGAGCTTTGATCACTCAGCTGTGAGAGTGGTGTTAAAAACAATGCTGCCATGATGTGTTTTGACATCATTTTGATGCCAAAAGTTGTAGCATTTATTCTGCTGTGTAATTACACAGAAGAATACTCTTGACTATTCTATACTGTAAACGGAACACACATGACTGGCCGTTGGAGGGAGGAAAAGCAGTGTTGCCGACCATGTCATGTTTTTTTTTCTTGCTTCCTGGCTGTTCTGCTTGAACCCAGTAATCCTGGATACAGCCATTACAAATCCTGCTGTCTTGACTTGAGACCCCAGACAGGAGACAGGCTCTGCAACTTGGTTTCATTTAGCATTCCTCTGGGCTTTACGGGCAGGTGTTTAACATTACTGGCAGGATATTTATTGGCAACTTTAAAGGCAACTTTTTTTTTGCTTACCTCTCAATTAGGCACATACACATACTATGTGTGTACTGTAGATGCAAGCACACACGTACATGCATGCAGAAATGCAAAAAAACACAAAGGGATGTTTCATACACGCAACAATCTGAGATTGACAGTATGGCTCCTTAATGGAGCATATTCTCACTCCTTTTCCAACACTGTCACACACTTTATGCCTTTTGAGGCACAGATCCACATCCTTAGAATCTACCCCTGACCCGTGACCATCTCTATCTCCCTGTATGCACCCCCTTCCCCTCCACCCATTATGCCAGGTCAGTGTATGATGTGGGATAGAAATAGGGTTGGAGGCGTGATGGGATGTGTGGCCTGTAATTACAGAAGCTTAGCAGGGCCAGTGGCTGTGATGTGGAATTCTCAAATCAAGGTGCAGCCTGAAGACTCAGCCAGCCCCGCTGCTGCCCTCTGCTACTTGATTGCTGGCAGCTGGGTGAGCCATGTCAAGTGGCAGGCTGGGAAATGTGAAATCCCAGATAAAGCACAGAGCCCTAAAAAGCCATGAAGCTCCAGTAATGAGGAAAGTGATGTGGTTTGGGCATGCTTAGGAGGCAGGTAGCAGCTAATGGTAACTCTTTCTGTCTGTCTCTTCTTGGTGTGTCTGTATGTGAGAAATAGAGGAGAGGTGAAGGTGTTTGTGTATGTGACTTTTCAATCCTGGATTTAGAAGGATCCACCAACCTCCAACAATGCAGAACTGGTGGATAGGTCGGCACAGCTCTAGATATACCCAACCTAAATCCTCCGGGGTCACCCTCGGACATAAATCACAACCTACAGTACATCCTGCCTCTGCTTCTCATATTCTCCCATGGCCAGTTCCTTTGAACATAATGTTAAAACCCCAGCAACTTTCCCTGCTCAAGAGCAGCAGAATCATACCTGATATTAACGGCGACAGTCCGATTTAGAACGATTCCAGAGCCATTGTAGCAGTTACAAACATTCCTAGTTTTGTGGAGGCCATTATTCCTGCTTCTTAATCACCCCCTTGGCTTTTATAACCTCCCCAAGCCTAGTGTGTGGCTGGAGGGAACCACATGTGGGCAGAGACTAGAAAATAACCGCACTACCTGGCACTCTTATCTAAGATAATCACGACTAACAACACACAGGACACCAGTGCATATATCATCTCTTTTTTAAGTATTTTAAATCAATATTTTTTTTTATGTTTAGGGCTGCAACTAATGATTGTCGATTAATCTGTCAATTATTTTCTTGATTAATCGATTAGTTGTTTGATCTATAAAAATGTCTAAAAATTATGAAAAATGTCGATCAGTGTTTCCCAAAGCCCAAGATGACATCCTCACATGTCTTGTTTTGTTCACAACTAAAATATATTCAGTTTACTGTCATAGAGGAGTGAAGAAACTAGAAAATATTCACAATTTATAATTTATAAGCTGGAATCAGAGATTTTTTACTTTTTTCACAGATGTTCTTTGAATCATGTTATCATAGAAATGTACGTTTTCTTTTTATTAAACCTAGCTTCCTTGCTAGAATTTTTTTTTATTGTCAACAAATGCCATGAAAATACAAAAACCTACAACAAATATATAGTTTCACTTTAAAAAAAAGGACAAACAGTCAGTAGTTTTCAGGAGAAAACATTTAAAAGCATTTATTGGGGAATATTTTCAGCTACAGATTAATACACATTTAGTGCACTTGTGAGTATTTACAGCCGCATGATGATGTATCTGGGACTCAAAATAAACTACAGTGTCCATGTTCAGCACAGTCATAGAACATGTAATCCAGTGCAATGGTGTGGCACACTGATGTGTTTTTTTAAAGTTTTTGGGCAACAATGGAAGTCTGTGGCACAGCAGAATAAGATACACAGACAATAATTGTTAGTAGGATCAATTCATTATTGTTTTTTAGTCTTTTAATTTGTGGATAATAACAAAAACATAAAATATCACCTGGTGTTATCCAGTAAAATTTCTGTGATTTTTGTGCTGAAGCAGTGTACATTTAGTTTGAATTGAACAGCAGGTACTGAATTCCTCCTATAAAAAAAGTCAGCCACCTTTGATAAAACAGTAACATAAAAGTAGCATTAAAGTATATCTTATCTTATTTTATCGGTCTGCAGATATTGATGATAAGGGCAAGGCCCCATGCAACAGAGAGCATGGGAGACCCAGAGTGGAAGATGGAGCGAAGTAGGCCTCACAGCTTCCCTGCTGTCATCCATCACTCTCTCCTTACCTGCTCCCAGGTTTGCAGAGCTTTAGAGAAGATGGAGAGTTGTGATTAGGCTGCACTGATTATTTTGTTATTGAGCTGTTTTTCTTTGTGGTTCTTCCACTTAGCTTATGGCGTTTTTCCATTACATGGTACCTGCTCGACTCGCCTCGACTCTACTCGCCTCGACTCTACTCGCCTCGACTCTACTCGCCTCACTGTGCGTCCGTTTTCCATTGCAGATTTTAGTACCGCCTAAGCGTGGCTGGTCGTCATAGCGGCGCCGCAGTAAACTGCCGTGACCTAACGCGACACACACACAGAACATCGAAGATGTGTTGTTGTTGCCACAGCCAGAAGACACATTTTGTTTCAAATGAAGCTGGAGGCAGCAAAAATAAACACAGCTGGCTGAACTATTTAAAAATGGCAGGTTTGTTCAGGACACCCCCTCTGTCGCTTTCACGTCACCTTTTGCTACCGGCTCAGCTCGCTTGGAACCTCGACTGAGGTGGTACTAAAAAAAGTACCTGTTAGCAGGTACCAGGGACTTTTTTTCGTAATGGAAAACCAAAAAAGGCGAGTAGAGTCGAGGCGAGTCGAGCAGGTACCACGTAATGGAAAAGCGCCATTACAGTCTATTTAATACAGCTATCCTCTAGCTTGTATATGACCGTATGTGTAAAGCGGCTTGTCTCGTTGATGGTTTAGTTATAGTTAACTGAGACACCTGGGTGCTTAGACACCAAGCAGACCCAGTTCACTGTGATGGGTGACACACTGTCACGCCATGCTTGATGGCATAATTTAACCAGGTCACAGCCATGCATACTGTTTAGCAGGGTGGGAATGGGGGGCACATAGAAAGTCATTGCATGTTTACCCTGTGCCTGGTGACCCCCTGCCAGCAGCTACATCAATTATCACCTTTAAGGAATGTGGGACCCTTGTGTTAAATTCCCTTTGACCCCCCTGTTGGAGGAGGTCAGGAGGTGGGCGCTCTCCCCAGGGGGGGCATGCAGTTAGTGGGTGCAGGGTGAGTACTGTGTGTGTTTATGTCTGTGTGGTGGTCCAGGGAGATTCCCTAGATCCTCCATCCTCAGACCTGCAACCAACCACCATGCCTGCAGACCCCCAACATAGTAAACAAGATTTGCATGGTGTGTTTACAATGTAAATGGGTTTCTAAAGGTCTTAATTTCACCAAGGGACGCCCCAGAGGTGGTCTAGGAGCATACACACGAGACCCAGGTTTCATGTATGATTGAGGGTTCTAGAAACGTTGCGTAAAATCTTTAACTCTCAGATTTCTCCTTTTTAGTTTAAATTTTCTGAAAAAAAACATACTGCCTCAATATTAAATTAAGGGTGCCTCAATAAATTAGCCTGCTGGCACACTTTGAAGACCTCAGCATTTATGATTTTAATGTGTTTGTTTGTCTCAAGCTGTTTTTAGTACACAAGTGTAAATCACAACTTTACAAGTCAGTGTAGCGCACCGTAAAGGGTGGCGGGTAATGTGCATGTGTGTGAGTGAGAGAGAGTGAAAAAGAAAAAGAGAGAGGTTTAGACATAGATATTATGTCTGATGTTCTTTGCTTTAGAAGGTGAATTAGATGGGAACGTATGTAGGCATTCTCAGACACATACATCTCTTTTCCTCCTCTATCTTCCTGTGCCCCATATCAAATGCCTTCGTGAGTGTGAAGAAAGTCGTTGGGGAAAAAGTATCATATGTGCTGTAGGGAGTGAAGGTACCATGGAAATCGATTGTGAATGGAATCACTTTTTTCGGACCATGATTGATGCTCCGAGCTTATGCATTTTTATCTTATCTTTTACAGGCTCTCTATCACGGTTGTCTGCAGGATGTGGTGTGCTCTGCTATCAGCAGTTACCTCAGCAGCTGAGGTATAATATCAAAATCACAAGCTTGTCTACTTTAGATGAAAGTGTTGACATAATATATTGGTACGGTACAGTTTCTTGTGTAATGTATTGTGTCATCAGATCACCTCGCCACTTCCAATTAGCGGTCATCTCAGACCCTTTTTTCGCCATGTTGACAGGACAGAAAAACTGCAGCAGGACAGAGCAGCAGCCTAGCCCTGTCCCAAAGATTCAACACTCATCATCATTTATTTATCCACACGCAGGCAGACAAAACAACACACGCCCATCCTGTACCAGGACCAGCTGCCAGCTAGAAGAGGGTATAGCAAGGTTGGGGTGGGGCGGGTTAAGGTGGAACAACACACACTCTCAGACACAAGGCACAATCAGCACATCATCTGCACCGTCTTGTCAGTGATTGAACTTCTTCAGTGTTGTCATGGCGACGTAATTTTCTTCTCCAGAGGAGCTGTTCTTCTGTTTCAAATTGAACTGTAAGGCTGGTGGTGGTTGGAAGTAAAGGGAGGAGGGCAAGTTGCTCTTGAATGTACTCTGATAAGGAATTCTTTGAGCAGAAGGCTATGATGTACTGAACTTGAGAAAGCCTTTTGATCTCAGTTTGTATGCTAATGAATCTGGTCTTATGTATGCACTGCTTTGCCTTTGTTTATTTAGATATGTGGAGTCTTTATCCTTCAGACATTATTTTATCATTTGCCTTACTCTCATACCAAAGAGAATTGCAGTTGCAGGGTTTCTTTTTGCCTATGTTGTGTGTGCAGGGGCACAAACTCCTAACTGTAGTTTTTTGCCTGTTTGATAGCCTGACTGTAAGTAAGCCCCTCTGGTTGTGCAGACTTCTGTCTCCCTCAGCACACTCTGCCCCAGCACTCATCCACAAACAACACACTCATTCACACGTGCTTTCGCATGACTACACAAATGCACAAACAGGACTTTAGCCTTGACTGGCTCACGCACACAAAACACACTCGCTTACTCACTCAGGAATTATTGTGGTAGTAAAACTAGAGAGGAAGAGTGAAAGAGACAACAAGAGAGGAAGAGGGACTGAGACGAGGGAAGCAAAGGGAAAAGGAGAGCGATTGCCCCAACAGAACTATTTTATCCCCAAGCAATTTTTAAACGCTGCCATGTCCGTGACCCAGTCATGAGGACAAGCCATGGTTCTCTCCTGTGGCTTCTGTAGGAAGGCCGATGTAAGACATGAAAGTTGCAGTAGTTACTCATTTCAATTGAAAACATGTTTATATATATATATGCAAAGTCTATTCTACACATACCATTTGCACTAATACGAATAAAATGAGAGGTTTCTTGTGTTGCAGTGTGCAATGTCACTGTTTTTACTTTGAGTGGCTCAGCAGCTTACTCATGTTGTCCTTCGAAGGATGTGACAGACGTGTTCTGGAGTGTGTTGTTCTGCTGCTCTCACTTTTTTCTCTCTCTGTATGTACTTCCTCTACTCTGGTTGTGTGTATGTGTGCCTTCTCTGGTCCGGTGCTTTGGCACAAAAAGGAAGGCCAGGCCGCCCCATTCTTTGTTTTGCTTCTTGTAGGAAACTAGCAGCAAATTGTGGCTCAATGAGGCGTTGCTGTTTTGTATAGTCAGATAAAGTGCAAACGAAACCGTCTGGGCTGCACTGGCCTGCTGCAGTGTTTTCTATTGTAGTTGTGAATGTAGGCCTGTGTAATGCTTGGTTAGTGTTGAACATTAGGTGATTGGGGGGGCTGCTAGGGGTAGGGACCATTCACACAGTTTTAAGATGTCACCCAGTGTTTGGAGCTGCTGTCCACTGTGTTTAATTGTGATGAGGGATGATTAGAGCTCTGCTTAAGACTGGAGGAGAGTTTTCTGTCTGGCTTGTTTTCAAAGGTTTTAAAATCCCAATATTGTAGAGCTCTCAGACAGCGCCAACATGACACACTTGTCAAAGTGATCAGAGCAGGGCATATGTGTGTGGGTGTATTGATGTTCATGCGGGAAATAGACCAGTTTTTATTTCAATGCATTCATCCAACACCTGCAGGAACCACTTTCGTTGGAAATCAAAAGTGTGACTCACTTAATATGCAATAATTTCATGAAGATTTTGTACTCCTAGATTGTGAGCAAGCCAAGATGGAAGCAAACAGCTACTTGAATGTGACCTTAAGAGTTTATTTGATCAAGGAGTGAAGTAAGGAAATATTATTAAATAGTGTGTACTTTTTAAGTATAATGCTGTGTATTAGATTACACATTAATGCATACTTCTACTTAAACTTATTCCATTTTCAGAGTTGTTCAATGGCTTAATTTAACATTTTTCAACACCACTGGGATCAAGTTCATTGAGTCAAGCAAAACAAACACATGGCTTGGGAGATAGACAAAGAAGGGGGTTCTTGGGTGTGCCATGGCCCTTGTCTAAAGTGGTTATGGGGCCCACATGGGCGTTCTGCTCTCCAGAGGCTGTTGGGGTAATTATCTGCCAGGGTGCACGTGTGGGAGTGTGTGTCAGAGTGACTGTGTCCCTGTGCTCATGTTTGTAAGGTGCGCATGAGATTGTAGGGCTTGATTTTTTTCCGAGCATCCCATCCTGCATCCTGATGCTGTGGCCCCAAACAGGATGAAATGCATATGCACTCAACCCTATATACTTCTTCACGCTTGTGTGATCTATATGCATCCACCAAACACACACAGAGACATGCACACACATTCACTCTTTAAGTCCATCTTTTCCTTACACCCCAGAGTTGAGAGAGGGGATCTGGGAGTTTAAGAGGAGGAGCGTGGCTGGGGGATGAAGCTGAGGAGCCATCATGGGGCCCAATGGCACAAAGCCCCATTCCCTGCTCCTCCATGTGGAAAATGGCAGGAGAGCAAGAGGAGGAGGGGAAGGGGGCAAAAAAAGTGGAGGAAAAAGGAGGAGGGAGTGAGGGAGCGACAATTAGTGGGATCTGCTAATCACCAGGGCAACACTCATTTAATTGACATGTGAAATTTGAATTTGTCTGACAAGTCGATAGGCACTAAGATAATGGACCAGTCGTCTAAGGTCTGCTTGGTGGAAGCCAAGGAGGGGAAGCAACAGCTGAGGGCTGAGGCCAAGCTCTTTGTTACAAGTAGCAGTGTTGTTGGGCAAGAAGGTTGTCCACAGGGAGATTATAACCCATTATGCCTTTTGACCTTTTTGTATAAGTAACTCCACGGCTGCCCTTAAACACAACACACAGCAGATACACACCATAGCAAGGGTGTGTGTGTGTGTGTGTGTGTGTGTGTGTGTGTGTGTGTGTGTGCGTTGTTTTCAGCAGAAGGCAGAGTAAGTAAACAAGTATTTTTATACCACAATAAATAAAGAGAAAAAACACAAAAGGAGGTGGGCAGGGAAAGAAACTCTAGTCTGTCCATTCCTGCTTTACCAGAAATCAATAAGCTATTTAAGGTCATCAGAAAGCAGCATCACTCCAGCTGCTATGGAAGGGGAAAACATACGAACTTTCACTGCTGTCTCAAGAAGTGACTTGAAAAAGACAATAATCTTTACTAACAGCTCATTTAAAGGATATTACAAAAAAACAACATTGGAAATAATCTTAAGCCTCGCTAGCAATATGGCACTGTGGTTTGGCACTGCTGTTCAGGCCACCACTTTGCTTTAACTACAGCTCAAGAGCCAAAGAAGGAAACGTGCAAGCCATTCCCATTTCAATATTTCAAATCTATTTCAAGTGACAGAACAGCTGAAAGAATACAATATTTTTTTAAGAAAAGGCCCTTTAAGTTATGACCCTCATCCTACTTCAGGAAATAGCAATTAATAAATCAATCAACTCACAACAGGGATTTATCAGTTTCTCAGTAGATATACCTGATAAGTTAATAGCCACCAAATCACATAAAACATGTTTTAAAAAAGTGTCAATAGAACAAAAACCTTTTAAAAACTAGTATTTTCTCAAAACACATCACAGCCCCCCCCTCCACCTATACCACGGTTGGTGCATTCCCCTAGGAACACCTCCATAAAAGGAGTCCAAATAAGATGGACCTGGTTTGGCACTTCCTGGTTCTGAAAGAGCATGTTCAAGTGCTGCCTAAAGGAGAGGTAAGAAAATCAAAAATGCTAATTAAATAAAGATGTTAAAATATCCCAGATGTGTGGGATGTTTCCTGTTTAAGAAACAAATGTGCAAACATGTCCACAACAAACAAGGCTAACACTATTGTCAGGAAGCCTCAAACAGTCACAGTCAATACCCATTAGTAAATAGCACACTGCTAGCTGTGGCCACCATTCATACTGGTAATAGCCCCAAGACACCCATACTCTGAGTTATCTTTTAAACAAACAACCAGATTAGCCAAATTTATTTGGAAGACCAAACAAAGTTAAAACTGACCTACTTCCCAGTTCAACAGCAAACACGGCTTCCTGTGCAATAATGGATTGTTAGTGACATTTTGTGAGTGCTTTTGGATTTTCCTTAAAATAAAAGTGTTCTAAATGGACTTGCTAAACTGTATTCTTGATTACAACCAGTCTGATCATTCTTGCCCTGTGAAACTGTTGTAGCGAAGTTGCTTCATTTCCAAATCTCAGCAATTACTTTGATAAATCCAAAGTTACCCTAACTGATATAAAGGACGACCAAAGCCATGCAAATAAGAACCAAGCTATAAAATAATCCCTTTAAGGTGAAACTAACTATAATTGTTGTTTGTCTTTAACCCTAACAGACACAGATTGTCTCCCTGCGGCACGTATGGTTCTGGATAGCATCGAACCGGCCCTCTGTACCACAGGTGAGTCCTTTCCGCCCGGTAAACCGACCACATCATGGGCAAATGATTCCAGTTTTCCACATTTCGTCATGGACACGCTTAGTCAACCCCACAAACACTGCTCATTTGCCTATTCTGTAACATACATATCTTCATGTTTGATTTGTGACATTTGAACGACCTCCAGATCACTACAGCATACTTCCCAAATGTTTTTGAGCTATCACTCTGCTAACACAGTTCCATTGTCAGAGGTGACTTTGTAGAAGTGGAAGACAGTCAGAGGAGACTCAGGATACTTCCAAGTCTTTTCAGCCAGTGTAATCCTCTTCCTTTATCTCTCTGGCTGATCTGGGCCAAAGCTCTCTGTGTGAGAATGATTCAATGACTCAGTAACGTTTTCTCTCCCTCGCTCACTGTCTCTCTCTTGTTCTCTAATTCTCACTTGGATGTGTATTGTTCTACCATCTTGCAAAGTGACCTGTGCTCTTTCAGTGTTCAGCTCCTCTCTGTTTTGAATGTGGGCAACAATGATTGCTGATATGATTCTCCTGTTTTATGATAGAAGATCATCTCTTTCTCACACACACACACACACACACACACACACACACACACACACACACACACACACACACACACAGATGCCACCTTGCAGGCAACTTGGATTATGTCCAAGAATCACAGCTGGATTGATGTGTGTGCATGTGTGTTCACTGTAGATATGCATGTGTTTCCGCGGGGGGTTGGGGGGTGGGCTGCATCTGGGGCATCTGATTGGCCCTGCTGGCATGGGAGCCAGGCGAGATCCTGATTGGATACATGTATGGTGACTAGCGTGTAGGTTTCTGTGTGCCATGTAGCTTTGCCTACCACAGCACTGGCCAATAGCTCCACATATTGAATGCATTGCAGATTAGAGCCCATGAAACTGTGTGCACACAAATGTGTGTGTCGGTGTGCGAGTTTGTGTGTCTACACAGCTCATCTGTGCAGAGCACTTTTATCTTGTATGAACAAATGTGCACTGTCTGCGTTCACCGACGTGATCACGAATGCATTTGCCTTTCCCGGACTAATCATTAATTATTACGGCAGATCAATGTAGTAGCTACCCACTGTTAGACGATTAAGAATGCTCTTAAATACATTTTCGAACAATCAAAATGTATTGAAATCCTATTCCTTATGTTGAAGGACAATTACTACAAGATTTATTGCAGTTTGCGAGCTCATTTAGCACAAAGCGAGCCATCCTAACTCACATTTTCACCATCATGTGTACAATAAGATGACATAAGATTCACTCATGCAGGATTTTAGTCAGATTGAAATCTGGAATTGATCAAGGGTCAAGTTACACAGTAACTTCAGCTTTGTCCCAATCTCAGAAAATTGTGATAAAAGCTAACCCATGTTTACGGTTTTTGTTTTGTCACAGTTGTCATGGCTCCTTTGACTGAATAATATATCAAAGGGCAGGAATATTTCATACTTTTACCAACTTAAATTCTATTTTACCTTTGCCACCATCAAAGAAATCCAACATCAGTGTGAACATAAAGGGAAATTATTAAAGTGCTCATATTATGCTCATTTTCAGGTTCATAATTGTATTTAGAGGTTGGTTTTACCAGAATAGGTTTATGTGGTTTAATTTTCAGAAAACACCATATTTTTGTTGTACTGCACATTGCTGCTGCTCCTCTTTTCATCCTGTGTGTTGAGCTCTCTGTTTTAGCTACAGAGTGAGGCATCTCACTTCTATTCCATCTTTGTTGTGAGTCGCACATGCGCAGTATACGCAAGTACTGCTAGCTAGTCAGTTCAAGAGCATAGAGCATAAAAAGATATATAACACAATAAAGGAAAGTGGAAAAGCCAAAAAGCATAATATGAGCACTTTAAAACCCAAATCCACAATCTGTATACACAGAGCATATCCAGTCTACGTCTGGGGCATACAAGGACCCCCCCAGTAATGTATTGGTTTAGATTATTTTTAAGCTCTTATAATGTGCGTCAAATTTCCAGTGCAACGGTGAATCCTGATAACGTACTGACGCATTTAACGAGAATATACTGACGTTCCAAATCTGGGTTCAAAGGAGAGAGAATCGTCATAGGTAACATAATCAGTGACCTTATTTTTGTAATATTCGAAAGCTGAACAGCGAAGTGACGCTTGGGTGAGGTGGGGGGCGGGGTCTGTACTCTACTAGTCTGGCTTAAAGGAGAATTCTGGCCAATTTTTTACGTTAATCTTGATCACTATAGCTACGCGAGTGCCTTTGTGCCTCTTAACAGACACAAAATGCAATTAATATGTCTGTTCCACATGAACAGGGCCCTTACGTGTCAACAAGATGCGTTTTCAACTCAGACATTGTTTAAATTCACCTACCCTGGTCCCTGTCTCGATCCTGCCGGTAGCTAGCTTGCCCTGCTAGCTGATAGCCGTTAGCCGTTAGCTGCTAGTGCAGGACACTCTGTCAGCACTGAACAGCTCCTTCAGTGACAGGCTGCTGCACCCGCGCTGCGTCATGGAGAGATACCACAGGTCTTTCCTGCCTGCTGCTGTCAGACTCTACAATCAGCACTGCTCTCAGTAGACCACATGGACAAAATACACACACCAGGACTGATAAAACATAAGACATACAATAAAACATGTGACTTTGCAGTTACTGTAAATACATTTTACTTTTACTTTTTACTATGTACAAGTTACTGTGCAATTACTGTAAATAAATTTTCCTATTTTAATATTTACTCTATTTAATATTTATTATTGTTGTGTGGTAACGTGTGTCCTCTACTTTCCTCTTATCCCTTGCTGCTGAAACAGTGTGAATTTCCCCATTGTGGGATTAATAAAGGATTTTGAATCTTTGAATCTTGAATTGAATCTAGCTGCCGTCCGGTGAGTGTATTCAGCCAGGCTTCTGTGATAATCATCCCAATAACAATCCACGGAGCGGCGGTGGTGTGGCTATGTCCTCTAGAGGACAGGTCATGTCATGTCTTGAAGTTTATTCCCCCCCTAAAAAAAACAGTAGTGCGGTAGTAGCTGTTAGCTGCTAGCTGCCCTCCGGTGAGTGTATTCAGCCAGGCTTCTGGGATAATCATCCCAATAACAATCCATGCTTCTTTCCTTGTAAACAACTCCGCTCTTCACGCACTACGCTCCGATCTGCACACTACTGTTTACCTTTTTCTGCTACAACTGAATTCCCAGGAGACAGCACGATGCTACAGCTAAGCTTCAGTAACGCTATTACTGTGCAAGCCACAGACATCGTTTATCCCGTTTCCATGTAGTTACATAGTCACTGATATTGTCATAACCACTACAGTGCTCAATTACCTAAAGGGGGAAATAATCTAAACTTTTCGCTGCGAAGGCATGATCTGTCCTATGCAGGACATCCACCACACCACCTCCGCTCCGTGGATTGTTATTGGGATGATTATCACAGAAGCCTGTCTGAATACACTCACCGGACGGCAGCTAGCAGCTAGCAGGGCAAGCTAGCTACCGGCAGGATCGAGACAGGGACCAGGGTAGGTGAATTTAATCAATGTCTGAGTTGAAAATGCATCTCGTTGACACGTAAGTGCCCATGTGGCACAGACATATTAATTGCATTTTGTGTCAAAGAGGTACAAAGGCACTCTAAAACTTGCCCTGACAACTGCCGTTTTAGCTCAGGGGACGCTTGTAGTACGTAGCTGCAGCTACTCTGTGTTGCCTGCACTGATTCGGGTCGGGGTTTTTTCTATCGAAAGTACTCGTGTAGCTATAGCAATCAAGATTAACGTAAAAATTGGCCGGAATTCTCCTTTAACGGATGTACTTTGCTTTGATAAATGTCCCTCCCCTTTCGCTATTTGTTTTGCAAAGGCACCGTTGCTGCATCCGGGGTTTAGCGTCATCCCGGACAGTTGTGATTGGTTTAAAGAAAAACAAACAAGCCAGGGCGTATCTTTCTCCTGTCCCAGAATAAAAATGCAGTGTAGCCAGACCATACTGCTGACACATCGCTGTAAAAAAAAAAAATCGCTCTATTAATAGAAGTAAACAGCTGATGTGACAATGTGCTTCCAGCTGTCTCTCAAACTCTTGCGAGAAGATCACAGTCTCGACAAAACTAGTATCCGGTCTAGCCACGACCCACAATATTCACGCTTTGGCAGTTTGACTTGTGTTTATAGTCATAACAATAACCCCGGAGGGGAACAGGGACATTAGGCTTTTCTTTAGATAACCACAAATGAGGGTGAGCTGAAAGAGTGTAAATTAGTAGCTGATTCCATAGCTATATTTATATGGACGTTTTTTATATTAACCAAATGCTGCGCATTATGGCATGTAGGGAAACGCTGGAGAGTTGACATCAGTTGACTCAATTGATGTCTGCATGAATGAGACGCAGTCAGCAGGTTGGCAGTTAAAGCAGAGCATTTATTTCAGTAGGCATATTACTATTCAAGTTCTTTGCTTGCCTCTGTTTCTGTCTGTGTTTTTCACAATCAAAACAACTATAAGGAAATCACCTCAAAGAAAAAGAAGGAACAAAGGGAAGCAGTATATATAGCCTCTGGGTAATTGGGTGATTGATTGGACCTGAAGGGGGCAGTTCCTTTCCATGCATGAGTGTTCGGTTTACCTTCCTTGCCTCAGGTGTTGTCAGGTGGCCTACGTTTGGGGACTTTTCACTTTTTTGTAATCAGGCAAAAGTTAAGAGAAGAGATAAATGACAGCGGCCGAGGCATGGAGGTAAATAAGAAAGGATCAAGGACCCAAATGCTGGTCAAATATCAACAAATATGGACAGCATGCAGTACTTTACCAAATAATCTCATGTTAACGCAGTGGACGGAGATGGAGACAGGAGGAGTAAAGGATGCTGGAGAAAGGGCAGGCACAGGTGACTTGGAGGAGATGAGTGAGAAAAGACACCTTCCTGGAAACATGACAGAATACAATAAAGCAATAGACTTTGTTTACTTTGCAATACATTTTCTACATCTACATTTAAAAGACCAAACTGTTTGGGGAATCGTTCAGGGCTCCATGTCGACAGCTCAAAGAAGTACATTAAACGTTTACCATTTTAGGTCTTTGAGCTTAACCTTTCATGTAACATAACTTAAATCCTCTGATTTTTGTTTCAAAATGCTTTAAAATGGTCTAAAACAATTACCCCCAGACCACCATGAAGGATTGGGTTGCAGAAGGCGTTCATTGATAATGGGCGAGTGGGGAAAGCACAGAGGGGGGAGAAAAAAAAGGAGACGTGACAAGTGCTGAACACAGTAGCTTACTCTCCTCTCCGTGACAGTCTGGCCTATTAGAGGTCCTCACTCTGTCATTACACTTGTCAACACCATCCGCTGTAATTGATGCAAGTGCAGGGCTAAACCACCAAGGCTTACCACACATAAGACACACACATGCATTGAAAAATAAACAAAATGTGACCATACACGCACACATACTTCCCATATGGACACGTAGAAACAGAATAGCAGACACGCATACATATTCACACAAAAATGGTCGCACCATCAGTGCAGCTACTCCTGCCACACTGTAGGACACACGCACACACACATGCGCAGCACTGCTTATTGAAAACATGGCAGCACTGTCAACCCCAGACGGCTCTTCTCTGCCCACCTGTCAAAAAAAGAGAATTCACCTGGCTGGTATCTCAATCTTCTTTGGCGCTTAGCTTAGCTTAGCTTAGACCAACCATCTGTCTCAGCAGCTCTGTCTCCCTCCCTCTTTACTAACTCTCACTCTCTCTTAGTCTTTTTAAAGCATGTCAGCAGTTACCTGGCACAGCGGTCTTAGTAAGGCTGCTAACGTGGCTAAGTGTCCCTGGGCCTCTTAGTTAGTGGTGCTGTCTTTCTTTATGTGTTTGTGTGTGTGTGCGTGTGTGCGCTTCACAGATGGCAACGGGAGGGGTGGGGGAGTTGGAGGGGGTGATGGAGAGAGCTGTCTGAGGCTCCGGCAGCTCTCGTGTCTCTCAGGCAAGGCGGTCTGTCTGCGGGCATCTGCACTGGCAGCCCCCCCACCATGCCTCCCCTTTTATCCCATACACCGCCGCCACCTCACCATCCAGCACCGCAGCTTGGCAACAACCCACAGAGTGCGGAGCAGTCCCTGAAAGATAATTTACCCTTGACCTCAGATGTGTCATTTCACCGCCAATATTCTCCAGTTGCCCCAGCGGATAATTATTTTTGATAAATGATAGGAGTAAATTATACATTGGGATACACGTTGGGAGAAGAGCAGGCTGTGAATGAGGCTAAAAGTTTCTCAAGGAGGATTGTGTGAGTCTGTGCGTGTGAGTGTATGTCTGTTTGGCATCTGCATATGTGCATGCTTCCACAGATGCTCACGTGCTGTGTTGTATCGACCGGTTTGTTGGAGAGTGATAGTCTTTGATTCAGAGCTGGTCCCAGGGTTTGTGTTAGGCTGTGAAACTTTGAATATTATTAGATGAGTTGTGTCTGTAGTGTATCCTGTAAGATTGCTTCGGTCTTTCTGCTGCTGGCTTATTGATCACAGCCAGTTGCAACATTATATTTAACGACACAACTCCCCGCTATAGGCGGATAGGTCAAGATACCTTTTTTTCTTAAACTTATAGTTTTAAATATCTATGAAATGTTCCTATCCATTTGCCCATCTTCTGATTTGTCAGATGGAAAAGATTTATGATGTGGAATTTTCTACAAGAATCTAATGTAATATTTAGTGTTTATTTTATAGTTTAAATTCAACAAGTATGCTAGAGCTCACTAGACAGTTCTTTGAAATGTTGTGCAAGTTTGACCTTTTTGTCTTCAGGTGGCACTGGCTCAAAGACAGATTTCTGAGTAGATTAAAACATACTGTGCACCACGAAGCACACGTACATCCCCACACACAGTAATTTATGCAACCATTCTCTTTGAGTAACAGTTCTGATTGGCTTAATCCTTGCAGCGGCACAGCGTAGGGGCCGGCAGGAGTTGACACATCTGTTCCTGAGAAATTCATGGAGGTTTGGGCGCTGGAGGTGTTGGTATGCACTGATTAGCAAAAGGCTGTCTTTACCCAACCACCCGGTTTCCTACTGGGCTTCCATAAACTGTTTACTAAGGAGTCTGTTGCCATGGTTTTCAGCCATGTTCCAATCAGTCTTTTTTTTGACCACTCAGCTTTATTTATTCCTCAAAAAAGCCCATGCCTTCTGCATCAACCAACTGTCCTCTCAGACCAATTGTTCTAAATCATGTATATACTGAATTTCATTTATCTGCAGGATAGGGGGCTTGGATGATGATTTGAGCCTGATTGGATGAGCTTTGGAGAGAGTCTTTACAAGCTGACACCTTTGGCTCATGGGTGGTTTTGAAACAGAGGCTTTGATGAGAGAAAGAGATCACTATCATAATGACCTAATAACAGTGTTTTGTGCGTGTGCTGGGGTTCTAGTTAGAAACACATGCTTGCCATACTTTTTGATCTCCCTTGAAAAGGCCATTTTTCTTTAAAAAAAAAATGCAGGCAAGATATGATAAAAGTGATATAAGAATTTATATTTTTTTTACGACCAAAATTGTCTTTACACTGATCCTGCATGCCCTTTATCTTTTATCGTTTCAATTTACACCCTCTCTCTGTGTCCCTCTTCCTATTTTATCTGCTTTAATAATGAGGACGCATCTTTCGTAGATCTGACAGAGTTAGAGCCTGAAGCAACATGAAGCAGCTCCCGGAGGTCAGGTCACACCTGAGGAGTGGACTGATGCTCAGTGTGTTAAGGTCAGGGATTTGTCTTCCTATAGGCTGTAGGCTGCATCTTTAGTGTTTAATAGTCTTGTAAGCTGTTTATTTCGACCCTTTGCACCTCTCTTAACAGGAAGCCATACCCCTCAATTGGATTACAGCTAATTAAACACTACACACGTGTAGAGTCAACAGATAGAGGTGTCATATACCCTCCTCCCCTGCCTTTGTCATTCCTCTCTACAGGAGAAAAGTTACAGTTGTACTTTGACTTGTTCATTTAACTTAAAACATTATCCTTGAGTATTATGGATTTCTAAACATTTACCCCACTTTAACTTACAATCTCTCCAGCAGGGAGGTCATATCTTCATCTCTCTTATTTTTCTATGTTTTATGAACAGATTTCTGCACAGATTGGTGAACAGTTTGGTTAAGTTTTTTTTTTTTTTTTAGCTATATAAAACTTAACTTGGACAAAGTGTTTCCAAATCTAATGTAGCAACTTCATGAAATTGTGTTAGAGTTATTCAACATTTTGGGAAATATGCTTATTCGCTTTCTTGCAGAGAGTTGGATGAGAGGGTCCTGGCGACCTCGCGGTGATGTGAGAAGGGAGTCACTTTGCCCAGCGGATGGTTGCCAAGAAATAATTATGGCACACAACTCAAACCACAACTAGTTGTTTTTATATTTCTGTTTGTGTACATATTTTAAAAAACTAACGTTTTAATTATTGAGGTTTAGAGGTGCTGCATATTTTGTAACACACATTTTCAGTAAGTTGCTTCCAGTCTTAATGCTAAGCTTAGTTTGTTGACTCCCAGTTTAGCTTAATTTAGACTAATGTTGATCTCTACCTCTTGAGTGACAGCTGATTGATGGTTTAATAGTTTAGTGTTTACAGCACAACCTTTCTATTCTTTACTCCTCCTGACCTATAAAGCAGCTACTTTTATACTTTTATTTACCTCAGAAGTCGGAAACCGGAGCTGGGAATGACGTCACACCTGAGATGATCTTGTTCCAGTACAACAAGTCGGAATGTTTGCTCTAGCCATATTAGCCATTGTTAGCAATACCAGTTAATACCAACGCATTACGCTATATTTTATGCTTAAAAACACCGAAGCAACATGTTGAGTTGTAGGAGTTGGACAGTACCGGATTTTGAGGTCAGCTTTGCCCGGGATACTATGAGGTTGTCCAACTTTCCGAGTCGGAAATCCGACTTTGGGGGCGTTCCATTTGAAATTTCCGACTTGGATCTCAGAAGTTCCGACTTCCGAGTAGAAATGGAACGCACCATCAGTCCTTGGATTAGATCAAGTTTTTTCAGTGTCCAACTTTATTCAACCCTCCAAACCAGCCCCTCATTGGCCAGTTTGTTGGCCATGTGGTGACACAAGGTAACGTGTGACTGTTTGTTTGAGTGTAAAGATAATCATTGGGCAGTTAATGGGCACCAAAAGGGAACCATTAGTGAAGTGTTAACTTGCAATACCTGCTTGGTGTGTGATGAGGGCTTGAAGGAGGAGAATTCAGAAGAAAAACAAACTTGGAATTTTGATTGCACCATGCAAATGCAATGAATGGAGACATAATTGGTTCATTGGTCACTGTTGGGTGTATTTATCTGCTCAACAAGAGCAGCTGTAGAAGTCTGTAAACTGTGGGGCCCGCTGCTTTGACCTGTTTATCTTCCAATTGGGTCTTCCAAATTTGCAAGGTCAAATGCATTATGTTTAAGGATGAAATGCAGTTTACTTCAATGCAATGTTTTCCTGTGGAAACCTCTTCTCTCTACCAACTTTCCTGCAGCTCACATGCTGTCTTTTGATCATCAGTATGATCCCTGTTTAATTATTCAGTCAGTCAATCAGTCAGCTAACTCATGTTTACTGTTTCAACTCCTACTTCCTCCATCTTGGTAAAGGAGGAAATAAAATGACAGGAAAGAGGTGAAATGATGGACGTCAACAATATGTTTAGCCTTGCAACAGGCAGCAGCCACTCCTAAATCTTTGCACTCCTGGGGCCTGTTTCACAAAAGCAGAATATATAAATCCAGGATAACTAATAAAGCGAGACTTGACCTAATCTAATCTGTGCATCCTGGCTTGGTGCATTTCACGAAGGCCAAGCCAGGCTGAGGAAGAGCGACTAGGTTGAGCCAGGCTGAAGTAATTCAGATAGATGCGCGTCCACGGCTTTCCTCAAAAGACCGCGAGGTCGGTCACAGATTTACTGATGCCAAAATGGAGAATACACATTGTAGATACTTTATACAGAGTGAGCAGCAGCTTCTTGTGGAAGTATGATGGCGTGAAACACTTTATTTGTATAAAAATAAAAGAAACAGCCGCTGTAATGAAACAGCGAGAGAAAGCGTAGCAGACGATCGCGGGCCGACCGCGTAAGTAGCCTAAATATATACATTAACTGACCACTGCTCTGAATTGAAACCGTCATAATCATTCCATTCAAGGATTAGGCTAATCATTTGCACAAATTAACAGTTGTACTCTTTGCCTTAAAAGTAAGCAGAAGATAATGTTACTCAGCAAATTTACCATGAAGATCAATTTTCTACAACGCTAGAATATGATGCGTAAATATCTCTTTCACTCTGTTCCTCCCTCTCTCTCATGGGCTAAAATATAAATTTCCTAAGTCATATTAACTTCCACTGCTCGCTTTTAATGCAAAGTGTACAACTGTTCGTTTTTGCAAATGACAAGTGACTCACTGAATGAATGGTTTCAGTTAAGAGCAGTAGTTCATAAATGTATATTTTTAGACTATCATTCAGTCTGTCCGCTAGCCTATTATGTGCCACGCTTTTTCTTGCGTTTCTTTTATTTTTTTATAGAGGACGAGTTTCCTTCTCTACATATTATATGCCTTGCTCCCCTGTATATATGGACATAGATATGAATGGAACAGAGTATATTCATCAGTTATTCCCCCCCCCCCAGCAAAATATAAGGTCAAAAACCATTGAGGTGTCCTCTCCCTGTTGTTACATGAATGTACAGTAGCCTACATCACTAGATAGTTACTGGTCCAGTAAACGAAGACTATGATTTGGGAGGATTGTACAATTAGGATATGTTCTTTTAAATTGTACAGTCCTCCCAAATTATAGTCCCAGTTTACTGGACAACACAAATTGTGTGCTAAGAATGCCAAATACAATGTACATGGAGCTGAACAAACATGATCCTTATTGTTAAAGAATTTAAAAAAATTAATCAACTAAAATAATTCAAGGTGCATTGGTCAACTACAGAAATGTACGGCATTGTATGTATTGCCCTTAGTAACAGACTTCATTTAAAACACATTTGAAATTTTATCAGCCTTTTCTACTTATCTCAACAACTGTCATAATATATTCATCAAACTTCTAACAACGATATGAACAGCAGTCTTCATACAGCAATATAACCGTAACAATGACTGTCACATGAATAATTATTAAAAAAAATAATGGTCACGACTTTAAATAGGCTAATAACAGTACTTAAATGAACAGCAATATGCACCTGTTGTATTTTAATCCATGCTGATAACAATAGGGTAAAACCACTGCTGGGTGATCAGAAAAGGCTCCAGGATTAAATAAATCCTGGCTGTTAGCCTTGTCGGGAGCAGGCTAGCTGTTAGTCTGGCTGTTAGCCTGGTCGGGAGCAGGCTAGCTGTTAGCCTGGCTGTTAACCTGGTCGGGAGAAGGCTAGCTGCACAGAATAAATCTCCATGGTGATTTATGTGCCTCCGCTTTTGTGAAACCGAGTCGAGGCTAAATTCATCCAGGATAACGAGGAAATCCCAGATTAATCCCTTATCTTGGTTTTGTGAAACAGGCCCCTGGTGGTGGTGGTGGTTGTTGTTGTTGTTGTTACTGGTTTGGTTTGAATGTACTACACAAAAAAATAAATTTTGCCTGAATGGATGTGAGTGACAGTGATCACTGAGGGAAAGCACCGAATACAAAAACTTCAAGCATGCTGAAAGCTTAAAGAGTCTTATCATCCTCACCAAAAAACATGCATGCCCCCCCCCCCCCACACACACACACACATACACACACACACAGCCTTTGAAAGACTCAAGAGAGTTGTTTTCCTTTTTAAGTCTCTAAATCTTTTTATTTCCACCGCTGTTTCAGTATAGTACTCTTGAGTGTGTGCTTGAGTGTGTTTATATTCTTCAACAATCAAAGGCATCTTATTTTACTACTGCCCTAGATATCGTAGCTGAGGTGGAGACCCATCAAGGGGAATGTTTTAATTAACAATGCTGCCATTCTCGCTGACACCTATCTCTTGCAATATCTCTTCAACTTGCAGCATCCTTAACTCAAAAGCATCCATTCAACAGGGAATGCGCAAAAGCACACACAGGGTTATGTGTATTCTTTGCTGCAAGGAATATCCCAAACACTGATCTAGGCAGGAGTCATTTCGCTGCAAATAGGACAGTAAGGGGGGGAAGAGAAATGCAGGCAGGCAGGTTGCCATGAAGGGGAAATACACACAGATGGCCTGACAGACTGACAGACAGAGGATGAGAAAAAAGTAGACTAACGTACAGACAGACACAATAACACTTACATACAGTATGTATGTGCATGCGGATACCTGCACAAAAGTGTGAGCACATCTGTGTGTTGCGATGAATCCATTCAGTATTTTGCATTCACATGTATACACTTGAAGATTAGACCTGTATGTTGTACCACCACTTGCTTTTTATTAAATCTCTTATCTTTAACCAATCGTGACTTAGCGCTGAGCCAACTGGCAAATGTAAACAGACTACAGTGTGCTGAGATGACACTCTAATCAGCTAATTAA
Source organism: Sander vitreus (assembly GCF_031162955.1). NCBI lineage: Eukaryota > Metazoa > Chordata > Actinopteri > Perciformes > Percidae > Sander > Sander vitreus. Next base: position 13,875,889 of record NC_135864.1, read on the forward strand.
TCCAAATCACCTGCAAAAGGTTCCTGAGCCTTTAAATGGTCTCTGTCTGGTTCAGTAGAATTCACAATCATGGGGAAGACTGCTGACCTGACAGTTGTGCAGAAAACCATCATTGACACCCTCCACAAGGAGGGAAAGCCTCAAAAGGTAATTGCAAAATAAGTTGGATGTTCTCAAAGTGTTGTATCAAAGCACATTAATAGAAAGTTAAGTGGAAGGGAAAAGTGTGGAAGAAAAAGGTGCACAAGCAACAGGGATGATCGCAGCCTGGAGAGGATTGTCAGGAAAAGGCCATTCAAAAGTGTGGGGGAGCTTCACAAGGAGTGGACTGAGGCTGGAGTTACTGCATCAAGAGCCACCACACACAGACAGATTGTGGAGATGGGCTTGTCAAGCCGCTCCTGATCAACAAACAACGTCAAAAGCATCTTACCTGGGCTGAAGGAAAAAAAGAACTGGTCTGTTGCTCACTGGTCCAACGTCCTCTTTTCTGATGAGAGCAAATTTTGCATCTCATTTGGAATCCGAGGTCCCAGAGTGTGGAGGAAGAATGGAGAGGCACACAATCCAAAATGCTTGAAGTCCAGTGTGAAGTTTCCACAGTCTGTGTTGATTTGGGGAGCCATGTCATCTGCTGGTGTTGGTCCACTGTGCTTTATTAGGTCCAGAGTCATTGCAGCCGTCTACCAGGACATTTTAGAGCACTTTATGCTTTATGGAGATGCTGACTTCATTTTCCAGCAGGACTTGGCACCTGCCCACACTGCCAAAAGTACCAAAACAGAGAGACATGACATGAGACCGAACAATGCAGAAGAGCTGAAGGCCGCTACCGAAGCATCCTGGTCTTCCATAACACCTCAGCAGTGCCACAGGCTGATAGCATCCATGCCACGCCGCATTAAGGCAGTAATTCATGCAAAAGGGGCCGATACATATGCATGATTATGCTTTTCAGAGGGCCGACATTTCTGTATTTAAAAATGTTTTTTCTTTTTTTTATTGATTTCATGTAATATTCATTGTCTGAGATTTTGAATTTGGGGTTTCCATAAGCTGTAAGCCATAATTATCAAAATTATAACAAATAAAGGCTTGAAATATCTCGCTTTGCATGTAATGAGTCTATAATAATATATTAGTTTCACCTTTTAAGTTGAATTACTGAAATAGATTAACTTTTGCACGATATTCTAGTTTCACCTGTATTTGATGGGATTCTTGAGGCACTCGAGTACTTTTCGTGTAAAATTGTGGTCTTGGTTAAATATTGAAAAAGTCTTGAAACACGAGGCAGGACTTGTTTACGTTGTTGTATCTTCCTTACTGAAACTACAGTCTTTCCTTAACCTTAACCAAAATGCGTTTGTTGCCTAAAGCAAACAACATGCAGAACTCAGGTTACCAACCCTGGTCTCTGGAACATAGCTTTTATCCACTGGAATTGTTTTTGCAACTGAACATAATAGAAGCAGTTACATTACACACAAAACAAGCAAGTACTATATAAATGTATTTTTTTTAGGAGGCATGGTTGCCCTACTATACTATCTCCATAACAACCGAGCAAACTTGAATCCAATGATAAAAGCCACACGAAACATCCAGTTTTTGGATTTATACATTTTTGTTAAACTCCACACTATACAATAAATTAATAATTTAAAAGCTGCTAAATCTAAGATAATTGCATTTTTCAGGATTTTAATTGAGCCTTTTTTTCTTACGATGATCTAAATGGTGTTTATGGAGTTGACTGGATGGATTATTCATAAAGGAGACATCTTCAAGATTGAATAATGACACAAAACATCAATGTACAGTAGCCTTTGATAGAAAAGCTCTGGTATTAGTTACACATCTATGATAACTAACAACACATAGACACAGGTTGGTGGCAGCAGGCAAGCCCCTGCTTGTGGTGGCTTATGTTCTGTCAAGGTTGGGGGGCTGCTGGGCAGGATCCTGCTGGGTCTTTTGTCACCCCTGCTAATTGAGTGATCCTGGTGACCCTGTCGTTGATGCCTGGTATCACGTCAGCAGGAGCCGGTGTCGCGGCCCTCTGCTTTAAGTCTATCAATAACTAGAAGTCTGGCGGATGGGTGTTGGTTGTGGGATGTACTGGTACGTTGATGGATGAAATCATGGAGGGATAGATTATAGACGAAGGGTTGATGTGCTGGCTATACCATAGCCAGGAAGCAAGGTTAAGTGCAGTTCAGTGGCTCGGCATTGATGGCGTTAACGTTTCTGCTTTGTTTACTTGCAGGGCTGACAGAGCTAGAATTGATTGAAATCAGTGCTTTAAGGCACATTGAACAAAAGCACCCAACTTCTGGCCTGTGACTTCATGAAAGTGTGAGTGGATGCATACAAGAAGTGTATGGAGAAATAAATGGTTTATTGCTCCTCGAGGGATTTTCCTTGCAGCAGGTATGCAGGCATAAGGAAGAGGATGAAGGGATGGAGGGACTGTTAGACTATTTCAAAATGAGTATGCTATACAAACATATGAGAATAACACTTGACAGATGCTCACAGGGTGATATCATGCCCCATCTTATGATTTTTCATTACGTATGCTACAACAGCTGCACTTGTACATCTCACTCAGTAGCGACAGTAGTAGCATGCCAAGTCTTCAAAAAAAAAAATATTCTTGCATATTTCAATGCATGCCTTTTGGAATCTCTTTCAGTGAACATGTGACACTTTTCAGATAAGCGTTTTTGTGTTAACAAAATGGAAATCTTAATTTTGCTAAGCTAATTATAGCTTGTACCCCGTTGCCAAGCAACCTTATGACAGGAGACAGCAGGGAGTCAAGAATCTAACCTTTGGCTGGATAGAGCCAAGAGGTGACATTTGGATTTCCTTCATATTACTTTCTATTGATGAACTGTCTTCTGACTGTGGTTGTATTGCACTTTATAGTTCAAATGGTTTAAAGTATGCTTTAAAGTTACTGTATTTTAAGGATAAAAACGGTTTAAACTCCAGTGAGAAAATTGAAAGCATTTAATCAATATCAGGCAGCTTTAACAGGGTGCTGTTATGGAAAGGACAGTCTTTATATATGGACGTGCATTCACGTGAGTCATCTGCTCTGTAGACATGTGCATTTACATTTTTCCATCATCAGTGGCTTTATATTTCTACTCAAAGGGCATAAAAGCACTTAGTCAGAAAATAAATACCATCATTCTTACCATAATGCAAAATGGAAGAGGACTAATGGGCTGAGTTATGAGGCTGAGGGTCTTCTGCTGTTGCATTATGCCATATTCATAATATTTTATTCAATTCTGGAGCACTAGCAAATGCACTAGCATCCAGCGTACAAGATTCTTTATTCTGACTCGGTGTTAGATTAATACAATATTTAGAAATCCTCTCTTTTGAAGGGCTGCAGCAATAATGCACATACAAAAAATTATAGGGACCTCTGTTATAGCTTCATATATAGTTCTAAATAGATTGCTGTATAGTATTTCTGATCTACATATAATGCAGCACATGCACAATCGTTTCATCTGAGATCCCCCAAAGACAAGGTCTGTATGCTCTGAAAATTTCTTTGTGGGTGTCTGATTTTTCCTCCTATCGAGGGGGAGTATTGAGGGGGGTCCATGGCTCAGCGCCAAAATAGTTTTGAAGTATCTGTGAAAAGACTCCTCTTAATCCGTTTTATTTGCTCTGCTACCTCCGAACCATTTGTCCAAGCAGAGCTCCCAAACCCTCCACTCCACCCAGCCATCTCTGGGATTTAGTGTGGTAGAGCAGAGGTGCAAGAGCCCACAGACAGTTAAAAAAAAAAGCCATCTGGCCAGTGGAGGGGGGGAGCGAGGTGGGGGTGTTGGGAGGTTTGGGGCGGAGGAGTCGTGCTGGGCAATCAAAATGACGGACAGCAGTGAGAAGTGTTTTGCGGGCTCCCACGTACATGCAAAGTAGCCCAACTTGTGAGCTTTCACAGCTCCCTCTGGTCTTCAGGTAAACACTGACAGGCGAGGTATGCGTGGTCTTTCCCCCTCCTCTGTGTGTTTTTGTTTGTGTATGATAATAATGTGTTTGTTGGCTTGCTTGTGAGGGGAAAGAGTGGACTTCTTGTGTTTATGTCCATGTCAGTGGCTTGTGTATCTGTGTGTTCTACAAGAAAGGCTGCCAGGATTATTTCTGTAGTTTTTCTTCTTTTTTTTGCCAGTGATAATGTTTGCCAGTGGAAGGTGTTTGACTGGAGAAGTCAGGGTTAGCAGGTGAAATAAACAGCATCCATATTTCATGAACTATCAAAAAGAAAGAAAAAAATCCCTTTTTGGATTCGACACAGGCTCAGTTCTAAGGACACTGTGAAATGGGCGCACAATTATTCCTCTTCGCTCTGAGCAAATATTATAATCCTATTCTCTTATGCTTTCCATCTTGCCCTCTCTCTCTAATGTTAACCCCGATGGCGGCCCCTTTCCCTGAGTGAAAACCCCTCCGAATGTGTGGAGGCTTCATTTTTCACTCTCCCTTTGGGGCTCTGTTGTCAGAGAGCAGCCCTTAGGAAGTCTTTATTTCTGCCAGGCAGGGCCTCTTGCGTTCCTCCACCCTCTCCCTCCGTTCTCATGGCTGTCCCCCCCCACCTGCTGGGATCCTGATCCCAGCCGGGGCAGGGCTTCAGCGGGGGACAATTACTGCTGCTCCCCAGCTTTGATCATCTGACCACATGGAAGCATAACAGCTGACCACATGTTTCAACAGACAAGAAGAAGAAGTAAAGAGAGGAAAAAGGAAGAGTTAGAATAGGGTGAGAAGAAGAAAAGAAACCCCCTTTTCATTTAAGTTGAGCCCAAAGTTCCATTCCTCTTTGCAAGCATTACGGAGAGTTAGCCAGAATGGTCAAATCTGTGTTTCAGACAATTCCCTTTGATGATGATTATTTGTTTGGATCAGGGCAACCATACTTATTACCGACAATATCTGGCTACAGCCTCCAATAAAGTTCAGTTTCAATTTGCCACTCTCTTTTTTTGCGAGTGCCGCAGAGAGAGAAAGAGAGAAGCAATTTGAGGCAGCCTTGTAAAAAGTGAGTGCTAAGTCTGCTGGTATTGTCGGCCAAATTGTCAGGACGCCAACTGGGGTCTGCTGTCGTATTCTGAGCACTGTCTGGCTCTTTCGCAACCTAGGCCACATCCCCACTACATTATGATAAATAACACAGGGGAAATAGCTGCTAAGATATTGAGAGCAATGGCAGATATAAAGGTGAGAGAAAGGTGTTGTCAATCAGCCAAAAATAAATTCAGCTGCATTCAGAATATCTCAACAAAAGACAATCAACTTATTTTGAAAGTGTTGTAGTGTAGTGTTGTATCCAACTGGATACATAAACAAACAGGGTGATGTTACATAGATACCGATAAAGATAAGTACTTGTCTTAACATTTAATGTTGATAAAAGTATATTTTTTCTCTCTATAGACATAGAAGTCCGCCATGTTGGGGGATATCCGGGCCAAGGGGGTTAGATGGAAAGTGACAAGGCTGAGGGAGAGGGGAGGGAGTTTGCTTTGCTCTGGTTGTCAGGGATGGCCTCTTGGAGTGTCCCAATTGAGGAGGAGATCACTTTACCACATTTAGGGTGCCTCAAAAGAACCTCTTCAGCAGCACTTTGGCCCTGCCTGGAAGAACAGGGCTTGTTTTGACTGGTCTGCCACCTTTTATTGTCACCAGTCTGCCGACCAACAGCTTGCTCCTGCCTCAGCTATACTGCCACTGTGGCTGTCTGAGAGACGCTCACAGAACATATGTGCACACACTTGTGCACATGCATGCACTGCAAGCAGGAATGCAAATGTGCGCATACAAACATACACATTGACATACGCACATTTGTGTGCACCCCCCCCCCCCCCCAACCACACACACACACACACAAGAACCCCAGGGCATACTAAAGAGATTGGAATCGGCTTTGATGACAGCACTGGTCAAATAAAGCATATGAGCATTATACATGTACTGGAGGGTGAGTGTATGAGACACAGTTTGTTAGTGAGCAGTGGTGTGGTTAATGAATATCTGCATTTTTAAAGAGCTGAAAATGGTCAGAGTTAATGTTTTTTGACTTGAGATGGTGACAACTATTTGTAAAAATGTCTTTTGATCAGTGTGCATTTATGCAAGACAAAAAATCAGTAGCATGAAAACTGTTCTGGCAGTGGTTGGAGCACACACACACACACACACACACACACACACACACACACACACACACACACACACACACACACACACACACACGCTTATATTTCTTGGAAGCACTTTGTGTGGGTCTGAATAAGAGAATCACTTAATTAAATGCTTGTCTATTAAAGACAATTGGGATGAATAATTTCACTTATTGCTGTAATTAATAACATGTCCGAATAAATTGGAAAAAAATGATATCAACTCAATGTAATGCATTTTTCATTACCATTTCATATACCATTTTTCTCCTTCATTTTATGATCTAATAATAATGGACACAAGATTGAAAAATCTGGTGTGCATTCTTGAAGCCCTAATATATTTGTTTTGCTTCTCTCTAAACAAACAAGAAAAACTACTAAAACTGAAGTTAGTTCTTCTCCAAAGACGGGAGGTCACTTTATGATGTGGCCTCAGCCATTTGTGTATCCTGTCTTACTTAATAATCATTTTTATCCGGCAGTTAAAAATAATTAACAAGTCATGCTCTTTTGTCGTCCACCATTTTAGGTCCTCGCTCCAGCAATGAAAGGCCTTTCCATCAACATGGTCGCATAATATTGTCAGGATGCATTTTAAAGTGCAGTAATTCATCGGTTTACACGACCTCATAAAATACCAACATGCCGCGATAATGAGAAGCATGAATGGAAACTTGGAGGTGTGTGTGTGTGTGTAAGTGAGCAGGGAGACGTAGCTAGAAGGAAGAAAGACAGAAAAAAAGACTTTTCAAGCCACACATCTGCTCTCTAATAGCCTTTATGGCAAAAGAAATTAGAACTATACTCCTTGAGATAGTCTAAACTCCTTAGACTATACTGTCTGCATGTGCTCCCAAAATGCAGATAGTCTGTTTCTGGTATGCAGGTCCAGAGTTGCAGGACTCCTCTTCTCTGAGTGATATCATATGGACAAACGGCAAAGGTCACAGACAGCTCAAGCACATAACTCATCTTTTAGCCTGCTCTGACACTCTTTATGGTGCCTTGACCTACTGACATGCAGGCTGTGTGTGTGCATATACAGTACTCTACACGGATAAATGTAGCTAAATCTGAATAAGCACAAGCAGATGGTTTCATTCTCTGCTGCATAAAAGAGGCAAATAAAGATAACTTAATTTAGATAGATAAATAAAACAAAAGGGTGATGGGATATAACTCAAGCTGTGTGTGTGTGTGTGTATGTACGCACGCACGCTTAATTGCTTGTCTTACATGTTTTTCTCCACCAGGTGATCAATGTCAGGCATCTTGCAGAACGCGTCTTAATCTTTCAGTCCCAATGTCTTGCTGTCAGGGAATAAATCATGATGCAGCGTGGAGGTGGTGGCAGGCAGCGTGAGTCAGAAGCAGTCTGCTTGACTTCACACTCGCTGGGGATCTGGTAACTCAGCAGGTAGTCCGCGTACAGATTGAAACTAACTCTGCCTTTCTGTGCTCAACACACCCCGAGAGCTCTATTCAAGAGCACGACGGTTCCTTTATTGTAGAAGAAATTGCAGGAGCTCTTTTTTTTATTGTGTACAGATGTGGATAGGTTCAGGGTTGCTCAGCTCATAGTCATTTTCTCACACAGTGCGTGTGTGAAAAAGAATTGATGCCATTCAAATTTTACTGGAATAACCAGAGACTGCCACTGTATGAATAAAACCAATGCCTGTGTTTGAGTGATACTTGTTTAAAGAAATCAAGAAGGAGAACTGAAGTCATGGCTGGGCCAGTGATTTGTTAGTCTCAGATGGTCACTGGGCATTAGTGAGTTAAATCCTAGAATCAGCCTACGACCTTTCAGTGAGGTTACCACCACAAGGGCTGTTTTTCATCTCCCTTGTGTTTTTGTTAGCACTAACAAGATTGACTTATAGCAGATTTGCACTACTGTGCATGTCGTAACGGCTGACTAACTAGCAGTTATTCATGTGCCAAGCAGTATAGTACTGGCACAAATGGGGATGTCTGATTTACATTAACAGCTTAGCAGTCACATCTGTGTTGGCAGGCAACAGCTTCAAACATGACTCAGCCAATCAAAACTATCTGTTTTCTTGTATCTTCTATTGCTGAGGTAGTGTGTAAATCAGTATTTCTGTATAGCAGGCAGTTGCTGGGGCCGGTGCCAATGAGTGTGTGAATTACACCCATGCATAAAGCTGTCCTTGTGTCCTGCTGGCCAAGAGCTACAGGGAAGCTGGAAATGATCGTAAATTAAGCAGCACTTGGCTGAGGAAATCATACAAAATCTGGGATTGAATGGAACATTTGGAATGATTACCATAGACCATAAGAGGAGTTCCCATAGAGTGAGGAAGGCCAACAGAGGTGGGGCACGGGATGTACAGTATCAGAGTGCTAGACTACATAACAGACTGGTGGGAGAAATGGAGGAAAGGTCAGATTTGGGATACATCTCTCATAGTAACAGTAGTAGTCGAGAAACGGCCGTCCCAGCTGATGCCTGCCACTAGAGATGAATTATTCACTCACTTGTCAAATCAATAATGACCCGGTCTTTAGTGGCCCACTCTCCCCATGCCCTACTTATCGGTTTTGGGGGGAAGAGGACATCAATTTGATATTTTAGTGGTTTGCATTCATTGTAGTGGACATGCTGCCCCTCGCTGAGGTAAATTGGTTGTCATTTTACCGATTGTTTCTGAAAAATTGGAAATTTGAACAGAGCGTTTTAAAAAAAAAACTAAACACTGAAGCTGGATTTGAAGTGAGCACACATGATTAATATGGCAGTTTTGTTGAAATGGAATGTGGCAAATGGAGGGTGGGAGGGGTTGACGGGGATCAGATTGGGGGAGGGGGGTGTTGCCATGTCTTTTTAAGGGCATGGGCATGTTTGGATGGCACGGCCCACCCCCTGCCCCTCTGCCTCTGTTCATGTGTCACTCACTGTCTTCCAGCCTGTAATTTTCCATCTACTGTAACAGTCTGGGCACTTCGCCACCCAGGGAACTTTTAAAATAAATAAAGAATTTATTAAATAATTAGTATCTCCACAACAATCTCTTTTGTTCTGCCAATCTCAGAGTGCTCAAAAGTCACCCTGAGAGATGGAGAGAAAAAGAGGGGGAGGGAGAGAGAGAGAGAGAGAGAGAGAGAGAGAGAGAGAGAGAGAGAATGTGGAAAAATCAATTTATAAAAATTAAAAGCATTGAATTATTTTTAAATGCTTTTTACTTATCCGCCCTTGATTACATCTAATTGGACCTCATTTCCTGAAAGAAAAGTGTGTGTGTTTATGTACATGTGTGTGTACTTGCATGTGTGTATATGCGTCAGCTTGTGTGTTTGTGACATTTCCTAATGGTTGGGTGCATAGATGATAAGCACTTGGCTTGGAGACAGACAGATATGAAAGGCTGTCACTCTGAGCAGAGACAGCTATAATGTGTGTGTGTGTGTGTGTGTGTGTGTGTGTGTGTGTGTGTGTGTTTATGAAAAGGTGATGATAGGGGCCCACACTTGGGGGCCCAGCCATGCTTCCTAATCAGAACCCATGGGTGCTCGTGCATCAGTGTGCTTGCTGTATGTTGTTTACATTGGGAGAGATGGAGTACCACCTCTTTGTCCCCTTTTGAATTGCAAAAAACAATTTACTGAATGTGTCAAGAGAGTTGGTCACCAAAATCATATAACAAACACACTGACGTGAGAAACACGAGCTATAACAATCTTCTAGTTTCAATAATTGAGGAGTTTCTATTGCTGGCAACCAACAAGCAGCTGAATGTGGTCAACCGTTGTGTGTGCTATTATATAGTTAATTCAGAGTTAAAGACCTATACATTATTTTGTCTACCCTCTGAAAAACTGGATTTGTTTGTGGGTGTATGTTTGAAGTGTGATTGTTTACTAGGTTTGACATCTAACAACTGAGATATCATCCTTTTCCAAACTTCCAAACGTGTGCGACTACACATAATGACCCCTGATGTATCTTTATGCATCAGCCTTAATCAGACACCTCATTAAGCGCTTCAACACCAAGTACCTTTAAATGCGTTTTCCAAAAAAAATCTACTTAATGAGCGTTGGTAAAAAACTGAAGAACAAAAAGTATCCCAACACTCAAAAAGATATCACCTTTTATGAAATTGGACAGGACCATAAGTTGTGTTCCTGTGCATCCATAACCGGGACTTTTACAGACTGTATTTTCTGTTTTCTAGTTAAACTGAATGTTAAACATCACATTACGCTGTTTTTCTCCCCAAACGGATATGTAGAGTTTTGGAATGTTGCCCTTCAACACTTTCTGGTCAACCAAAAGCACTTGTCGCTCCTGTCTTTTTATTTTGTGACTACATCGAGTCGACATTTCAGTTTTTTTTTCTCCAGAAATTAATGGGGAATTAATGATTCCGTTATTCTCCCGCTGTGCGAGGAAGGGGGGGGGTTTGGGATTCTTTTTTTTTAATCGCCCAACCTCTAGAAACTGATTGGAGCAGAAAAAATACGCCCAGTCCCCTTCTGCCAGGCCTCACAATGGAAGTGCTGATTTTTTTGATAGGGTTCTATGCTGCCAGGGGGCCAGCTGGAATTAGAAGTGGATTAATAATTTTAAACAAGGCTAAACCGCTTGGACTGTCTGTCTGTCTGCTCTTTCCATACTTAGCCAATGGTCCGTCTGCTCCTCGACCACATCAAAACAATCTAAAAACACTATATCTTCTTAATGAAGAGGTTTGGGTTTAGTTTATGGGCTTGAGAGCACATGAAAACATGCTTATTTAAACAGATTTCCCGAGGTTCTGAGTCTGAGAACAAGCCAGGATTATCGGCAACATTTTTACATCACCAGAACAACATCCATAAAAGAAGCATTACTTTGACTTTACTATGAGTGTGTGAACAGGTGTTCTGTTGATCAACATGGTAATGATTTTCCAAAGTTTTTCTTCTTTTATGCTTTTGATTAAGCAAATCCTGGACCGGCTTTAGTTTGTGGTGAAATATGTGATATACCCTAACACTTAATCTAACTGATTTCTGCATTTCCAGCACCTATTGATGCTGCTTCACCCTGTCTTGTTAATAGATGTATGGTTAAAAAAAAAAAAGAGTACTTCTTGCGTCAGATGTGTGCTTTGATGTGAGACAGGCTGTTGACTGAGTTGGTAGAAGTTGGTGCTTGGTGCCAGTGGCTGGAAAGCTAAGATCACCAGAATGGTGACCCCAGTCAGAGGAAAAGATTAGGTTTAGCACCAGTGGGAGTGTTAAATTGTGAGTTGCAGGGATTTGGGGGGCTATTTGGAATGATCTAAAAGCAGCCAAATTACCAACCGAATTTAGGTATGGTAAAGCCTGACAAATCAGGCCCTGCTGGTGTCATCCCTCGCAGAACAGAACCGTGTCTCAATAATCCCCATGTAATTTATGTGCGTGTTGGAGTACAAGTGTGTGTGTGTCTGTGCATGTGTTACAAGGACCGACAGAGAAGGAAGAGGTTTGAATGAGTTTGAAAGTGCATTTGTGCCCTCTCTGTGGCCATGTATGTGGGACTGGGATGATGGAGCAGAAACAGCCCTCGATAATATTATATTGTTCCAACTGGTCCTGAGCATGGTGAGAGAGGAGGGTCCTAAAGGGCCCAAATGAGAGCCTGGAAAGGCCAGACTGCGCTGCACTGCATTGCACAGGTTAATTCCATTTTACAAACAACATTTTGGATCTAAATCTTTTTTTTCTCTGCTTAATCCTAACAGGACAAATGCACCTACAGACAGGAATAAATGGAAAAAAACAGACAGCATAAATCTATACTTTCCCCCCTTTTAATTCAGTCATTATAAAAATGTTCTGTGAATGTAGCAGGGGCATTAGCCCCCTTCTGAGCTATTATCCTGGCTGTCTGGTGTTGCAATTTCACACTCCACTGATTCTGACAAGCAGTAGAGAGTCTGCATGCCCCAGATTTCACCTTATTTAGGTAATACAGAAAAATCATTCCCAAGACAAGGTAAATTAAACTAGGTACTGGACTGGCACACTGTTGCCAATTTCAACAGAATAGCAAAACTATCACGCAGTGAGGGGTGAGCTCTACCACATAAACTTGACTGTAAAACGCTGGAATTGAAATTGAGCTCTACGCAGATTTTACTCCACTTCATAAACCTGCACATTTGGAGTCATTTTACTACTGAAACGAGGCACTGATCTATTTTAAAATCAGCTCTCTCAAAAACTGCCAAGTAAGTTTTTTCCCCCCACTTATTTATGTGTGTGTGTATATATGTATGTATGTGTGTGTGTGTGTGTGTGTGTATATATATATATATATATATATATATATATATATATATATATATATATATATATATATATATATATATATATATATTTATTATTTTTTTTATTTTAGAGGCCATGTTCTATCTCTTCTCAAGGTGTGAACTTGGTCGTTGAAGGTTGAGCCAGTTCCCAAAGTCACTTCTTATAATATCACCTTTTACAACAGCTTCCACCAGCTTCATTTCTAATGCATGAACGAAGGCATTTTCACTGTAAGTGACAGACAGGCGAGGTTCTACATCATTTATGCTCCGCAAGAATGAAAACAAACTGCCTGCGTGTTAACGTTTCTCAGTATTAAACTGTATCCTGACACACACACACACACACACACACACACACACACACACACACACACACACACACACACACACAGCTTGAGTTATATCCCCTCACCTTTTTGTTTTATTTATCTATCTAAATTACGTTATCTTTATTTGCCTCTTTTGTGCAGCAGAGAATGAAAGCATCGCGCTGAAACGAGTCATTACAGAACAAAAACAATAAGTTTACTCATACAAATTAAAGTTGATAGTGGCTTTGATAATTTTTTTTGTCCTGAGAGAAGTCGAGTGAATTTCGTTTCCTCCGACGCAACACGGTTATTAATTCAACTTATTTAACAGGTCCTTTTAATGAAAAGGTTTTCCTCATGTTGCACCGCTACTTAAAGAGTTTCCCTCTATAGAAATGTGGCCTGTTTTGATTGAACTCTGCTTCCTTGACTTCATTACGCCCAAATCTTTTCAAGGACAAGACAAGTGGGTCGTTAATAATTAGACGTGCGCACGTTTTCTATTTTCTGTTGTTTTGAGAAGGTTTTAAATGCCCGACATCGACCCATTAAATTAACAAGAATGAAAAAAAACGTTGAAGTCAGCGGGATTTTACACACCATCTGATTTAAATATAATAATAACAACAATAAGAATTGTTACTATTAATAATATGCTAATAAACTTAGGACTAATAATAGCAGTATCTATATGGACAAAGTTGTATAGTCTGATTAGTATAGGCCTATATAATCATATTTTTATCAGTAAATATATTTACCAGAAGTTAGGCAGATGGCTACCGAAAGAAATGAAAAAAGGTGGAATAGCTTATTTAGAAGAGGAAAAAAAAAAGAATCTTATTGTTAGAGCAACAAGTCAAACTTTCCATTGACTTAGGACATGTTGGGGGAACTGTGAACAACTGTGGAGAGAGGTTTCAGGTTTCTACCAGGCCCGCTGAGCTTCACTCCCTTCATCAGGGGAGAAATATGTCATCGGTCATCAAAGCAGAGGATGGATAGGGTGTCTCAGAGATGCAAATGAAAATATTTAGCTATGTTACTTTTTAACAAACAGGAGATTAGTTACAACGTCCAAAGGTCTCCTGAAGGAAAATGTGCAATATATTACGGAGAGATCTGCCAATCACACGGCCATGTACAAATTTTGAAAGCACATTCTTTTTGTGGTGTTATTTAAAATCCCAAACCACTGCTTACGCTATGTGGTGACTAAGAGTGGCTCCAAATACCATGCACTTTTGCAATGGTTGTGAGAAACAAAGTCCCTTTTCTTTTGTTACTGGCCCTTAGAGCAGAATTGAAACAGGAAAAGCAATTATTGTAGAGATTGTCCCACAGGCATTGAAAAGATATCAGCATGAGGGTTGGGATTGGCTTGGAGGACACCTATGGCCCCATGCATTATCCTGGCATGAGGTCGCTTTTGCAATCGCCTGCACCTGGCTTTCCCAAACCCCCCCTCCCTTCACCAGGCCCTCCTACCTGTTCCCTTTTTCTCCTCCTACACCTCCTCCTCCCTCTCCAAACCCTGCTCGCCTGTTATTGTCCTAGGTTGGAGACCATTAATAGAAAAAACATTTGTACTGTCCAATGAGTATGGGATAAAGTTGAAGATGTGCAATCATGCTGTATCGATTCCCATCATGATGGAAGTGATTGTTGACTCTGCTCTGTTGGTCTAGTTGAAGACAGAACCTTGAAAATACCCCAAAACCACAGAATAATAGTATGTCTAATGCTGTGAAAATATGAGCCACCGGTGTACTGTTTGGGCCAAAAGGCTCAGTGGGAGAGTCGAGTCTAGATTAGTGGAAAAGTGGGAAGAAAATAACTGGTGCTATGTCTAACACTTTTTATTATGGCTGTTGAAAACCTGTATAACACAGCTGTTGAATAACACTCTCCTTTAGCAGCAGAACCCCCACCACTCATCCACAAACCTGGTCCTTTCCTGTAAGGCCTAGTTATCCAAACACACCTTATGGCAGGATCAGCCCTCATCATGCAGTACAACAAGGGCTGGGGCATTACATATGGAAGATCCAGGCTGTATTGTTGTTGTTGTGCTGGATTCAGGCTCCTGTTTGCTATTATGTGTCATGATTCCTCTCTTAACTCATAGTCATCCACAATGCCTGTGGCCATATACCGCAGATGTTCACACAGACATATTTCTTAAGTGGCTCCTAGCTTTGGTAATCCCTTTGAAATATGCTGAAATTGCACAAAGGACCATTCTTGTTTGTTTTACAAATAAATTGTTATTCTTAAGTTTTTTAAAGGACCATGGAGATATTTAGTCAGTGAACTGTCCTTTAAACAAAACACTTGGAAAAAAAACAAGTATGGAAACTTTTTCATGCATTTCTTTTCAGTGTCACTTAATTTCACTTATGTTTGACATGTATTTTCAAGATCAAAGTGACAGAAGTATGATACCAGCACTGATGTCCTCTGTAAGTGACATCCTTTCACATATGTTTTTGAAAAGAAAGATGCATAGGCATCATTTTACTTTGACCATCCTTAATTTGTTATTTTACATTCTGGTGAACAACTGCTGTGCAAGAAGTGTGTCTGCAGCAATGTTTTGCACAAGGCAGCACTTGAAAAAGTTTATCGTGCATGCTGTGATGAAGAATATTTAGTCTCACAGAAGGTGCCAATATAGCACCATGTTAGTCTGAATCATAACAGGTCTGTTCATCTTTCAGAACTGTTCATCTTTTGGGAAATAATGACTCCAGTGTTGGTGAAGGTGGCTAACAGACAGTAAAGTTGAATCTATGGAGGGGATTGAGAGAGTGATTTAGAGGTAAATTAAAAAGGTTTGTAAATAATCATCAACAAAAGTGATCTAATCATGTGTTGCTAATGTATGCCTTCTGGTTGAAAGACCATTTTATCAGTGTGACCCTTTTTTTTTTTCTTACCATGATGTGTTCCATAAATTTACATCACAAAGTTGAAATGTGTACTACATTTTATTCCTATAAATAAATAATCAAGTAAATAGATAGGCTAAGTCCATATATATAAATAAAAAAATAAATAAAGCTGTAAACTAAGTCTATGCGGGGCAGCCCCCCACCACCTGCCTGAATGGAGAGTTATAGAGGGGGGGAAAAACGTTGGTTTCTTTCTGTGTGTGTGGTGCAAGTAATCGCGCGCTCACGTTCTGAGGCGGCAGGATCAAGCGGATTGTTATTCATAGTGCTATCCCTGCCTCATGCATATCCATAACGGATTAAAGATTGCGCAAACATTATGCAACCAGAGCTCGTCTTGATTGGCATTTCTGGGGCACAAATTGGAATTGTGCAAGAGATATGGGCTACTTTTGTTTCTCGCTGTGTTGAAGTAGTGACATATTTTTTATTTTTGTGAAGGAACACATGCTAAAGACGATTTATTTATTTACTGCTTGTTCATTCATGCACTCGATCTATCTATCCACCCACCTACCTCCATATACCGCAAGAAATATCTTTTGTGCGAACATGTGTATCTTGATATCAAAACACATAGGCCTACGTGTCCCTTCCATTCCCAGATGTTGCAGTAACCAACCTGGAGTTTTGCAGATCTCAGAGCATTGCGCATGCGCGGATAAATCGCCACCAGAAGCGATGAATGAAGTCTTTAAATAATGGAAAGGCACTTTCCGATTCTAATTCATTGTCTCTAGAAAATGGGACATTAGCGAGCATTGTCTCCTTTATTTTGAAAGGCTGATGAATATGTGAGCGCTGCTGTCCGTCCCCTCAGGGGAGAACCCGTCCTGTGAGGTGGAGGCTGTCCCGGGACGAGGGCGGCTCACAGGTGAAAAGTTTGCTTCAAGTGCCGAATCACGCCATTCATGCGATCTGAAACAAAAACATTTTGTTGACTCCGCAGCTGATATACAAGCTAAAGAGAAGCAGTTGTGCTATGGCTTTAATTACAGATTTAATTACAGAGGATGGTAGTTTCGGGTACTCGTTGTTTAACAATTAAAACCTCAACACATCACCCCTTTTCCAATAACCTGCAGTTCAATGATTCATGAAAACTAGTCTTCATTCTCAGGGGGACGACTTGTTACTGCGCCGGATTTGTGGGAAGCATCACTGCCGCAGCGTTCAGGGCAGAGCAACGGCACATTAAAAGGATGTCAATTGCTCATGTACCCATTTACCACCTCTCAAAGTGTTGAAAATATATCTGTCAAAAGACAAACGCAAAGCACAATTGCCGAACATCTGCTTTGCTGAATGAGCGTTTGCAGGAGTCTTCACTCCGGGGACCTATTAGCGTTGATTCCTGCGCTTGCTCTGGTAAGGAATTCATCAAGTTCCTGACACCCCGCCAGATGTTGGGGAATTAGCGATGTCTCCTGTTGGACATCCTACTAATAGTTTGTCTTTCAGCTCATAGCAGAATAGAAATAGCCTATCACATGATAGGTGGATGCTTTGTGCGTGATATGAGCTGTAAATTATATATTTTTATTTTTCACATTTTTGCCGCTATCTATGGTAACAGAAACAATACATTTGATTGATCTGTTAATATATTAGACATTGTTATCAGGTTTACTTCTGTGAAAGTAGAGTATGAATGCTCAAGGAACTGAACTCATTGAATTACTTAATATTATTTTATAATGTGTCTCAATTGGCCGACCACTTTCACTCATTTCCTCATCAGCAGAAGTGCCTGCAGGCTGCAATATACAGTACGATGGGTATATGTAAATGTCTCTAGCAGTCAATTGAAGAATAATTGAACTAAAAGACAAAGCCATTGTGCTAATCAGTTTGCATCACAAAAGCCATGCAACACGTTAAAATATAAAGACACACCGTGGATTAAGGTACTTTGGGAATGCATATTCAACAGCCTGCTGGAGGTGAAATAAGCATCGATAATTGGCATCCACTTCCGCGCAAATGGAAGCCCTCTTTAAGCAATTATCAGATGTATGTTAGCGCTTATGCAATTATTTGTTTATCAAACCATATTTTTCCCCTTATGATGTTACAAATCCATCTCACTTCAATCTAATTGTCATGGTGCGTTTAGTGGCAAAATGTAGTTACCCGTGCAGGCTTAATGTCTTGATTAAAGAAACGACTGCCATACATATCTGCAGTAATCCACTACGTTAACTTGTTCTATTGCCATATGTGGAAAGATGAACCCTGCATTTCACACACACATTCTCAGATGACTGAGTTAATTCATGATGATTCAGTTTTGGCAGCATCGTGTCTAATCAGAGCAGTGATGGGAGGGAATCTGAGCATCCTGGTGTGTTTGGCCAAGTGCTACTGCTTAACGGCCGTCCTATATCCAAAATGTCTCCTATTGAGATTAAGGGCCAAGTGCCCTGCTAAAGTGCCCTTGAGCAAAACTGCACCCTACACAGTCCCCTCGCTGTAATGGTTTGATAGTGCCATGTAAAAGACTCAAATTAAAAAAAGAAGTCTACTGTATAATTTATACGCAGGGGTTAAAAAGGTGGCTAAAGTCTATGCATGTTGCGTCTGATTATTACTCAAATTATTGAGAGATACATTAAGCAATTGGTTCCTTAAGATCACAGCCTCCGTTGCGTGACAAAGGGCGTTGAGGATCTGCTTGTGTCGGTGAATCCTCTTAATGAGCACGCTCTCAGCCAGCAAATAATCTGCGACTGAGAAGACGGATGAAGTTAGAAGGGGTTGGGGTTGACCAATCAATCCGATATCAAACTTCAGCGACAGGCGCGAACCAGGAGTACAACTCAGTCCTATGTCCCCCCCCCCAGCAGCCTCCGCTCCCTACCTCCTTCGGATACTATAAACCAACCCTATAGACAGAGAGAGATTATAGGCTATTGCACGCTGCCATCCTCCGTGTCCACACACTACATCCCAGTATAGCAATCCATAAGATAAAGATGAATGAGCGCTAACGTAATTCAGAAGCAGTAGTGCTCTGCTGTGTGATACAGCCAGTCTTTACCCAACTGCATCCACGTGACCGTCACTGCTTTCTAATTCATTGAGAATCCAGCAGAAAGGAACCATATAATCTGGAAACGATGATTTGTATTGGGCGTCAGCAACACATGCATGAGCAATAACACGGGCTGTTCAGGGTGAAGAGTAAACTCCTAAAAATCAGAACACAATGTTGTATTTGCAGAATTAGCCCATAGCTGCTGCACCCGGTTTCAAATGAACATTATATGATCAGTGTTAAGATGTAAAAATGTTAACGTTTTGTTTATTCCATTATCATATGTTGCTTCTTCCTTTATGATTATCAGGTCAGAGCGGCTCCGCCACCTTTCGGTTTAGCACATCCCAGATGCATGCGTAAAAATGCAGCCTCCATGTGAGCCCGTCGTGTTTCAGAGGAAGCCGGGTCTCGGTTATTTGACGTCACGGTGTCTGAGAGGGGAACTTGAAATGTGCGACTAGACAAGCCAGGGAGGAGGGAGCGATGGGGAAGACGGGAGGGAGGAGCGGGTAAAAAACAAATGAAATCAAACGGAATGCAAAGGTTACGCTTGCGCAAAAATCAAAAACAGAATTAGAATCAATATTCCAAATCTTTCTATAGTTGAAGAATATGGGGGGGGGGGGGGGGGGGGTGTAGCCCTTGTTGTAAAAATCCTCTGCTTCTAGAGAAATAAATAATTGAAGTCTTCTCTTTACAGCAGTCTTTCAAATTAGAGTGTGCATTTGTTTTTCATGCATTCAAACAGATTTATAGTTTAACAGCTTTATATAACGTTAGGTAAATTCCACTGTGTACAGTTAGTTATGCAGACCCTGTACACGCACTGATGTTTCGCCGTTTAAATGCTTATTATGGCGTCCATTGATGTGTGGTAACTCCTTTGGTTGTGTTTACGAAGCGGCTCCTTGTTAATCGGGAGACGTTGAGGCAGCGCCACTTTTGGCAACATACCCCACTCCACTTTCACGGTCACACAGTGTCCTCGGTTGCCCGTCTTACAGTTTGCACATTAGGATTATTATTTGTAAGCGTTCATTTAATAAAATAACATAACACAACTTTGCATTTACAACTGTTGCAGTCATAGACAGATAACCCACATCCCCCATCTGAACCCTGTACTCTGTGCCAAGAAGTGCATCTCTAACTAACCCCCCAATATTCCTATTCACAGGCACACATACATACACAGCCGAGATACTAAGATGGCGCCTTAATCAGTGTCAAGTTCAAATGACTCCTACTAGTCTGATACAAACATCATGGCAAACATTGTCGGCTTTATGCGTAAATATGCAGGGAGCAGGACAACATGGTGATAATAATCAACGTCGCAGTCTGAAAGTCGCTTTTCACAATGTTTTTTTTTAATTTCAGTCAAAATTTCCGTTCACATTTCTTCATAAATAGTTGGTAAAACAAATCAACCAACATACAGTAGCCTAAAAAGTACAAGGACCCTTTGCCTCTGGTAGCTAAATAGGCTAACGCATAGGCCTGCTGTTGTAACATGGTTTGCCTCAATGTGGCACAGTGACACAGTTCATCAGTAAAACATTTTTGCTCTTCAGGAATAACTTGGAGTGTGACCCATTTCTCCCAGAAAGTGTTACAACATCACATTCTAGCTGTGTTTATACATCAGATATTTTTCGCTGACCTCTGGACATGGGGCAGAAAGGTGGTGGGAATAAGAAAAAGTACTTCATTTAAATTAAGGTATAGAAAATAGCATATAAAACATATATTCCTTAAATTATTTAAATAAACTTATTTCATATATCACTGTCACGAGGTACCGTTTTTTTTTTACATTTTATTTTAAAAGTAGTGCTGGTGGTCTGAAATTGTTCTCATAGGAGTACAATATACTTTGTGTATGCATATTTAATTCTTGAGAATAGGTTACAATGCAATGCTGGAACTATGTTTGCCACTGAACTATTCTCCCCCCAACCCACATAGATCTAGAATTCCTTCCACTAAATTTTGTTAAACACAAAAAAAATGTCATCTTGACAAGTTATTCACAAACAAGCAAATGTGTAATCAAACTGCTCTATATGCAACACCACAACAAATAACACGCTTAGTTTCACAGAAGAATTACATTTAAAACAATGCAAGCTGACAGACAAAAAAACTTCTTTTATTTTTGAAGATACTGTGTTGTGACAGTTCCATTGTTGCCGATGCACACATTTAAACATACTTGCACAAAGACATAGCTGGAACTATAAAGAGTGCCACACAGGCGTATATATTTGGGTGCTTGACCCGAATTTGAAATACTCAAAATGCTGTCACCTTGATTTGGAAATCATGAACTTCGCACACTCGTCTAAGACTTGTATAGGAGTGCAATAGGCTGATTTTTTTTCTTCCCCCACCCCCCCCTCCAATACTGAGTTTATGCTACGAATTGACATCTATTTCTGATTCTATAAAAGTAAAACACACAAAAAAAGTTTAAATTGAACCAAAAATAAAGATATCAACAGAACCGTTTTATAGCTTCTCAGCTCAACTGAACTCAGTCCTACAAAGTCAATGATTTACATGTCAATGGTCTCATAAAGAAAATAAAAGTGACGGAAATATCTGCATTATATATAGACAAGTCCATAATATTCATATAGATGATTTCTTCGATCCAAATAAGACACATATAGGCCTATTGGTTAAAAAAACAAACAGAAGGATACAATCGAGATGTTGGAGCTTTAGAGTTTATCATTTGTTCAATGTTTTAGCTGGTTATGACCAAAACTGTACAGCTCTTGTTAGAAAACATTTCCATAAATATCATTTAAGTTTCAGAACTTATACCCATAATTAAATTACAAATTGATAAATATGGCATCATGGATATGTATTTACAACGGTATTAACAAAAGGCAACGTTATATTCAACGGTAACAATCGTAACCTAATACCACATTTCTCCACCTGAAAACGGACGTTGACAATAGATTCGACCCCATCAAACAAGGAAATACATTCACGAGTATAATATTTATTTAGTTTTTTTTTTTTTCTGTGTTCAAGTTCATGACAAAGACTTTGGCACGTTTCTTAAGACTGTTTGAAGTTCCAACAATCAATTGAAGAGGCGACAATAGCGCATCACCGTCATATAAAAACAGCGTGAAATAATCTTCCTTTTTTATTCTTTTTTTTAAATAAAAATTTGAGAAAATACATAAAATGAAAAATAAAACATTTTTTTTCTGTAAACTAAAAGATAAAAAAACATGTATTTATACTGAGAAAGTATTACGTTTTATTTATTCGTGATTTTATTTTTATTTCCTCAAAACTGCGGAGTAAAAGTCAAATTTCGTGATCCTGAGAACGGACGTGGCCTGCTTGGTGCTGGCTTTTGCTCTCATCTCCTGTTGTTGTTGTTGTCCCAATCCCATCCGTGTGTGTCTGACAGTGTGTGTGTGTGTGTGTGTGTGTGTGAAGAGAACAGGAATAGTTTCTTTAAGGTTTTTATCCTTAACTCCGTGGTCCACATTGTGAGGTTTGTTCCTCTGACTTCAAACGTACCATTCATTAAAGTTGGGTGCCAGTCCTTCGCTGTGGCCGGACGTGTTTTGTACGGCTAACGGCGGTGTTTTTGTCGGGTCTTCAGTGCTGTTTGAGACCAGCACTGGCGGTGTGGACGACTCGTATCCAGAGCTTGCTGCTGGAGACGATTCAGATCCTTGAGACTCATGTACCTGCAAAAAAAAAAAAGAGGGGAAACAAAGAATGAGTTGCTGAGACTGACGTATAATATTCATGGATGCCCTAACTACATTTAAAGTGGCTCGGTAGAAGGGTGTTGAACTTAAATGCGGAGTAACTATGGGTTTTATAGTTACTATAAAAGTAAACAAACGCCGTTAATTTGTATCTTAAAATGTAGTTTTGCTATGTTATTTAAAAAACAAATGTCAATAAAGAGATACAATTTTAAACACTTTAAACCAGGTTCCTTTTTTTTTTTTTTTTTTAAAGAAGACAAAGGTTTGAAGCTGTAGTATCAAAAACTGACAGACATGTGGAATATTCACAAGCTATGATGAATTGTTTAATTGAGAGTTTAAGTTTCACGAATAGACTAAATTACATTTTAAATGTTGCTTTAGTGCAGTATAACACTGCTGGAACATCTTAAGAAATACCTGAAATTGTGATAGTCCCTGTCTGTGGCTGTGGGGGAGGGGGTGGGGGTAGAGTGTGTGTGTGTGTGTGTGTGTGTGTGTGTGTGTGTGTGTGTGTTTAAGGAGTAATGAAGACGTTAATTACCTTCATGTGTTTCCTGAGAGAGCTGGGGTGTGTGTATGACTTGTCGCACACTTTGCAGATGTATGGCTTGTCTGATGTGTGCACATGCATGTGCTTTTTCCTGTCGCTGCTGTTGGCGAAGCGTCTGTCACAGCCATCAAATTCACACTTAAACGGCTTCTCACCTGCAGGATTAAATACATACCATGAATTACCCTAATGGCCCACACAAACAAACTCCCATTGTAACACAACCTGTAAACGCGAAGCCCGGAGATGTAAATTGTCTGCAGCCTATTATATAACAAGAGTAACCTACATTTTCGGGGCGACATGGATACAGCTCCACTACTACACTCTGCTCTGTCAGGCTTTATTTATTCAAGAGGCCTTCTCCTTCATGCTACTACTGCCCTGTTCTGTGCGTCTGCTCGTATACTATAGTAAACAACGAATCAACAGGGCATGCTCTGCACTATATGATAGCTGAACAAGGGCCAGAATTATAAACACAGCCAGAAACTGATTCATTATGGGCAACTTGTATATGACGATCAGAAAGCACATGTCTACCTTAATAGCCTCGTACAGCTAAAGCACTCAAACTTGAACAAGTTGGCCTATGTAAAGTATCTGTCTGAATTGCACACACCTTCTACAATAATTAATGAGGGTTAACACACAGAGTTGCTTAACAGAACTACATAAACTGCATTATTGAGCAAACACTAATTTATCACTATTTATAAATCATTCTGAATAAACTACACTAATAACAATCTAGGAATTGTTTAACATGATTCGTGGGCACAAGTTCTCAGACGGGTCTTGTAAACAACAATACACTCTTGTAGGCTACTCTGAAACAAGACATACCATTTCTATTCAGAATATAGCTTTACTTTTATGATGTTATTTTACGCACGCCGTGCCATGGTGTTTTCGGTGCCTACCTGTATGTGTTCTTTTGTGGATTTTCAAATTTTCCGATCTGGCGAATATTTTCCCACATCCGGGGAACGGGCATGGGAACGGTTTTTCGCCAGTGTGCACACGGATGTGGTTGACGAGTTTGTACTTGGCCTTAAAAGATTTCCCTTCTCTCGGGCAGTCCTCCCAAAAGCAGATGTGGTTGCTCTGCTCGGGGCCGCCGACGTGCTCCATGGACACATGAGTGACCATCTCGTGCATGGTGCTGAAAGTCCTGTCACAAGTCTTTTTGGGTCTGTTCATCTGGTTCTCGTCTATCCATTTGCAGGATAATTCTTGTTTAATCGGTTGCCTCATGTATCTAAAGAAGGCTCCTGGACCGTGGTGTGTCGGCACATTCATCCCCATGTTCATGTTGATAGGGTGGCCGTAGTTGTGGAGCTGAGCCCCGTAGGGGTCCGTCCGAGGGCTCGCGACCGGACGGTAGGGATCAGGTCTTCCGAAAATGTCCCCGCGTAAGCCAAGATGCATTTGGCTGTTAACTACATGTCCACTCGGTGAAGTGTGGCTCACCCCCTGGTCGTGAAGTCCTGGAAACAACAAATGTCCGGGGTTATCGCCGATCCCGGGCGGCCCGTGTAGGCTCCCCGCCGAAGCTGCAAAGATCCCATGCTGGGCGCCAGGCGCTGCGGACTCACCAACACCCCGGTTACGGAAGAGAAAGTCCCGTGTTGAATTGAACGCTCCCCCACCGTACGAACCCACCTGCCCGCCGTGAGTGTGTCCCAGGGCAGTTGCATATCCAGTGGCTTGCGGGGTGAACGCTGATGTCTGGCTGGAGGCGATATCGTGAGACACGGGGCTGATTTTGAAAGCTGCGGAGTGGGAGGAATCGGTGAAGGGATTCAGTCCCAGACCCGGGTCTCTGTTCCCGATATCGTGGTGCCGTGGTGTCCCGAAACCCCCCACTCCTAACGATGCAAACTGCGGACCGCTATCAAGAAGCATAGTCATGAGCTTGAAGCAAACTTAGGAGACTGGAAGAAAACAGAAAATAAAATTAAAATCCAGTGTAGCGGAGCGCGCAAGCTGCAGACACCGCGCCGAGATTTACAACGTTTTGCGACAAATCCTAAAATAAAAAAAACAAACGGAGCCAAAACAGGGGAAAATCCTATGCGTAAAGAGTTGGGAGGAAAAAAAACTCCCGTTGACTGCGATCCGTGAGAAAGAGGATCAAACTTCCCCCCCTTTCCAGGCGGATGATGTCCTTGGACTGATAAAGTCAATCACTCACTCCCAGAACATAAATGAACTCGGGAGGCAGTGCTACGACAGCCAATGAGCGTGCAGCTACCCCTCTGACACGTGACTGGGAAGGAGGGTGTTAATTGGCTAAATTTCTTGTGATTGGCACAGTTTGGTATTGAAGATGGCAGGTCGTCTCAATTGGTTTCATTTGATTGGCTCTTGCAGGCATTATTTTGCAGGTATAACGGGGCACTCTAGCGCAGATCCTGGGATGTGTAGCGCATGCAGCTTACAGCTACTCCCCAAGAGACTCCCAAGCAGTTTTCTAAAAAAAAAAAATTATCGGCTAAGGCTATTATAGCCAGCCACATTCCGTTCAAACTTTCAGTGGACCACTTATTTGTTACTTTACAGAAACAGTTCTGAAGTTATTCTGCAACATAACATGTATTTGGTTTCTTCATATTAAAAAAACCTAACTTTTGTTAGAGGGCCTTTATCTTTAAAAATAAATCTATCTATCTATCTATCTGTCTATCTATCTATCTATCTATCTATCTATCTATCGTAGTTTATACTATATCATTGACTTATGTGTTTTTTTTTCTCTTTCATGTGACCAGTTTGGCTCTTATTAACTGAAAACTTCAATGTACTTGGCACAGTTCCAAACTGTGGCTTTCTTGAAGCCGCTTGAAAGGGGAGGGGGGTATTTTTTTTTTGCAAAAGCTCTATAGGGTGTAAGACGGAGGAATAAAAGACGGAAAGAAAGATGGCAGTAATTGTAATATCCTGAGATTTTTTCGCTCAGCCAAAAAAATCGTACCATTGAGCAACTTTCACAGGGCTGCCGCTGACTCGCTGCAGGACACATACAATCTGATCAAGTTCAGAGACGCGCTGAGTGCTTCAAGCGGCGCTTTTTAACTCCAAGCCTTTCACATCCTTTCCCCCTCAATCTGTCCCAGGAAGGAGCTCACATTCTTTATTTTAGGGGATCTGGACCTAAAAAAAATCTTCAAATCAGTCCTTCATTCTGCTTTCGCCCTCATCCTACCGCATTCACTCCAGAACATATCCTCGAGAAAGAGTTATAGATTGAAAAGGTGAGTTTTCTAACTTATCCGTCGTCTGTCTGTGTTAGTAACAGAGGCAGGCCTGTGTGGACTGCATGGTCAAGTGTGTAAATCTACATTTTATTATATTTAGCCGGTGGAGGTTGCATGGGAGTTAGCTTTCTTGAAGTGAACATAACCTGCTCAGTGCGCATGTTACTCATATGGTAATTAAATTGTTGCAAGGACCTGCATACCTCTGTTTTGTATGGCTGTCGTGCACATTAGTTCAACACTGGCGCTTTTGTACATAATCTCAACAATTTATCTTGAACCAAAACGAGGAATGAGATTCACTTCATCTCTTTTTCCTCCGTAAGCTGCTCTCCCTCTCCCATTTTCTCTCTCTCCCTCCCTGTTCGCCTGCCTCTCTCTCCGTCTTTCTCCCTCTCTCTCTCACCACGGAGGCATAGCCTCTCAAAGTTTACTCCTCCCTTTACACTCGCACACTCGTCTTCTCACACGGCACACAGCATGCGCGTGCACGAACACACAGTGTAGCGCGCGCGCACACACACACACACACACACACACACACACACACACACACACACACACACACACACACACACACACACAGACCTACCAGAGTTTTCCTTTGCAGTTCATGCAGTATGAGATTTATGGCGACCTTCTGTGAACTTCTACAAGTGACAAGCAGCCTGTTAAGTTTTCCTGTATTCCCTCCATATTTTATTGGCTTGTTGAAACGTAAAGGCCCCATACGCCACTTAAGTTATGTGCCGTGTATTTGCAGCCATATCATCGCAATGAAATAATTAAGTAACATGGTTTAGATGAGTCACAAATGTTTGTAAGCGTCAGAGCAGCATATAGGCACTGGGTTTTTGCTGAGAAAAAGTGGAGCTGTCATCAACTAGGTCTAATGTAGCCTAAAGAAATTGTTGCTTAAGAGTTCAATTTTAAACTGTTGCAGATCTCTTTTGGTACACTATTTATTGCATATTGGATTTATTAATTCTACAAATGTGGAATTTAACTGAATGTGAATTTGGGGACTTAAAACACACATTTTCTAATGATGTCTTTCACCAGCATCTAAATAAATCTAGATAGTCAGCATTGCAAGAATATTAGGTCCTATTGTTTAACATTTTAATGTCCTTTTTTTTTTTTTTTTTTTAAATCTACCTCTTCTTGTCTGAAAGAAGCAGGCTGCCTTGACGCATTAATATATTTTTACTGGACAATAGAAAATGGGGAAACTGTAAAAGAGGGGGAAAGGCATCTTAATAGGCCTTCAAAAGAGCTGCAGTTACTCACACCAGCCAGAATATTTATACCGCTCCCGCTCGGGCATGCAGACCTTCACATTTTTTTTTTTTTTTTTTTTTTTTTTACAAATCTATTTAATTTAATTCTGGTAAATTGTATACAGTTAGCCTATATTTTCTAGTTTTGCAACTACCCGATTTTATATATTTATTTTAACCTTTAGAGATGTTCATTTTAATTGCATACAATGATTTAATGAATATGCATTTAGTTTAAGCCTGTGTTCGGTTCAAATGTCCGAAAATGTTTAATGATCAACGTGCTATTTTAGCACGTCATTCTGCAGGACTATGTATAATTTGATGATTTAGTTATCTCTGCTGGGATTACCGCATTGGGATAGCCCATTGGTTATAACATAATCTTCTAACTGAGCATGCGCGTTACCTTAAAATATCACAATATAGTGTGCATAGCTCTGACAGTAGGCACATGCTGTTGGAAAAGAGCAGAACATAACCATCAGCCAAAATGGTAAACAACTCAGATTTATACATTCATTCTAACTAGATGTGTTAGAGTCAGCAGCTAAAGGTTATTTAAGTGCATAATTTGATAAATGACTTAAATGCATGATAATTATTTTCTCATAAAAAGAGATTTGCCTATGGCAGACCAAACGTCTGGATTTTCTCTTACAGCAATGTTGAGTAATTTTTTTTGTCCATGTTGTCTGGCCGGTAGCTTACAGCTTGGCTGGCTCAGGCCGCTTGTGCTATAGAAGAGTTTGTGAAGTTGAAGTTAACTCAATAGTGACCAGACAAAAGTGAAATCTTCATCTCCTGAAAACAATGACGAAACCATTAGCCCAATAGTACTTCCATACCACTGTATGTGAATGTGTTTTCCGTATTTCCATTTTAAACAGGTAGACAATGGTCAATGTATCCCAACGGCACAGTTAAATGAATATCTTGAGTCACAATTTTGCTTAAATGGACATTGTGTTGAATGAACCTGCAGGTTTTTGCTGTGGTTAAATGTGCCAACTCCCAGACTATGTCTTTGCCTTGATTTAATAGAAAATGAATTGCATTGGGTGCAGTCTCCATGGCACTTTTTTCAGTTCTCTTACATTAATTTGAGCCCACAGCAGTATAAAGGCTCAGGTTGTGGTCTGCAGTTGTATAATCCAGTAGATTTCATACATAATAGAATAAAATAAATTTTGGCTCACATTTGTTTAAGCGAAAATACTGTTTATACATGCAACATTTGCTTCCACTTTTTTTCTGAATGCTTAGGGTTTTCACAAATCAAATATTTACATTATACGTTGTATTTTGAAACACATGTATAATCAAATGTTCTTTCAGAACTCTGTGCAAGTGTCGCAGCTGATAATGACAAGGAATTTGCCACCTTAGATAGTAAAGCTTTACATGACGAATGACAATTTAACTATCTTGGAATTTGGAATTTCACAATGTAATACTTGGCTGTATTGCATCGCTTTCGGGCCTATTTTTGTGCTGTCTGTGTTTGTTATCAGAGGAAACAGAAATGTTTTGTCAGTTCGTATTCGCTTCATATTGTTCAACACAGGTTTATACTTGCATACAGTATAACTGCACAGATTGTCATGGATATTACGCACTTTATATGGTCATTTGGGCCTTGAGTGACTGCTACAGTAGTGTTTGCCTTCATATGGCTGATGGAGAGGGCTAATTGACTTCTTGCTGTGATTTACAGGAGCATCTGTCTGCAAATGGACACATCCCAAACCTGTTAATTCATCTAAATTTCATAAAGTCATGGCAAGACTGTGCCTCTGCCACCCCTCAATTATAATATCTCAGCACTACTCCACACTAATACAGTTGCAGTTGTTTAAATGTACACACAGGCATTCCTGTCTGTACCACATATATGAACATATGCGCGCGCACACACACACACACACACACACACACACACACACACACACACACACACACACACACACACACACACACACTATTATTTTTGTGAAGTGTAACACCTGATGTTTCTTATATACACTGTTTATAGCCTAAACGTTTATCGCCTTTGTGTAAATAGTTTTCCCCAAAAAGGCATTGCATGCTATTTTAAAATAATTCTTCTCCGGGTTAAATTCGAGCTGAATTTTCATTCCTGTCTACAACATGGCATTATATTGTAACTCTGGTCTTCTAACTGGCATTTGTTTTCTGTTTGATTTCTCTTCATATTGCCCCTTTGTCATTCATTTTGTCCATATAAACTGTATGGGAGTGACTGGGATCTTATGGATGTAAAGACTATTCCCTGACATGAGTGTTTTGATAGATATTTTGTGTGCAACAGTCACTAGGATTTTGTCTGGCCTGTCAAGCAACCAAGCATAAATGACCGAACTCATAAAACTGGAGGGTTAGAAGGGATTGCAAGTGTCAAAATGCTAGAATTTGGTACAATGTAGATGTTTAAACTGGAGTTTCATGTGTTTCCAAATTAAAAAATTCTGCTTTGTCACGGACTTGGCATATTTTGTCAAATTTAACAGATAATATGTGTATGTATTAGTAATAACTAATTGTGGTTTATGTTTGCATGTCTCTGCCATTACTATTACAATTGTATTGTTCACACTGTGAAGCTACCACTACAACTTTAATCCTATGAAATACAATTTTTGTTAAACGTATTTGGCAAATTCTAAATATAAATTCACCAATGAAGGCTACTACACTCGTAGTTGATTATGATGTTATTATTAAACGTCCATACTGTATTGCAGTTAAATAAAAAACTGCTTATTAGAGTAAATTCTAATTTAAGTTATGACCAGTTAAGGGTAATTTAAACATTTAAGCAAATGCAGCCTAGATGTTATGAGCCTTTAAATAACCTTTGTCCTTTATACAAAATATACTAGGTCTATAGCACACACTTGTGACTGTTATTGAAAAGGTGAGCATGACTCACAGATTCGGTTTATTAAATCACAAAAGAGGTAGTCCTCTTTCTTGTTTGGCCTTCTAGCTGCAAATGAGGACCTGGAATGATTTGGGGCGCAGGTTTGTCAGTCATTTCTGCTTTCTGAATGACAGATTGGAAACTTTCTCTTTATTGGCCTTCAACCCTCAATCATTTTCGGAAATGCATCGGGTTAAAGGTTGATAAACATGAGCATCCATTACAATCATGACGGAATTAGGCCAGTTCTGGGCATGTCTACTATTTTGCAGCACTTAATGTCAAGTGGGCCCCTTGCTTTGTCTCTGCCTAGGATCCACTGCAGGTGACGTCAGCATAACAATGTGGAAAAGGATTTTTTTCCGCTTTTTATTTTAAGAAAAGGATGAAAATTCCGCCAGCTACTGTCTATGGAAATACGTTTTTTTTTTTCTTCACCTTAAATCTCGAACCTTCAGTCTGTCGTGTAGATTTAAATAAAAGCAAAAGATAAAAGAATTTGTCTGAACTGGGCTTGCTAAAAGACAGAATCAGAGCCACGTTAAAGCGAGGAGACATGCAGAAATATGTCCTGCACTAGAGGAGCGTGCAGGGCTTGACGCTGCTGTCCTCACAGCACCCCACAGTAAGAAAGTTGATCAGAGTTTCCCAGGAACAGTGTCGTCTGTCCACTGCTGTTTGTGACGTTTCGTAATTTACATTTTACATAACTTCTGTGCTAGGCTGCAAGACGCATTGTGCACTTTTCATGATTATTAATTTATTAAAGCTTATAGTTCACGTTGGACTCAAAGGTAACACAGTACATCCCGTTCTGCAGTATTCCTCAGTAAAACTGCTGGAAAATGATCTGCAAATAACTTTTTCCAATAAAATAATTATGATATGGTGCTGGTCCGGTGTCATAGAACTACTTGTTGCTTTATGAAAGTTTTATTTTTCTTTGGACATGAGGCCAACAAGTATTTTAGTTCCCTTAAAAAATGCATGTACTATACAAGTAAAGTGTAATGCAAAGATACTCTTACCTCCATGAGAGCTCAGTCAACTATATATTACAGCCAACAAATACACCCTTAAACTTTGTGTTCATAAGGCTATGACGCACAAAAGCATTATGGGCTATTTTAAATAATTTCAAACAACTGAATTAATTGTTAGAATTACTTTCCTGTACCTTTTATATTGTATTGAAATGTGGCAGACCACTCAAAATGAAAGTCTTGACAATAATTGGCCTGGACACGCTATGGCCACTCTCTATTATTGTTGCAGGGCAGGAGTGGGACATTTGCTTTGGTAAGATTTCCAGCGATTTAAAGGACGGTAGATAGTCTTGTGTTTTTGACTTTTATCAGATGATTGGTATTACACATTAAGCTTTACATTTTTCACATATAGAGATTTAGAGAAGTGGTCTTATGAGAAGGCGCCTGAAGTTAAAGAGGCAGCAATATTTGCATGTATCGCGGCACATTTCAAAGCATTTTCTCTGCGATATTTGAAAACGGAGTCGTGCAGTGAACGCCTGCGTGTCCCTTTTAAAACAAACCCAGCGCCTGTCAATCACACCGCATTCCAACCAATCCCAAAGCTCCCTTTTTAAAAGCAGGTTTGCCTGCTGTGCTTTTATATTGCACCATGGCCTGTTTCGAAGCATTTTACTACCACGGTTATTGCCACAAATCAAGAGGGCAAAGTGAACGGCATGGGACTCACACCAACTTTAACGAAATTGAGTCTGGTTCCTACTTCTGCGAAGTTCACAGCCAAGAATTTCACATGCAGATGATACACAAACAGGGAAAATGGAAAGAGGATTTCTAGGTGAATCCTGAATGCTGAATTCGGTTGATTTTGCAAACTCATAGCCAAACCAACAACAAAAAATGACAAGCCTTTCGAGGTTTAGTGGCTGCCCTCTCTCTTGCGTCAACCCCGGGGAGAGCAATACTGAACCCAGCGTGGTGCTGCCACCTTTGGCAGGGGAGCACATGGGACTCCCCACTGGCAGTTCCTTAAAACTCTGCCCCTCGCACAATTTGCGAGACTACCCCGAGACGAGGTCCAGTGCATATGTTGACCATTCGTTTCCCAATTCTTCAGACTCTGGATACCCCAGCCACCGCTTAGAGCATAGCCCTAGGGGCATTATCATTGGAGACAATCTTTCTGGAGCCGGCATGCCACCCGTCACTGATCAACTGGCATCAAGAGCTAACCAACATGGCGGGATTGGAAGGTATCGTGACTTTCCTGGCTACAGAGACAACAGAAGCCATGGTTTTTTCTCAAGTTATCAGGAGCAGGCCCACGCCTCCACCGACGCATCTCGAGATTTTGGCAGCCAGATGATGCTGGGTTTACCTGGCGACCTCCTCGGCCGGACGCACCCTTATGGCCAAACTATCAATCCCAAGGGAAACAGCCAGCAACTTGTCTCACAATTCCTGGGTCTGTACAAACCCCTCAACATGGCAATTCACCGTGGAGGAGGCGACGCTTTCCTCAGGTGCTCTAAACAAACAGTGAAGCATGAGCTGGTGTGCAAGTGGAGTGACGGCCAAGAAGGGGCTGGGAAGCTGTCTTGCTCCAGAGCCTTCGGGACCATGTATGAACTTGTCACCCATGTAACAGTGGAGCATGTCGGAGGACCAGATCACTCTGAATATGTGTGTCACTGGGAGAATTGTGCGAGGGACAGGAAGCCTTTCAAAGCCAAATACAAGCTGGTGAACCACGTCAGAGTGCACACAGGGGAAAAGCCCTTTCCCTGCCCCTTTCACGGCTGTGAGAAAGTTTTTGCAAGATCAGAAAACCTAAAGATCCACAAGAGGACTCACACAGGTTAGTTCATAATTATACCAATGCACACGATTTGATGATATTAATAACACTAACAATATTAATAATAAGTTTTTGATAAGTGATATTTTAAATAAAAAAACTATTTGAGTTTTGCAATGTTTATCTGTGTGAACATATCCTTATGTTATTGATTATAGAAGCCAATTCTGTCACAATGTATTATTGTTATTGTTTATTATTGTTTATTATTATTATTATTATTATTATTATTATTATTATTATTATATTATTATTCATTATTCTGTGCTGTTATTTTGGCCAACATTGTTATACAATGTTTTTATTCACAGCTTCTCTCGCTGCTTTTTGCCGTCCCTGTGAGTTTTGCAGGAGAAAAGCATGTTTAGGCTCCATGCAGGCACCACAGATGAGTAGTAGTAGGCCAGTTACAAACGAGTATATTCTGCAGGCCTAGTGGTTTGGGTGCCTCTCCCACTTCATTGACTGAAATTATTAAATAAATGCCGGGACACCGGAGAGTTGTGACGTAGCCGTTACGCTGTATCTGCCTCCCAGGGACTCATCTCCTGTGCAGGAAGACTAGCAGCACAGTGATGTAGGCCTAGAAGGAAATAAAAAGGCGAGCAAACGGATGACCTCAGTCAGCAAAATGAAATGATTAGCAATATAAACAAAATGAGTCACATTTCAAAAAGCTAATTTATTTATAACCATATCCTAATTTCTATCACTTTGATAGGCCTGTTACTTGCCATGAAGGCAGCACTGTGGAATTGTCATAAAAACTGACTGACTGGGCTTTTCCTTCTATGCTCCATTTGAGCACAGAATCTAATATCTTCTATACAAAGGATTTACTGTGCAATCTTATTTTATACTTATGTGTTACACACACTTTAGGGATTGCAGTAGAAACCTGATCTCACAAGGTGTAATAATACTGAAATGTAGGCATTTAAATTGAAAATATAATTAACGAATGAAGTGAATGGCCCTCAGAGAAAAAGAGAGGCTGGAGAAAAAAAATATTTATTAGGCGCCCCCTTTTACTTCTGGTGTTAAATTGTTTTACTAATGAAAGCAAAGAGAATAGAGAGAGAAAAGGGACGCTTAATGACATTTGTTATTACTGCACATGCGTATTGTGTTAATTAGACATAATTTATGTCAGAAAAAATATATTAACATTTCTTTGAAATTCCAAAAGATAGACATCCATTTAGATACAGACCTGCACAATGATTTAACAGAAACTATTAACGTTTTATTGGGAGCCATTCCAGCTCTTTCTGGTTGGCCGCTACATCAGTGTGTGTGCAAGGAGGGACAGTGCGCAGCTGTATAGGCAATTTTGTGCAAGAAGATCAATTAGCATCTTGATAGCCATAATTCATTCTGTGCATGATAATTCCATTTAAACCAATCTTTGCACATGCTGCCACAGGTTTATCATAATCTAATGCATGTTTAACTACGGCCCAGTTGACAAACTGCCTCACTTGTTGCGGTCAGGACTGCACCAAAGTTTCAGCAAATAGTTTGAACTCTGTAATTGTATGACCCATCGTTTTTGCACATCAGTAACAAAAAACTATAAAGATGTGGCATTTTTTAACATCTATAACCAAGGCTGAAAAGCGGTTGTCACTGGTTAAAAGCTTAAGATCAGATAGCCATTTCAGTGTCGAGTGAAGCCTGAATGTGCATTTTTTTGTTTTGTTTTGCAGGCTCACTTTTCATATAACATGCCATGGTGATATAGAGTGCACTCAATTGACTTAGTGCTATAAATATTAGCATATATGGCCAAGGAGAGCATGCACGGGCCTGCAAGCATTTTCGTAACTCGCCGTCATTTCTCTCTTTGCACGTCTAGGTGAAAAACCTTTTAAATGTGAGTTCGAGGGCTGCAACCGGAGGTTTGCGAACAGCAGCGACAGAAAGAAGCATTCTCACGTGCACTCCAGTGACAAACCCTACATGTGCAAGGTCAGGGGCTGCGACAAGTGTTACACCCACCCAAGCTCCCTGCGCAAGCATATGAAGCTCCACTGCAACAAGGCCCACGTCGCCGAAAGCGATGACGCGCGTCCCGGGGACGGGGGTCACATTGCGGAGGCCAGGTCATCCCGAGTCCCCGATGGAGCCCATGTCAGCCCTCCTCACCCTCCCACCTCAACTCAAGAAGTCCCCCTGTCCCCAGAGAGTCGAGATGATTCGACCTCGAGGTCACGTTTCCATCACACGTTTGATAGCAGTTTGGACTACTCCACACACAGGTCACAGCCCCTCTTGGACCCTTTGTTGCTACAAAGAGGCAGCTACAGGTCCCAGTCCTCCCAGTACCCCTGCGGCCAGACAGGTCACACTTTTGCCCAGAGCTCAAGGACTTTCACCACTTCTCCCTTTCAGAAAAGTATTGTCAACGGATGGTACACATGCCACAACGGCGTGGACTCCTTCCCACCAAAGCAATGTAACAACATCCCGTCTCTGTGAGTTCCTGTTAGGACACATGCGGGCGACCTACCCTATTTTTTCGGGCCTATTTTGCATGTTATAGCCTAAAAAACGTACAGCTGTATCTATATTACTCTCTGTATTTTTGTGAATGTAGTATCAAATATTTTGTGACAAGTCCTGAGTCATCCTATTGAAATATTGCATTGTGCAATGTGGCGAGCTTTATGTGTTGTTGTGAGGCCTGTTTGGTTGGCTTTGGCTTGTAGCCACATCTCTCCCACAGTGGGTTATAGGAACTTTTACAAAGTGTATATGCCTAATTGTTCGCTGTGTTGCATAATTATTAAAGATATCTGTCTTAAGTGAGACAAAAAATTACAAAGGATTTTAATGGAAAGCTGCGTGTTAAGTCTTCTGAGCTTAGACTGGAAGGTAAAAGGAGACGTCTTGCTGAATGTAGCCCTTCATTAAGTGTAGGGGTCTCTGTTGAATGTAAACTAGATGTAATGTATGCCGGGGAGATAGAAACATTATTCATGTCTTTATGTATGTCGCAAGATGAAATAAATATCAGAAAGATCTTTTCTCAAGTTACGTTTTGAGACCTAACAAGCCTGCGTGATGGGCCTGAAGCATAATTTGTCTGTAATTAAAATACTGCGAGGCTCAGTAGGTTTTTTTCCCCCTCAACTTGATTAAGTTCCACTTCGTCCCCCTTTCATTACACTTTCGTATTCTTGTTTGTATTATATGTATATTTCACATTTCTGTGCAAAGTAAGACCAGTGTGAGCATAAACCAGTGTTCGTGATACTATTAAAAACGTTTAATTAGCATACAGTTCTACTGTACATAAGCCTATACTGTATAATTAATGTATTCTATATTTTATTAAAGTGTCTATATTCTCTTTGATCAGGCGTGTGATTAAACCCAATCAATGCATTTTCATCACATTGTTTTTTTATCCTTTAGTAGCCCACGCCATATTTTCAGGTTTGCAATTTTGTGCAAACTAACACAGCGGGTATTCTCACATACAAAAGATATATTCTGTGTTTTATCAGGAATTGTTCAGACCTTTACCACAAAGGTATTAAAATTGGTTTCATTAAGGGAAATCTTGTGAACAGTAACATGTGAGAAACTAAAATGTACTCAAAATTGCTTAAAACAAATCATATATTAATGTGATGGTCACTCTGCACAACAAACAACAAACTGCCGTCTCAAAACTAAGCGTTCACTTTTAAATCAGATTTTCGTTTTTTTGGGATACAGGTGTATTTGCAACAAGGTCACGCATATTCTGTCTTTCAATGAGGCGCCTCCTTGAGTGCTTTTTCTTCCACTTTAGGTCAATTTGCAGATTTTATATCCTATTAATCCATTTTTATATTTACTTCTTTTATATATACTTTCTTGCTCTGTCTTTCTGTCACTCAATGCACGAATACATGCGCGCGCGCGCGCACACACACACACACACACACACACACACACACACACACACACACACACACACACACACCCTAAAACATCTT
Source organism: Sander vitreus (assembly GCF_031162955.1). NCBI lineage: Eukaryota > Metazoa > Chordata > Actinopteri > Perciformes > Percidae > Sander > Sander vitreus. The sequence continues at coordinate 13,913,348 of NC_135864.1, forward strand.
ACCTCGAAGGAAAGCAAGCTGCAAACACAAATATGTAGCATCAAAACATGTTTGTATTGTCCAAACACTAATACATAAACGCTCAATTATTATTACTATTATTCTATTCATAACACAAACACAACACTTATATTAACTCTAAAAGGCTTTTGCATTCAAATAACTGTGAGCTTTTCACTTTGAGTCTGAATTCATATTTTTTGGATTTCACTGATCAAAAATGACAATACTACTAAGAGAGGACAGATATGTGGTGTTCTGTGTAATGTGGTTATTAATTAAAGTTGAAAAAGTAAAGAAAAAAAAAAAAAGAAGCAAAAAATAAAATGAGAGAGGTTAGTTCTTCATTTTTTTTGTGTGCACACACTGTTAATACTAAAATGTTTGCTTCACTCCACCTACGTTACAGTTTGGCTGGCATATTTGCTCATGTTTGCTTGTTTATTGTGTTCTTGAATGTACATTTCAACCAACGCCTCATTATTTTAGAGAATAAGCTGAGTAGTTTTCTCTTTGAAGCCTGCCTTTTCCTCAGCAGAGCTTGAATTCAGTTTCACTGTTAGTCCTGGAGCAGAGCTAAACTCCTCCGTAGTAAGTTATTATTGTCACACAGCTCATTCTCCCCGTTTCCTGTGTCAAACATTACACCTCTCTCTAACAATATAAGTAACTTAAAAGGGAGAGTGATTGGAAACTGAGTGAGCAGGTTGAAGTACAGTTATTGGGCCATTTAATGGCATGTAGCTGAAGATTATGTATCCAGTGAGTGTCCTCGTCCCGCTCAGAAAAGCACTTCAATAGCTAAATTATTAGGGAGGTCGGATGGGTCACAATTATGATGAATAAGGTAATGAAATAAAGCCTCTGCCAGTAGCAAAGCTTTTGTACCTGTATGTATGGATGTCAGCATTTTGCATCGGGATGATGACTGCTATTATATATAGTTATATATATATATATGCTATTTGCTTCACACATATCAAAAGGAATTCAGGTCAAGAGTGCATTGATTTTACATCTCTTTGAAATATATGCTTACAGTGATCTGACAGCTAACTAGCTGTAAAAAGGATGTTCCTTATTCCAGTGTAAGGATTTGATGGAGGGGCAGTTGTCTGGATGGCAACAAAAATACATGGAGTGAATGCTCCAAGACTGCATTAGATGTTTTCCTTCCAGTGTCAACCATATTAATACACTTTCGGCACTTTAAAAGTTCAGAAGACTTTAGTTATTGTGCTGTTATAAGACAAATTGCTAGCAAGATAGGCCCACAAGACACTCATATTATTTTTACATTTTTACATTCATCCTTCCATATTCAAACAAACATTTCAAAATAACAATCATCACAAAACGGTTTTAATTCTCATATTTTAGAGTGAAACATTGCACTGTAAGCACATTTTACGTGCTCAAATTGTAATTGTTCTCAATATTTTGCAAAGCTGTGATGAAGTAGTTTGTGTGTTGTGTGCTGGTTAAAAAGTGCATGTTGCGCATGATATTTATGAGTATACATCTTTAGGGACAGTCAAGAATTTTTGATGATGCATTTGCAAATCCCTTTTGAGTTTCACTGCAGTAAATTTCCACTTTTAGCTTTCCATGAGGCATCTTGCTGAAAGCCATCCATAAGTTTCAGTACCTGGATTTTGGTTTTGATAAAGACAACTACGCTACTTTTTTATTATTTCTTTAATGAGTAATGAATGTGTATCTGATAAGTACTGCTGATTCAGTGCTGCTCAGGTCGTTTCAGATAATAATTTTCCTTGAGTTGAAGATGTTGTGGTAAGTGGTGTGATATGGTCTAAGATAGATAATTTCAAGTGGTTGATGTTGTAAAATATTTAAGTTGTGAAGATCTTCTTTCTTCCAGTAAATTGAGGTGAACAAGGTTGGCTTTGATCAGAGTACTTTAATGATGCGATGACTGAAATGTATGAGTTATCTTTTTCTTGTATTGCAACCTTATCAATAGCTTGCATCAAATGTTTTTAGTGTTACTGTAGTATCAATGCTTTTAGAGGAATCTAAAGATATTCTACCTCAGAGCTCATCTTCTAAACCCCAACTATTGTATGCATTGCCATATTCTGCCCCTCTCTTCTCCACTTCTAAAAATAGTAAATCTCTCTACAGAAAACACAATAGAGGTGATCAAACACTATTTTGTGCATAGAGAAGCCTTTTGTTTTTGCAATATGGAACTGAACTGATTTTCCGGTTGTTGTGTGAGGACATGTATGAAGCCATTAGGCAGCAACCTAAACAGTGAATTTCTCCGACTATAGTGGCCTTCGTAATTCTTCAGTCGTGTATTTTTGACCAAGCCGTGGTAATATTCCATAATCACTGAACCCTGCCACACCCTTCCCCCCAGTAATCACAACTGATTAGACCTCTGCTTCCCAGTTTGCTATTTGCCCGCCGCCATCTTTACTCTTGCGCTCTTTGCCTAGCAACAAGCGCAGGCGCCATTTTGGACAGGGTATACGTATGGTATACGTATCAATTTATTGTAAATAAATCCATTTCACCTTGGAACACATTGAATTGCCATCTTGCCTCCCCCCTGCGTTTCTGTTATGCCATACTTGGGTTGAGCCCCAGCTTTGTACCAGGAGGTGGGCTTCTTTTTTACACCAGGGTCTTTGGTTTTATGCATCATCATAACCATGTATGACATATTGCGTAACTTACACTGTGCGGCTCCCATACTTTTCCAAGTATGATTTAAGCACTCGGCTCGGGCTGGAGAGGCTGTATCAGCGTTGACTCGGACTGACCTAGTGCGATTTTAATTGAATCTCTGGCTTCAAGCCAGTGGTGATGTTGATCCCCAAGTTGCTTTCTTTTCATCCACCCCTCTGTGCCCCCTCCCCTTTTTTTTGCCAGGTCCTCTTGTTCCTCCGTCTCATCTATCTCTATCCCTGCAGCTCCTGGCTATCTTCACCCTCTATGGCTCCTTCAGGTTGGCCCCCTAATCTCTGCCAGTGTGGTTCCATGGTAAATCGCCAGATTCTCCTCCAAACATGCATGGAACTTGACTCATATATCTGCTTTTCTATACACTGCCCCTCTCTCCATGGAAAATTGCAACCCCTCATGGTAAACTGGATGCAGCTTCACTGCTGCTTTAATTTATTTTTCACATTCTCTCCAGTTGGAGAATGGTAGCTACTGAGGGGTTGGCATTGAAGCATCAATGATGCTAACAATGCATACTGAGGACAATTGTAACAATGAACAACGATTGATTCTAAAGGGAAAGATTGAACAATACATAATAGAACTGTCAATAAGAAGAAACAGTGGAGTGACGAGAATGTGTAGCTCATGTCACTTGTTCTTCTCTGAGAACATTAGTAAGGTAATCTGTTTCATGTCTAAGCCTGTGTTAATTTGACAGCTTGACAATTAATAATCTTTAACACACCTTCAGAAGCAGGGCTCTAATGTAAGATAATGCAATCATTACAATTATGTGCACATGTTTAATGTATTTACAGACCATGGAATGGTGAATATGAATGTGGAGTCCCTACGCTGTGCTCTTATGACTTAATCAGACTGATCCTTTAGATTTCTTTCTCATCTTCATCTGCAGTTTTCTGATTTCAGCGGTGCCAGCCCCCTGCATAGTCCAGCCTGCACTAGGGCTTATTAAACTAGGCTCCTATTCACACTCCCCAATGGTTGCTCCACTGTCAACTTAAGCCCAAGCCCCTTGAACACTCACTGATACACACCAAAAACGGAGTATCGCTGAATAGCCCACATGCAGCGGAATAGAAATGCCCTGCCTATCCTCATATCTAATGCATATTTGTCTTTTGATGCATTGCAACTTGCCCCTGTGGATGGTTCATAAAAAGATGTCTTTTTTTCTTCTTCTTTTTTTCATTTATTATCCATGCCTTACATAACAGATAGACATTTTCTGATGAGCCAGTTTCTGAGATATCATGAAGACTTTTAATGGTCTCCTATGAGCTGGTAAGCTCACGAGATAACCAAATGACTGACAATGATGACCTCATACGAAGAATAAACAACAAACTGAGAGGAAAAGTTTTTAGATATGGCCTGCTGTATTTGTTGCATCCTGATGCAATGCAAAAGGAAAATAAATCATATTTTAAAAGTCCCCATCTTTCAAAGTTCATACATCTAAGTTTTTTGGGGGAGTTAGAGCAGGTTGTGTGGGGTGAGCAGACCTTTGAAGATCTTTCAACTCCTGTAAGCTCCAGGCCTATGATGATGCAGTACCATCCTTTTAAAGGAATGACCATAACTTTGGTCCCCTTGCTTCTAATCCCTCCTCCAGACCCTTGTCATCAGAGATCAACCAGTCTGAGCCTTAATGTCCTCCACTTGCTGGCAAGGGCAGCTGGTAGCTTTCATGTACGTGAAGAGCCAGATGAATATGCTTAAATCTGCACGTAGGAGCAGGAATTGATGCCTTTATCTTAATTTGTGCTTCTTTACACTTCTACGGTATATGATCTTTGTTATGTTCTTTTGTTACATTTTTAAAACCTCTGCTTAATGATTCACATTTTACTGAATTCATTTGAAGCATTTGTTAGAAAATGTTATAAAGGCTTTGATCGTAACGCCTAAAGAGCACAATGCCTTAGATTTTACAAAAACGGTTGCAAGAGACCCTACGTGCCTGTTGCCTTTGCTGTCTCTCAAAACTATCACATTTCATTAGCAACAAATCACTTCTGTTATGAGACTGCATTTGAATACTTTTTCTATGATTTCTCAAATCTCTGTCCTTTGAGGTTGAACGTTAAAAAGAGATCACATTGATCACAGTCCCGGGTGTTTCAAAGCAGTAAGAAATTGGGAGTGTTTAATTTTATCTGTTGCAGTATGCATTGCAAGGCGGCTGTGTAATCAAGCCTGTGAACTCGACATCTGAAGGAAGGATTCTGTTTCTGATCACATCCCTATTGAAGTCCATCCATTCGATCAACAGGGACGTGTTGACACGCTCAAGCTGGCACTACTTGCGTATGTGGCCGTCAAATTAATATGTACTTGACATGATGCTGTATGTTGTCTTCAGCTGATGTGTAGCGTTTGTTGCAGTCCTGGGGCCCTACATGGCCACATTTTAGAGAGCTGTAAGTGAGGACGCATGGCGATCTCACTGTTAACCTTCAGCGTAACAAGAACACCCCAGGGCCTAACTTTACAATGATGGATGTAGGGTGGCGGGGGGTTAGGGGGCCCCACACACTACCCAGGAATTCCCCTTGGGCCTTTTCAATTACAGTTAGACCAAGCTCCGCACTGTGATGATATGTTGCTTTAAGGCCGTGACATTAATGGAGGGGACAAATGTGATTTGGTGTGGTGTTGACCCTAAAGTGCAAGACACAGACAGAAGCACTCTCATGGCACAGAGATAGCAGGAATACAAGGTAACCAGTTGTTGCTTTATTTGTTTACATTCAACAATAAAATAATCCAAACAGACCAAATTGTCATTTAGGTTCCTCTGAAGTGAAAGAACTATTGATGGGAACTGTTTATCATTAGCCACAGGCTAAAGGGAGCACAAGGGGCATGAGAGAGAGTAATTAGCCACTAGAGCTACTTTGAAGAGCCCAGGTAACGGATTTAAGAGTGGCAAAGGGAAAGTGATAGACTGTCCCTTCATCTTTTTCATGATCAATGAGGCAGCCTAACCTTGTATTGGATGTATGCTATGATATGGTAATGGGATGTGTAGGTGTGTGTGTGTGAGCTCTTTTAACACATTAAACATCAAGAACAGCTGCAGTGTTTTTGTCCCATGGATCAGTACTATGCCAGTATCCCTGTTGACTTAAACCAGTGAAGTTTGCACTCTTCCACAGATGACTTTCAAAAAGAACAAGGCATAACTGACTGCATCTATTTCTGTCCGCAGGGAATAATCCTGTGTTCGAGGTATCTGGAAGAGGCAGGGGATCAAAAATCCATCACCTATGCAAAAACAGAGCTTTTCATATAGTCCCTTTATTAAAGTGGGATATGGCTGAGGTAATTAGCACTTATCCTCAGCTCCACTCCTTTATCTACATTATCTGTACTGTTGTGGTGTGAATGTCATGGTATTCCTTCAGTTATGTAATTGACAAAATTATGCAATTCTTCTGTGTAACTGGGGTATGTCTCAGAAATATGTATCTGCAACAAAAATAACTTTATTCCCTTGGAAATGCAACGCCTTCAGTATAACAAAACCAAAATCCCCACCCTGCTTTGACAGATATCAGGTCAACACATGTGGAAGAGAAGACAGATGAGTTTGCTGTGGAAACAGTGACATTCTTGTTTGAAATTGTACAATATCTGAAACTTAAGAGCACCAGCATACCAAGCCCAGCTATACATTAATCACTAAAAACTGTACTGTATTTAACTTGATCAAACACATCATTAACTATGCTCTGTACATTGACTTAATTTAGGATATACCACGTTTGAGGGGCCATGAATAATGCCAAGAAGCTTATAGGGAAAAGAAGACGCTACTCCTTCTCTCCAGCTTCCTACCACACAGCTGTACTGTAAGTACAAAATGTTTTGAAATGTACATTTACTTCCTTTTTATCAACACATAAAGTAAAGATACCAGCCAGTAACATACACAACCGAGTAATCGGATCAGGAACCAGTGTGGGCTGTTGGTAATACACATGTGAACAAGATGCCAGAGGCAACGTGAAGTCACTGACATAATTATCTAAACACGCTTTATTATTCATCTCCATAATAAAAACGGTTGTTCTATGTTGTAAATCCATCACCCAGGATGCCTATATAGATGATCTCTCATCTCATATATCATATCAGATATATTGATATTAATTTATGCTTTTTTCTATTAGTTCTGTTTAATGGGTGGACAGCCTGAGCAAAGATGGAGGCCAATATGTCTTTTATTGTCCCCTGAGAAAGCAAGATGGGTGGAGTAGGTGTGTGTGTGTGTGTGTGTGTGTGTGTGTGTGTGTGTGTGTGTGTGTGTGTGTGTGTGTGTGTGTCAAAGTTAAGCCTAGGCCGCAGCAGCGTGGAGGACTGAAGTCCCTGTGTATTCTAGCTCACAGATCACAGAAGTTATGAGAGAGTGCTCTTTGATCATTTCCATTTTTACAATAATTCCCTTTGAACATTTCAAGTCACTTGTGCTTTTATTTATAAAGCCTATTTAGACAATCAAGGGGTTGAAAATAATTAGGCTTGCATACACACGAGTGTGGACATGTATTCCCTTTCAATCAGTTAAAACCAGCTCTGGTAATTAAAGTTCTGAGCTGTTACTCTGCCCAAATAATTTTCTTATTAGCTACTGCATTCCTCAGATCTGCTGTCAGCAGAGCACATTTTCGTTTGGTTGCTCCTTTTTATTTTCTTCTCTTACAGAAATCCCACTGACCCATATAGTTGATCTCATTTTTGAAGCTTATGATATAGATTCCAAGTTAAGAGAACGGAGGCTCTATTATTAGTCCCATTTGAGTTGCACAGCCTCCTTCTAGGTGTTGCTGAATTCCCTCAGTGAAAGCATTATCATCTCATTTGGGTAAGGGTGAGATTACCTCATGCAACTGAGCTGTTTCATCACAGAAAATGCAGGGAGACTGCCGACTGTTTATAGACAGCTGAAGGTAGAGACATTCCAGATACATTTCAGAAACATCACACATGACAACTTGTGATGCCACCTTACTGATGTTTCCCTTAAAAGGTCTCTCACTAACAACAACATCCTATTGATCCTCAGCACCATTTTAACAACCTACTCACACCTTCTCACACATACAGACCTGAGTGGGTATGGATTGAAAATGGTAACAGTTAGCAGGCTAGCTTTGCCAACACATCCTGGTTGTCAATTAGGCCCAGTCTCTGTGGGATCAGCCCAAGAGGAGTCTTGCGCAGGGAGAGAGTGATGAAAATCAGTAGTGTAAATAACGTGTGCTGAATTAATATGCAATACTTAAATTTTTGTGCTGATTAAAAGGCTGTGGCACATGATGAGCTATCAAAACAAGAAATAAACTACTCGGATTAGAATTCTGCTTTTAATTGGATAGATGAAAGGACCAATTAGTTGCAGTTGAGTAAAGTTGTTTTTTCCCCTCTCCAAGTCAGTTCGTCCTCATTTATTAGAAAAAGGGAGAACAAAGAAAATAATGCATTTGAACTGTCTTCATTTTTCGGCTTTATTTACACTCAGTGGCTACTTTATTAGGTACACCTGTGCAATCAATTCAACAGCTCTGCCATCTATTCTACCTTTTAAAATTTGTAAATTCAATTACATGTTTATTACTGAGGTTGTAGTCAAAGGTGGTGGTGTTGACAGGTCTAATTTGTGTCCTCCATATTTACAAATGAGGGAGGCAGAATATTAGAAACACCTTTGAATATAATGCAGTCAACACCACCAACTATAACCTCACTGCTAAAACATTTAGCACTGCACCGTTGAACACAATAAGCATCATAAAAGTAGACATCATGCACAGCTGTATTGGATTGCATTAGATTGTACAGGTGTGCTTAATAAAGTAACCACTGAGTGTATTATTACTTATTGTGATGATGGTTCTTCTCCCTGTGGTTGTGATGTTAAACCGTGCTGTAGAGGCCAGAGGGTCAAACAATACTGCATCCATCACGAAGTTGCTCCTATACAAGCAGGTTCGCTTTTTTAGATTTTAAATAGTTAGCACATACCACTCAGTTGCTAGTTTATTGGGTACATCTATCTTAAACTAATGCAGTTAACTGACGCAATGGAAAACCCATACTTTAAGCATTTATAGGCAGTATATAAAGAATTAATAAATGGTGTATAACACATGTAATGTAGTATATACCAACGTTTTTAAATGTTGATTAATCAACACTATTTGGCAACAATTATAACTTCTGCTCTAATGACATATTTTATATTATACTGTAATATATTATAACTGTTTTTACTATATTCAGTCACTCATCTGTTTATACAGGAGCCTCCACTTATGGGAGCCCATAGAAAGAGTTTTTGATAAATGCAAAACTGATGTACAACTGCATTATAGAGTGTTGTAACCCATTTATATATTTGGAACTTTGTGGTCATATTGGAGGATGTACTTTTTAGTGCTGTTTCACTGTATTGCATTTCACTGAGAGGTGTTTCTAATATCTGTGCCTTTGTTGATATAAATGTGATATTGCAAAACATTAGAAACACCTCCCAGTATAACGCACTGCAATTCAAAAGAACAACAAACTACAGCTTTCAAAATGACCGTAACATTGAATCAACACCTCTCTAATAACCGTTACAACAAAAAAATGACAATTAAAAAACACTATAACCTTTATGAATTTAGTATTTACTACAGGGCTGTATTTGAGTTTGAGCTTTGCTTAGCTAAACAACTGACACCTGAGTGTACATGCTCTATGATAGTCTTTTGAAATAACAAAAACTACAGGTTTGCCTCCATCCATGCTCAGTCAATATTATGTCACATCTTGTTTATTCTGTACATTTTTAGCCTTGAGGCACTTATTTTACAGTTTAAAATGTGATGTGGCAGCTGCTGAGGGTCTGAGGGGCAGGGCTGCTTTGCAGTTTCCTGTTGTGGGAAAAGGGCCAGTAGTGTCACTCCTTACTCATCAATCAGAAATCAAAGTTTTGACAGTTGCTAACATTAAAGGGCTTCTGCTAGCGTGTCCTGTGTCAAGAGGCCTCTTTCTACTGAGCATATTAATATACTGTAGGTTACAAGGAGGCTCATCACTGATCATGAAGGGAAGGATAGATGCTCCTGAGCCACACCAGGCACGTGTCTAGTCAATATTCATTCTGCAATATACAGTCATCAAAGACAGTAGTCTTTAGTGGGCAGGCAGTAGTGGACCACTGGAATGATTGTGTGGTGTGACCCACTATTTATTTTTTATATCTACCAGGATTTTACAGTTGTCAAATTTTATATAAAAAAACAAGATATAGATTCATTCTGGCAATAAATAAATGAATAAATAATACAATAATTGATATGTTGTTAAGGTTTCTTATATAAACTGATTATTTGTTCAAGAAGGACAGCTGTTACTTATTGTTGGTAGACTGATTGCATGTTGCCTAAAGGCCTGCAGACGTGTTTGTATTTCTGGCTGATTTAGAAATTCAGCTTCAAAAATAAACCTAAAAAAAAAAAAATCTAATAAAGCCAACCGTGATGTCACAGCTGCCAATTGCAGGCTGTGTCAAAACCCCCCAAAGTTTTCATCCCGATTTCACTTATCTGCGTTTAGGTGTGCTCACTACATTCTTTCTCTGCCCCTTTTGTGATTTTTGACTCCGGCAAGATGTCTGTTTATCTGAACAACTAGGAAAACTTCAACTGAGTCGCTTTTGCATTTAAGTTGCGTCTTTAAAATGTCAAGGAAGTCAGGTTAACAATCAAGCTACCTACTGTAACTCTCTTTGATCTGTTGCTTTAACCACACATTAATAATCACATTACGTTACGTTTTTTTTTTTTTGGCAGACTGACGTTTTTGTGACATTTTAGTCCATTTTGGAGTAAGTTAAAGTATTAACATGTGAAATGTGTGTAATGTAAATTTAAAGTGTGCATAGCATGTTTATTAGATTTGTTATTACTACTTCTATCTTCTACTTCTATCAATGTGACTGTGGCCATTCTGCTTATCAGAAGTTAACTCTTCTGTATAATATGTGTGCCTGAAAATGCACTGCATACTGCCGCTTTACAGCATCACCAGTGTCCAGTGACTAGTGCTGTTTTGCAAGGGTGGCATCTGTCAAAATGAGATGGAGCCATAAATCACCAGTTAGACCAAATATGTGCAACACAACATGCATGTTTCATGATGTCAGTGACAAGACATTCTGAGTTGGCACCATGTCCCGAGCAATGTAGTTGTATGCCTTTACCAGTATTTAGAGTATCTTAATTCTTATGCAGAGATTGTGATTTAGCCTTTTTGTCTGTGTACCAGGACATGTTTATTGGCTAATAGGCCTTTGTTAGCAGTACTCTATTTATTTAATACAATTGTAGTGTGAACAGAAGGAATAATAAACAGGCTGACTAAACATACGATTCTTCTTTTGGGCTGAGAAAACCCTGTGTAAGGACACAAAAGGGGGACGTTTCCACTGCAGAAAGTAAATTCTTTTGAAGTGGAACTAATCATCTGAGGGATGGTTCTCGTTGTCCTAACAACGCAGCTGAATTGGAATGAGCCTTTTTTTTTGTGGAAGATATGTTTTCTTTTTTTCATTCAGAGTTGATGATGATAGTAGTTTCACGCCCTGTCCACCCACATTGTCCGTCCAAACTTCTTTGCAGATAAGTCTTTACTTGGAGACGCCGAACACACGGCGGGTGACTCTTAGTCTGTGACGTCAGCCCCACTCCTCTGTCTCCCAGTCTTTACGCTTTTTAATACCGTTAGAATGAATAGGGAATCTCACAGCAAATCCTCTCCAGTAACAGTTCTTTCTTAGAGTGTGAAAAGATCAAGACTACTCCTGTATAATAATGTACCGGTCACTCTTAAGATAATACTGCTCTAATGTTTAAACTTTTGTCTGCTTTTAACAAAATTAAGAGTTAAATGTGTACACATTTATGTTATTTTATTTATTTATTTATTTTTAATATGGCTGTAGCTATGTTACTTTATACGCTTATGGACTAGTTTTTTTTTCTTACTCTTATTTTCTACCTTAAATCTGACTGTGAGCAACTGCAACTTAACAATTTCCCTGAGGGGATCAATAAAGTATTCGGATTCTGATTTAGATACATTGTCCGTCCTAGGATACTGTAGGTTTTCTTAGTGTAGAAATTTGTCATGAAAATAGTCCAAATATTCTGCAGTAAGTGGCTTTAATGCTCTTGTTTCTTTTTATTATATTAGAATATCTTGAATGCAGCAGTTAAAGCTACCATTAAAGGTCCATACACTGATGTCTGTGTTTACATTAGTGAGATAGAAGATAGAAGATAGTGCATGCCATTTCCAAACCAAGTAAGCAATTATTGGCTGGAATGATGAGGTCTCTGATTCACTGCGACAACTCCTTTGTCTCGAGATGAAGGGATGTAACTGTGTTCTCCAGCTTGAGTCCAGGGTCTCCTCATGGCCCTCAGGGAATTAAGAAAGGTAACTTTGGCTGTCTGACCTCAGACTAAGAGAATTCCGATCTCTTACCGTTACTAAATCTTTATCTTCACACAGGCTGTATAGCTTCGCCTCTCTTGAGTTATAAACTGTCGGCCTTTCTGCTAGTCCCATAGTCATCCAGCCGTTTTATTGTCTCAGTGGGGGTACAGAGTTCAGGCAGCAGTCATCCCCAAAACAGAGGTGAACTGTTTAGGGAAGCATTTTGGCTACTGTGCTAACTTATCATTCAGACCTGTCAAGGCTTTGAAGGAGCACAAAACAAACACAGGGTGGATTCTTCATTGTAAACTAGTTGTAGATTTTAGTGCGCAGACACGTTTGTCTCACGAATAAACAAAAGTTCTTGTTGCACTTGTTGAAAGTTTAAAAAATATTTACCTCTTTATCTCAAACAAGCAGATCATTTGTCATTTGATACACCATCTTTACGGTGTAAAGATCATTGCAATGGAAATGTTAGCATAAATTATCAATCAAATGTAAATGAACCATAATTAAGATTTAACATCATCAGATCAGATCTAATGAGCTTATTATTGGATTACTATATTTGTAATATTCATACTTTTGCATGGCTCTATTCAAATCTTTCCTACTGTGTTTTCATACTTATTTTATATTCAGACTTCTGATGGCTGTAAGTCTACATTATTCATAAATTCTCTAATAGATGATTTATGAATTTTCAGAATTTGCTGAGATTTACATTTCAGATGTACGTTATTTCTTTTTAAATCAAACAATTTTTTAACTCTCCAGAATAGTAGCCTGTTGGCAGGGAATTCCTAAATGTAGCCAGAGATTTGGCAAACAAATTAGACCCAATATGAGTCTGTGTTGATAACTATAGTAAAGTATTTGTATTAGAGAGGCAGGTGGCAGCCAAATGAACAAGAATAAATCTACAGGATATTCAGTTAATGCTGCAGCTTTTCACACACCGATTAAAGTGTATTTCGAATGCTGATGCAGGATTTAGTTGCAGTTTGTTCACAGTGATGTCACGCAGGGGTGGATCTCTGGTTGCAGTGACAGGAGGAGACAACTCTTGTCTTCTGAAGACAATAACAGCAGGATTAGCCTTGACTTTTTTCTTTAATTGTGAAACAAATGGATGTTGAATCTGTTTGCCACTGTCTGCTCTACACTGCCTATTTCTCTCAGCTGAAGCTTCAAACGTGCACACACACACACACACACACACACACACACACACACACACACACACACACACACACACACACACACTATTACTGAGCAGGTTAAGGCAGGACACAGCAGATAAGCTCGTGGCACACTAGAATGTAGGCCACTTTTAGTTGGTTAGAAGAAAAGCAGCCCTTTAGAGGATACAAACTTAGAATCCTCAAAGAACTAAATTTCTTCTTTCCAGTATAGCAATTGCCTCTTTTAAAGCCATGGAAAGCACACTGTACTGTAAACACTGATGAAGAGGCCGATGTCCTAGAAATGCAAAATGGTTATAGCAATGCCCAGGAATTATAGTAATGCCCAGGACTGCGTTTTCGTAACAGAGCAATTGGTCAGTGGTGTTGTATTATCTTCATATCTTCCAAATATCCCTTGGCTTGCTTTGTCATTTCTACATGCCATGTAGTAGCTGGTTGCCATTGTCATCATGGCAGACTGGGAGCCGGGGAGAGGACGCCAGCGCTGTGCCAGTTGGCTGAAGTAGTGAAAACACAAGGCAGGCACAGCACCATTCTAATCTTTATCGTTCCAGGCACGAAGGTCACTTTTGTGGCGATTGCTGTTTTTGTGTCCCATTAGTCATAAGACAGATTCCATATACTATGTATGGATCTATAAATCTTCCTACAGTAGACCATACTCTCACTGCTTTTCACGTATGTATTTAACGGAGTTAAGTACAAGATTCAGCCCATGTACACCATTAAAATAAAAAAATTAAGAGAAAATAGATTGAAGAGAAGTTATACAGACCAGTTTATGTAATACTGGGTACGCCAGAGCCACTCAAACAGGAAATGTACAATTATATTATAAGGATGTAAATGCACATCTAACTTGTAATATTTCTATTTCTAACGACAACATCTGTACAGATGGTAGGAATGTTGTTTTTTATTTGACTTACAACTGTTCCCCTATTCTGTTAAAACCAAACAAATGCTGCTTTCTTTTTTGCTGTGCTGCATTCACTGTAGCTTTCAAAACCTTAAGTTATTCTATAGCTTTATCAGTTTTCATGCAGCTCTCCAGCCTGTGGACCTATCCTCCTGGTGGTGCTTTGCTTGGTAGACAATAGTCCTGCAAATATCAGGGGCCAAGTCATTATCTCTTGCTCAGCAGGTGTAGACATTATTGGAGTGTTGAACTAATGATATGTAATGAGCTCTCTGTGACACATGTCTAGCCATGTCTTACTATCATGGGGCCCATTAATAGATAACAGCATCATAATTAGCTTTGTTGGGAAGCCAAACCTAAGCTTATAAATGTAGCAAACTAAATTTAAGTTGCGTGTGCAGCTTCACATGCTGTGTGTTCCTGCATTGGGCCACAAAGTGTATTCATCTGGCTTTTACTGTTGTTTAGTGACATTAGTTTGTGCATCAACACGGTGATGCTTACATACTATCAAAGCCCTGATACTAAGCACAGTCTTCACACAAGTGCCCTTTCTAAATGTGCACATGTGTAATTGTAACGACTTTTCTTTTTTAAACAAACCCCAAGAAATTTATTCCAGGACTAACAGAGGGATGAGTCATTATTTGTTAAGTGTTTTCAGTGTACTCAGTAAATTTAAAGCCCAGGACACAAATACATGGCTGTCTTAAACATTTATATTGGAAATGGTTTTGATGTTGTACCCCACTGCAAACACTTTCAGCCTTGTGCAGGTTTCCTAGCAACAGCAAACAAAGGCAGGACCCATCTCAAGTTTCCCGTGGAGCGGCCAGTCCGGCGTGCCTTTGATCTTGACTGGGAAAATAGCTGAGTGGGCACTACTCGCATTTGTCTTTCATTTACTCCAGCCCCCCCCCGCCCTCCTCCCAAAATGTTCCCTGAAACCGCCAAATCTTCATCTGTCCCCAGCAACCAACACCCCTCCTGGATAATCAACCATAGCGAGGGAAGTCATGGAAGCGCTACAAAGTTTAATCGAAATTGGACGTGTTTTGTTTTGGAGCATAGTAGCTTCCTTTAGAAGGCTATCATTTGTGGTTATTCTGTGCAAGAAAGTGAGTGTGTAAACCAAGATGGTATTTTATCCTTTGTTTACATTGTCTCAATGTAGTCGTACTGCAGAATGTATCAATCTGTGTCCCGGGACTTTGAGGTGAAAACCTTAATAAACACATAACGTGCCTTTCACCCTGCCTTTGCAAGTGTTTTCTACAGGCCAACCTGAAGACTGGGCACACGGTGCAGCTGATGTGTATTTTAAAAGTCGTGTGGCTACAACTGAGTGCTCTTATTTTGAATTCCACATTTAAAAAGTAGGCTGCATACAGGAAAAATTATATTTGTGCTTGGTTTTCTACGTGCTTGATAATGCTTTCTAAGTAAGTCCCAGTAATCTAAATATAAATCAGTTCCCCATTCATAAATACGACCAAGGAGAGATAGGGCAATGTGCCGTATCTTAGGGCTGTTGAATAGTATCTTACTCCAGTGCTTTGCTCTGCTTTCATCCAAAACAGCTCAGACTGCTCAGGAGATTTTACAAATGTAAGTGTTTCACACTGTTTTAGTGTAATTTACTGTAATTGATGTTTCCATCTAGTGCTGAGGCCTTCTAAAGCAATTGCTTGTGTTTGTAGGAAGACATGCAGCCCAGTGGGGTGTATTGACTTAGGCTGTCGACTAATACTGCTCTATTGGCATGTTTTAATGCTCTCCCATTGTTTGACTTAACAGACTCCTCTGTAAAGCTTAAAGTACACCCCAAAACAGCTTAAAATGGGGATCAGAGTATGTTTTATACTTTTTTTCACACTGCTGTATCTTTGAAATGGAAATAAACAAGTTTTATTTTGGTGTGAATGGGTCATCATGGGTTGTCTAACCTAGTTCTCTAACCATACTAGTGATCTGACCCGCTTCTCCTGTTGATCTCAGGAATGATTGTAGTTTTCATAAGAAGAAGAAAACATTGAAACACAATTAGCTTGTTAATGACGTGTACAGAACAACGGTGGCAGGCCCAGTTCTTTTGTTAATAACCCATATTTACTTTAAGAGTAGCCTGGTGTAAGTGTTTCAGCAAACATTCTATATTTTACATTGGTAGAAGATGTATTCACATCCTTAACTAAAGTAAAAGTAGGTGTAAAAATACTTAATTTCATACTCCAAGTCCATAAGAATTCTCAGCTAAATGTATTTCAATATACAGTATAAATAATAATTTCCCTCTGAAATGTAGTGGGGTAGAAGTAAGAAGTTGCACAAAATAAAAATACTACTGAGGTACAGTACTTAAGAACTGTAAATGTACTCAGTTACTTTCCACTGCTGCATATTCAATATAATAATATTCATACCAGAGATAGTTTGTGTATTTAAAGGTAGATAAACAGAAATTTATAAACCAGGCAGGTAGTGTTTTCTTCACCAAATACGTTATGACATGCACAACATTAGAGATATCATGAGAAATCATAGTATATTATGTGGTGAAATATTTTTGATTGAAAGCTCAGATGCATTTAAAAAGTCAGGGAAAAGCTAGTAAGTGGCCTTTGAGTTGAGATTGTCTTGTAAAACTGTTTCCAAGGGGAAGAATGAACTTTGACGCTCAGTATATTTTAATGATCAACATATTCCATATTATCTCTCAGAGCTATTTTGGCTTTGTTGCTCCTGCCTGTACACCAACTGATAGCTTTTTTTGTTGCAAAATGTCAGCTGCAATTTAACATACTAATATCACATTTCTGTGAAGGTACATGTAAACACACACACTGCAATTTGTCAAAATGCTGCAAAACATTTGACATGGCTGTGTTTTGCTAACAATATTTCATGTGAGTGCTATTTGTGTATTTTTAAGCAGCCTTTAGAGAGAAGAAAACCCATATTTCATGTGTTATAGAGATGCTTGTTTGTGAGGAACACCCGTCCTAGCTGGATCCTGTTTTGATTTGTCAAAGCAGAGCTGCAGAACAGCAGGTTGTTCCATTCCTTCATTATCCTTGTGAGTGAGTAAGGTTTGGGTTGTTACATATGAGCGCTACCTTTACCTGCCTGTATCCTCCCCTGCATTCACTTTACACACTGAGAAGTCTTACATTTGTTATCTCACAATATTCAATGCTATGTAGTCGCATTGCTCAGCACAAGACCTGAGGCAGAAAGGTACACTGTGCCAGCATGACACAGGATGGTAAACAAAAGGTTGTGATCTACTGCAGAGAAATTGAGGTGCTCAGATAAGCAGACCCGTACCTTTCAAGCAGTCTTGTGACCTGGGAAAGCCATTAAAAGGTTTGGTTTTATCTCTAACCTTCAAAAACTATTTTCTAACTGAAAGGATTTTTGTGGGTATAAAAAAGAAACATTTAAAGCCGTTTTTTTCTTTCTCGCATAAACCCAACATTTTAGCATATTTATTTATAGCGCGTTTCTGATTCAAAATCCTGCGCAAAAAGGTTGTTGTGGCATCAAGGATCATCACATTACCCCTGACAAAAAATAAAGCATGTCTTCATGCTTGTCTGCACCAAACCCCACACAGAGTTCTACCCCTCTGATATAACTGCATGTGCCATCTGACTCTGACAATAATGTTGGGGTAGAGAATATATTAATATCCTCCTGAGCCCTAAGCATGCCCATTTACTGTCACCTTTTAATTCATCCGTTTATATGCTTATCAAATATAGGTGTCCTGAAAGGTGGAATTTCAATATTTAGCCCTACTGTAGCAGAAGGGTGAGGCAAATTTTCTCTGAAAGTATCATATCAGCATTTGTTCAGTCATATAAATTTGCTATTTTTTAAAGGCAGAACTTAACTACCTTAAGAGGATGTTAATGCTGGCTGAGCTCAGGACGGCCTTATCTGATTCATTTTGGAATTACAGACCCTAGAACTGGTTACTGACACTGTAAATAGAGTTGTGGTGATGAGGACAATGATCTTGATATTTTACAGTTTGTAAACATTTATGTTTCAATATAACTTTCAGCCACCAGTAGCAGCCTTGAGGACAACAGAGCAGCACCTTGCAGTGCACAACACAATTTTTTTTTTTACAACCATTTAATACAATAATAATTGTATTACCCACAGATTTCTTCTGCTAGGCTTCTACTGTTCTTGTTCTAACATAAGACACTTCTTCATCTCCAATATGCGACCTGTGAGGGACCACAGCATGAACAGTGAGCTCACGATTCAATAATAATCGATTTTTTAGATTCGGTTTACCCAAATAAAAATAACTAAATAGTATTTTTTTCATTTGTCTCTAGTGATTTGTAGCAATGGAATGAGATTTAGCTCTATTCAGGCATGTTTTGAGATATTAATCTTATCTCATTTACATTAAAAAAGAAAAGAAAAATCTATATAAAGCAATGCCTTTTTCCAGAAACAATGGCCCCTTTACTCTGTGTCATCCAAAAACCTCAAACCCCTCTGAAATGTTTTTTATGGAACTACTTTATATTGAAGAAATAGTCCAGTTCAATTGGTGGAGGCAGAAATCTCTCAAAACCCAGACAAATTAAACCAAAACTAGATGTCTCGAGTCTTTTTTTCTTTTTGTAAACTCAAAAGACACTCACTGCACTATAACTTGTACAGTATTCTGTTCCTCCTGGGTCGACAGACTTCATTCATTACTTGAGAATAATAATCTTGCTTTGAGGGACCATATTGCTCCTGCAGTCCTGTTAGTTACCGTAATGTCTCTGCTCATTTGCAGAGTATTTGGTCCCAGTCACTCTACCACCAGATTGCAAAAGAGATCAGTTTAATTTTCGTCTGTGAAAGAGGATGTTTCAGTGTGGAGGTGTTTCTCATTTGACTGGGCCAAACCCACCTACACTTTAACAATGTGTCATAATATGAGTGTAGACCATTGTAGTGGCAACTGCAGTTAAGTTTTGCATGACATATAAAATTATTAAATACACTACCGGTCAAAAGTTTGAGGTCATTTAGAAATTTCCATTCCACTCCATTATAGACAGAATACCAGCTGAGATCAGTTGCATTGTTTTTTAACCAGGGCAGCAGTTTTCAGATTACATTATGTGCTTACATAATTGCAAAAGGGTTTTCCAATGTTTTCTCATTTAGCCTTTTAAAATGATATCAGATTAGTAAACAGAATGTGCCTTTGGAACATTAGATGAATGGTTACTGATAATGGGCAATGTAGATATTGCATTAAAGACCAGCCACTTCTTTCTACAACAGTCAAGAACCCTTTTGCAATTATGTAAGCACATAATGTAATCTGAAAACTGCTGCCCTGGTTAAAATTTTTTATCTCAGCTGGTATTCTGTCTGTACTGGAGTGGAATGGAAATTTTGAAGTGACCCCAAACTTTTGACCGGTAGTGTATGTAAACACCAACTTTTAGAGGGTTAAGTATGCTGTTTATCAATACCGTTTTCTGCATTTCTGGATTTTCTGAAATGCAGACTTCTACACAGAAACAAGAATACTATAGATTTTCACACATCACTGAGGTCTGCAATAACTTTAAACTAAGAATATCTTTTTTTTCACCTCCAGGGCTTCTGCGTTGAGTTCCTTATCCATTTAAAAAAGTTTCCACTGGAATCTATAAAAAATGTGCAACGCTCGCATGGCTATTTAGAGTAATGCAAAGATATATTACACCATCTCAATCTGTGTCAGCCTATATGCTATGTACATTTGGAAGACATCAGTGTCTGTTTGTGCCATATAGAATTATCACCTCTTAACTATATGACATTTCTGGAGAGAGAAAAAACAATCATGGCACAGACGGAGTGGGGGTGGGGTGGCATTTGTCAGTGCTCTCATTGGGGTTCAAAAGTAGAATGTAAAATGTCTGTCTTTGTCTAATCCAACACATTTTATTTTTGTAACTGCGAAATCTGTTCAGGGACCCCAACATTTTTTCCAACTGTCAGGGTGTCATTTGTCAGAAAAAAGTGAAACTCATATCCCACCCCCGGTCCTTCTGTATGTTGTGAGGTTATAGCTGTTTCAAACACACAAGGTGGGGGCGTGTAAGGGACACACACATTGACATGGCAACTTGTCACCTCAAAAACACACACACACACACACACACACACACTTCATGGTCATTTTGCCCTGCAGAATGCGCTTTCGCCGACCTCCTGCCTTCCTCTTTGACACTGTTATGCCCTATAGCCTCACCCTCCATCAGTGAACGATGACTTTTTAAGGAGCCAAAGCCGTTGGACAAGTAAGAATTGTCCGTCATGATTGAGA
The DNA here is from genome assembly GCF_031162955.1 of Sander vitreus. Lineage (NCBI taxonomy): Eukaryota > Metazoa > Chordata > Actinopteri > Perciformes > Percidae > Sander > Sander vitreus. Next base: position 13,934,037 of record NC_135864.1, read on the forward strand.
TGTCAACCTTCAGGGCAGCCCCTTGCAATTTAGTGTCTCATTTTTTCTTCCCTCTTCTTCTTGTTCTCCTCCGCCTCCTCCTCCTCCTGCTTCTTCTTCTTTCCTTTACTGATGGTTTCTCTCTGCCAGCAGCCTGCACAGTTAGGCCGTTGAGCCATTAATGAGTCCCAGCACTGATAATGAAGCCACAGAGGTGGTCTGAGCCAGTGTGGCATAGGAGCTGGAGCACAGAAGGAAGGTAGATTAGGATAATTACCTGGCCACGGGGGAACGATGAGTAAGATGTGTCACTTCCTCGACGAAGGAGCAAGTGCGATATAATGAGGTGCAGACACCATTTGCTCAGGAAAGGAAAAAAAAAAAAAAAATAGTTCCTAATGATCAAAATGTCAAAATATGCATTTTTGATTTTGTTGTGACACTGATTGCTCATTCTCTGTTTTTGCAGGTGTCAGCCACATCCCTCACGTATGTATGTATTTGTTGTTTATTTAGCGGTGCTTTAGGTCTCTCACACATACTGTATGTAAGTCCTAAATATCCCCACTCACAGAGACTTTGAAGAGCCTATGAGGTCAGGTTTTAAATTATGGTCTGCACCCACACCAAGCTTTCTCTCCCCACTCCTGTAAATCCATTTTTCACACAATGCATTTCAAATGAAAGCAGCGTCACCATAACACGCCTTAGGAAACATTAAGCCATAGTGCAGTACTTTCATGTATGATAGCATAGCCCCTGTATGCTTTGATGTGCTCACTTTTTTTAATGCTTTATTAATAATAACACACTGGCTTCTTCTCACACCAACATCAGCTTCTGGTGCTCCTTTTTCTCCTCCTGAACTACATCCCTCACTCCTTCCATGCCTCAGCTCCTTCATCCCTCCCAAGCCCCTGAGCCTTGTCTCAGGATTGGCCTGTTTGTGTTTGGGAGGGGGATTAGAGGGAAGGACATAGGCTTTGAGATGAAGAGAGTGACAAAGACCTATCAGAGGGCAGAGAGTACACAGCGCTGCATCACCATTGGTTGCTGTGGTAATCAGACACGTCTTCATTTCTTCCAGCCATCCTCTCCGAAATGCCCAGCTGTCATTTCCACGCCCGGGGAGGGAAGCAGGGAGAGGAAGAGATGGGGGGGTCAGGATTAGAGTTTCTGTTTGTGCATTTAAGTGTGTGTGCAGTGCATGTGTGTTTGCTTGCATGCTGTGTGCAGTAAACATCTTAGATATACAGAGGGATGAGCGCGTAGACACTGATAGCACTCACCTTCTCAAGGCTGGCCAAAATACAAATACAAATGCTGGAACAGTTTTGTGTCGTTCTAGCTGAATGGGATGTTTGACTCATAGATATGTAAAACCTATTTAGGATACAAATTTCTCTCATTATTTCAGCTTTATCCCCACATATTGTGCATTAGTGTTATAGGCAAAGGTACCCAAAAGCACACAATGGCTGTTCAGTATTTGCTGTTTTTTCTTTTAACGATTTCAAAGCAATGTCAGCAATTTACTGGATCACTTATAGCAGCCTCCCCACATTCACATGCGTGTGCAGATGTGCACAAACATCTACTGAATTAATGTTCCGCTTTTGTGTTTTCGTTTTGTCTTTGTTCCTGTTTGATGTTTATTTCCTCTTTCTGTTGTGTGGTATCATTGAATCTTGATGTTTGTTATTATAATTTCAGCCCACAACTTCTGCAGCAGTTTCTCAAGTCAGTTAAATGTAATATGTGGTTGTGTTCTGTAAATAATTATACTAAAGCAGCTAATCTCCATTTCTTTCTAAATGTGCTCTGTGCAGCTAAATCTCCAAAAGCTCTACATGGATCTGCATGTATTTATTTTGTCATGTGTACCATACTGGCATGTATGCACACTCACCAATTAGTCAGTGTTATGCAATGTTTATACACAGATTTGACAGCATTCTGCAGTGGAAATCCTTTCTAAAGTTCTCATATGATGCCTATTGAGCTTGTTGTGCACCAGACTGTTGTCAGTATTTGCCTGCTTGTTAGGATGCAGCCAGTTGACTCTGGCTGTCTGAGCAGTGATATGACTGAGAGCAGTGGGGCTGGGCCCCAGCCGACTCTGCGCTCTTCTTCGCCCATAATAGACCTGCGTGGTCTGCAGGCTCTCTGGGGTCACCTGGTTCCCCTCCCTGCCATCTCTGGCCGGATCAATCGCCTAGGCCGTCCCAGCATCAGAGATCAGGGTCATTTTAAAAGGCCTCCTGCCCACTTCCTGCCACCTAGTGTTCCATCTCGGACAAAGGGTACATTTCCTTTCCATTCCCTCCAACCTCCGTTACCCTTCTGCAAACAGGTTAAGGACATGGAGGTGGTACAGCTCCTCTCTGTGATCTCCTTCAGCCTCATCCCCAGTTGCCCACACAGTGAGAGAGGGTGAGAGATCAGTCCCATCTAAACACCACACAATCACACACCCATTTAATGTCAAAATCTGTTTTTGGCCTAAGAATGCAGACCTCCTTACATGGAAGTGACTTGGTAATTTTTGGTTACCTTTACCTTTGGTTACATTCTTTTTTCATGGACTGGCAGGTGTTGAGTGGACTTAAATCTTGTATACAGTGCATCCATAAAATATTCTAAATTAAGTGAGAAAAAAACTACACACAGAACATTATTATTCATTCATAGGATATATTTTTATTCAGACATTATTACATTACAGTATGATACCAAAAGACATGTAAGGTAATGGTTTATAATGATGCATTAAATTAAGTGAACTTGTTGGCTCTCACTTGAAACATGTTTCATTATTAACTGATCAACAGATCTGCTATGGTATGAATCTCTCCATCTCATTCCCTGTTGGTCAAGTCACAAATGGCACTGCTATTGAACACACATTTTTCTCCATGAGGACTGTTGGACAATTAGCTCCAAGAATACATATTAATCAATCGAGATTTTTGAATCTGTTTATAAAGCCCAGACATTTTTTTTCCCTCCAATACATTAGCAGATCTCAGTATGTCCGCTACTCTTGTGAACAGGGATGAGAAAGAGATAGAGGGAGAGGAAATAAAGGTCTGATGAGTTTGGCAAAGAGAGGATGGAGGCTGAGACAGATGGCATGAAGTCTGCAGCACTCTGGCGTGGCTCGCCTGGTGCTAAAATCCTCCTCTCTCACATTCCAACAAATCCTACCAGGAGGCTGGGGAGTCTGTCACACCACTCCAAGGTTCCACACGGCTCTCTTCACCCCCTCCTCTCTCCTCCCCCTATTTTGTCGCCCAGGCCCAACCGAGCCTCTGACCGCTCTGTATCATATTTTATCCTTACATATGTATACATTCACACATTAACATGTATAGAGGTCGACCATTACAGGCCTGGTACGATAAGAAGCCCCAGGTGGCGCAGATATGACCAAACACTGTCTGACTGCTCTTATGGAAAGGAACCAGGGGGCTTAATTGAGAGAGGTGGCCTTTACTGACACTCCAGTATAAGAAATCGTATTCAGTAAACACTGGGCCAAATCATGGGGGAACTATACAATCCATTTATATCAGAGGAAGAAGACATAAGAAGCTTTTTGATTAGTTTCACCACAGCCCGCATCAGCCTATGGTGTTGAACAAAAACACTGTAGCCCAATCTCAATCCAAACATGCACTGCTCAGACCCATATTCCAAGGCTCCCTGTGGGCATACTATCCTGAAATGGACAGTAAGTGTAACCGTGATTACACACAAAGCACAAAACCAACAACTGGATCATGGGCTCTACGTGACATCTTCATCTCCAAACACTGAAGATATCCTTTGAATTTCTGAAGCACGCTTTCTTTTACATCTTAAAGTGGTTCATCTAATAAGAACAATCTAATTTATTTTACACTGTGCTCTCTCCCCATGTCTTTTTCTCGCTGTTTTTCTGCCTGCCTTCTGTTTGTTCTAATGAATGACTTCTGAGATGAGGTGCTGCTGTGAGGAGGTCACGGGGGGCTTCAGAATCACATTATTGTTAATGATAATAAAAAGAACAATCTGTGCTAAACCTCTTGGATGTCTTCTCTTCTCTCCCCATATGGAATGAGTGTTTTATCTGCTATTGTTTTGAAAATCTTTACATGTTTGAATTGTTCATGCAATTACAATGCACAATAAATATGGTTTTGTGTTTTTTTTTTATTATTCAGACATTTTTATTGACAAAAAAGGCTGATAAAAGGTATACAGTGGTGCACAATCTGGGTTACAAAGTACACCATCAAGCACAACATCAGGCACCTCTTAGCAACATGGTGCAGCATGATAAATATATATTCCCTACGGTAACATTTTAAGTGCACAACGAATGCAAAGAATGATCAAAATGCAAACACAAGTTCTAACTTTGACAAGGGTTATGCAGGAGTCTGGTTTTATATTGATGTGACTTCAACTTTTACTGACAAAAGGTTACAGGAGTTCTCAGCTTTTGGTCCAACTCAATTTAAATTAAAGCAATAAGGTGGAATATCTTTTTACAAACAAAGCTGTCGCAGCATGCATTTGATAGATGCTTATGTTTACACCAACACTAATAAGCACTGCATTTTTACAACTCAATGCAATGTAGAAACACTTTGAAAGAGCATTGGAAAAAGTTTTGAGCTGAAAACATAAACATATTCCACATAATAATGCACCTCGTAACTCTGGACAACTATGAACAAGTTCCGTCTTGCTATGCAGGTTTTCAACTCTAGTGCAAGCTGTCATATCAACATATACTCAACCCCAAAGTGTTTGCTGGGGTTGTTAACATGGATCTGACATTCACAAGCAGATCATCAGTGACATTACTTCCCGCTACCACAGAGATGGAGTTCCTGGCTGTCCTTCCTACGTGGAAGGGCAACGCGGCGTCCCCAGGCTCATTGGCACTGCAGCTGTCACCCACAGGATGGGAAAGTGGCAGGGTCGATGGCTCCACGGCGTGGCTCCTGGCAGCATCCGTCCCTTCCTGGCCCGGTGAAAGGGCAGGGATGGGGAGCCCGGTCTCTCAGTGCATTGATCGAGGGCCAGCTCTCCATTAGCCACCGTTAGAGCTGAAGGTCAGCTAAGGCCAACGGATGGGTCCTGTGTGCGCATCCTATGGAGTGACTTATTCTCACAACCCAAGGAGTGAATCCTTGTCACTTTGGTCTGTACTGCCCCCTACTCCTGGTGGCCACATGACGATGCCTATTCCTTTCAGATTAGTAGACACCTACCTGATGCGGACTAAACTCCCTCCAATATTGTTTTTTGTTTGATGTCAGCCACATTATGCATTATTGTTGCTTTTAGAGATATTACTATCTCCTGCCAAATTAAAAGAGCCTTCCTTTTAATTTTCTCTAACAGAAATTGCTTAATAAATGAGCAGGCCCTGATTTGCACAGATGATCACACAGCAACACAATTGTATCAAATTGCTCACCCAGAGATGGTGCACCACATCATGCTCATCACTAAGTGGCAACTACTGCCTGGTGTGGTTTACATTAATGCATCCAGGCTGTGAAATGGAGGATAATTGTGGTGCTAAATGCTGTAGAGGCTGACAGGATCCATTTCTTGACTTGTCAAGGGCAGCAGTGATGGAGAGGGTTGTGCCGGGGTCTACACATAGAGGCAGATTATTATTTGCACCAACACCCGTGCACACATGTGGGCACATAAGCACACACACACACACACACACACACACACACACACACACACACACACACACACACACACACACACACACACACACACATAGGCAGACAAAATCAGCCACACTGCACATAGAGATGATTGTCTCTTGCCTCTGTCAGGTTGTGCTTTTTCTCTCCAGCCATGGAGACCTCATCCTGGGAAATTGAGCAATTTCTGATTGAAAACAGTGGCGGTAATTAGAGCACTCACTATTTGTAAGCACTTGGCATTGCATTAGTATGCAAAGCTGGCAGCCAGCTTATCTTGGGGAAAACGTTTGTTTCCTTAATTGCCCTCTTAGGACAAAAGTGAAGGGGGTTGGTGGGGAGGGAAGAGAGTTAAAATGTTAACGTACTGCAGTAAGAATGGAGCCTGGTGTGTTGAGGGGATGTGACTCCCTGAACACAGGGGTTAAACTCCACTAATAGGCTGCATACAGCACACATGGACACACACACATACACACAGGCACAGAGTAACAGTGAAGCACTCATACACCCACATATGGGCACACACTTGCGTTGGCACATGGGCACATGGAGGCACAGACAAAAAGACAACTATGATGAGCGCACACATTCCAGGACACACACGATTAGGTACAATAAACGCCACAGACACACTGTATACTGAAAAATTAGACATGTAAAAATAACTATTCGCTAATGAATCAAACAACCCTGTCTTTAAATAAAGAATCCATTAAGGTGAAGAGTGGGAAATGAGCTTCATTCTAATGGTTTAATAAATACTGTCTTTCAAACATACAGCACATATCCCAGAATACGCAAAATGATTCATCACCCCCTATCATCCATTGAATGTAAAGCTTTCTCTGCATTTTCCACAGCTTTCACTTCATCTGTATCATTAAACATGTTAAATCTGTAAGCTCATTCCTACATGGCCTCTGTCACACTTATGGTACTTCTCTTACTGTCACTTTTCGAGGGTAGGAAGAGATGAATCTTTCATGTCAAATTCTGCATTATTTTGCTGGAAATCTTCTCCTTATCATGTCTTCACAGTAAGATGCACGTGGAAATCTTAACTGGACCCTGATGGGATCAAAACAGAAATGTTCCCGCATTGAAATGTTACTTTTTTCAGTGAAAACTAGGATTCAGGTATGCAAAGATGCTATTTTTTTTTTTTTTTTTGCACCAGTGACTCATGCTGCGTTGTACTTTGAAGTAGATGCTGAATTACTTTGATTCCCCCTGATTGTTGGACAGGGGTATATCTCAGAGGAGCAGAAAGTGAAACATTCTCATTTTCACAAAACACAAAGGAAATGTTGTATAATTAAGACTTATGCAAAGACAGGTGGGCATATTTACTTTTAATAACCACCTGTGTACATGTATGGAATCACACATGTGATCAAACAAAGGGTTTCCTGATTTTTTTGTTTCGCAATTTTCAGAAAATAAATGCATCTTTCTTGTTCCTCCACGAAAAAGACAAACTTCAGTGTGAAGCCCTAATCTTTCTGAAAAACTATAATGCAACCATTAATGAAATGGCTTGTATATCTGCATGTTGAAGACAATTTCACTTAGTTCAAACCTTCCTAATGTGATAAGGAGCGTGATATTTTTGTCTGTTTTGTAAAAAAAAAAAAAAAAAAAAAAAAGAAAAAAACATTTAATGAAATATAAGAAACTGTGATGGTGAAATGTTCTCCTCTTTGAAGAGGTTATCACCACATGTTGAAACTCCTCTGTCGAAGTCTAATCCTCACAAACAGACACAAAGACGCAAAATCATTTCACATTAAGCAGAATCAAAGTCAGTAGGCGCGAGCTTCTGGGCGATCTAAATAGAAACTGAATTGAAAACACCACAATATGTGGGTGATACAATTTTTTTTTTTTTTTAAACTGTAAACGCCAGTGATGCTAAATGTTTGTTTTTATCATAATTATGACTATAGTGTACTCCTTGGGCAATGAAAAGTGCCGTAAAGAGGTTGATTTCCCAATCGAAATATGACAATTAGCTATTGTTTGGATGATGTAAATATAATTTGCATGAATTAGTTTTTGCCTTATGTAACAATGGGTCAGTGGTAGACAATAACAAGAAGATATAACGGGGTTTGATATCAAGATTGAGCGTCTGAATATACGTCTGTACAGTTTATCTTATGTATTCTAAATAAAAATGTCGTCAGTCATGATGCAAATAGCAGCCAGGTTTAAATTACACACAGCAAATTATTATCAAAATAATAAAAAGAACGCAAACGAAATGGCTGACACAAGTAAGGCAAAAACACTTATGTGAAAACAAAAGTTTTCATTTCTACATTGCAGCTGACGCAAAATGAACAGAAGCCTCGATGCTACAGGTGATGAATAATGACAACATATCGTCCAGAGTGGGGCCTTTAGGCTTGCTGATGTACTTTGGCTACTCAGCTTCCCATAAAAAAAAAAAAAATCCGCATTAAGACTATTTTCAAATCAGCTTTACGTTAGTCACTAAAATATTAAAAGGGTCATGATGTTACATAATAGGCCAATTCCATATTAATTGATGCCCGATGAAATAAAGTTTCCTGAGATCTGTTGCATCTCATATTCACAATAAGGCAGCAGAAAGTGGAGAGAGTAAAAATAGAAGTTTTACGAGAGAAATAAGTTGATAACAAAAAGATGGGACTGCGTTCTGCAAAGTTTGCAAAAATAAAAGTACATAATCTTAAAATAACATCAAAATATAGTCTCTTCAAAACTACCTGACAGGCATGAGGGACAGTTGACCGCGAGCATCACACTTCCTTATTATTCCTAATTATTTGGATGAATCAAATTATGAAGATTGATATAAAGATAGGATACGTTCTGGGGACGTTTTAATTAGCTACGGCTAATAAACCAGTCGTTAAAATTGTCTGGCTTAATTGGTCCAAATACTGCAATTATTAAGAGATATGTGCAAATGTTTATATTTACACCTCGGAATACAGCATGCGCGCACTCACGTGCACACGCGGCGGGTGGGCTCTGAGACTGTGTGGCTGTGGAGGATTGTGCAACATGGTCACATTTCCTGATAAACGTCATGTCACTCAAATCAATCGTTCATGCGTCTGTTGATTATTTTTGATTCGATAATTATCAGTCTGCGGTTCAGCAGTTTGCTAAACAAATTCCAGGCGTCATGTGATGCGTTTAAGACATCAACAGGATGTTTTTCTTCTTCTTTGTGAACTATAACGGAGGGCTCGGACTGAATTCAATGTTTTTTGTATTTTGCCCAACAAAACCTGAACTAACTCAGTGATGAATGCTATGCAACTTCAAAAGAAGTCCCCCTTTAGATCATCTACGGCTGAAGGTTTGGGAATGTAAGACTTCCTTAAAGTTGTTAGGGCCAAAATGGCTTTAGGAGAGTTGAATCAGTGTCCGTGTGTACACACCACAACAAAAGCAGAGGCTAATCCACCTAATTCACACAATGCACAGGGCCCTGCTTACATGGGATATACCCACAGAGGGCCTCTGTTTCGTCTCCCCTACATTTCTACTGTGTTTTCACTCTCTCATATGCGAATGAAGGCAAAGTGAATGAGCATACAATCTGCAAGCAAAGCAAGTAAAGCCACTGCTCACTAAGATAAGTAATTCCAAATTTAGATTTCATTGAGACATTTATGTCAGAAAGTCTACTCCGCGAAATGTGCAAAGTTTATCTCAGTAGCCTACATTTATTAAACTGTGTAACTGTAGGCGAGTTATACTTAAAACAAGACTCGATAGTAACTAATAGGCATATCACAGAATCCAGGCTCTTTTTTCTTTTTTCTTTACTAAAATAAGGTATAGGCCTAGGCCCTAACTGACAGAACTTTCGATACAGCTCCGGAACACATCACACAGACGAACAAGGAAGAATTAACCTAAAGGATTAGGCTACATGTATTTATAACCAGAATAAGGTGCACTTGTTGTTTTTAAACGCATAGCAGGCTACTCAAGCCAATACGTTGTTATGAGTCTAACTTGATTTAATTACAAAAGGCATCTAATTTGTACCATGACTTTAAATGCAACAATAATCTAGCCTATATTTAATCCCAGTATTTAATACTGTAATATTAAAAACATGTTTTTGGCCTTTTTACTTTTTTCCATCCCCCTGTTTATGATTTCCATATATAACCTCAAACTACTGCCAATCAGTCTTCCCCACAATCATTAGAATCAATGCATGTTTCCACAATGTCTTTTTGTTGTTGTTTTTTTTACATTTTTTTTACAAATATAGCCTAATATAAATATATCAATATTAAAAATATATTCCCATCATTTATTTCTGTGTGGTCTTAGAGTATACACATTTGTGTGGGCAAATCTATGCTATTTTAGCAGATTATACTGGATTTGTTTTATCCAATTCACTACTAAATAAACACAAAAAAATGAAGCACTGCATTTTCCTGCGATTATAAATTCATATTCAAGACAGATGTTTCCGATTTCTTTTCGTTTTCAATGAACGCATCCCAAAACTATTAAACCCCAATATGTACCCTACAAAAAGATAACAAATCAAAAATGGTCTCCGTTTTGGAGACTTCTTCAAACTGTCTCTACGTTTAACACTGAATGCAGCATTGTCTTATTTTATGTCTTTTCAGCTCAATCACCTATTGACTATTTAGGCAAATTAAGAGTTCTGGCAGCTGCGTCTTTTTTTTATTACTTTCATTACAGTCGTAGATTTCCTGTTTATTTGGCTTCGAGCCCTTTATGTCTTCCTCGTCTGTAGGTGCGTTTCACTGTTTCCATAATAGCATTTTACCAGAAGGGGTAATTACTTTGGCACAGCCAGGTAAATTCCGCAGCTAAATTGAAAAATTGTGCTTTAATCCTCCCTAAATCCCAATTCTCAGGACACGGAGATGTTAGCAGCGGAGGAGTCATGTGGAGCTGCGGTTTCTCTTCAGGTGAGCGACGCGTCGCGGGGTGAGGAGGAGGAGGAGGAGGAGGATCTCCTCTCGCCGTCATAAGCATAAAACAAGATTAGGCTAACAGATCTTTATCACTTAGCGTTTTCCCCCTTACAGAACAGCAACTTCACAATCTCAGCTTCTGATAGAAAATGTTACATAACGAGCAAGAAATTAATTGTGTTTTTGTTTTTTTTATGAATAAGTAATGAATCAACTTCCCTGCATGTTTTCCAGGGGTTTCATACCTTTAAGAAAAGAGCAGGTGAAGTTGTTCATGTAAAGGACTCAGAAGAGGCAGTGGTAATAGGTACTTGATATCTTTGTTTTAAATGATATTTGAAGAAGAATAGGCTCTTATTAAAAATAAAATCTTTTTCTTCTTATTAATAAAAAAAAAAAAATCATGATTGATCACAACCAAAATCTAGATACCAGTTTTTATTGCAGGAGTAAAAACTGGCAGTAGTTTCAACATTCTGCTTGTCATGGTGCTGCCTGAATTTACCTTCCCCATATCTTTAATTTGTAGTCACCAGGAATAAAAGGCTGATTCTCAGCTCTGGCAGCTCCCATGTCACTCTTTGCAGGAGTGGGTGACAGAGAACAGCAGAGGCTGATAGCATGCTAAAATCGCTTCACTAGAGACCCTACATCAAAGTAGACCAAACCTCATATTGAGTGAACTTTTAAGCCAGAAAGACTGTGTGACATCAGAGCACCTAAAATGTGACTGTCATGTTTTTCAAACTTCGCTGAACACAGCCTCAAAGACTTGAGAAGTATTCAATGGTGTGTTCAAACACACACACACACACACACACACACACACACACACACACACACACACACACACACACACACACACACACACACACACACACACACACACACACACTAATATTAGCAGTCTTTGTCTTACAGGAACCTCAAAGACCAATTAGAATGAGAGATGGGTGTGACGAGTTTGTCAAAAATAAGATGATAGATATCACTTTGGCAGTGAGCAAACATGGCTGGGGATTTCACTCAAGTGTAGTCATTGACAAGGCACTGTCAGAAAATGTGTCATCTTCAGCAGACCTGCCAGTTGACAAGGATGCAGCTTGGGATTGAGACTGATCAATTCCCAAACTGCCAACAAGACATGGCTCTGATAGTATTTTGTGAAGTAAAAAAGTATTGCTTAGTTGGATATATTGTCAACTTTTTACTTGCATCACAAGCCTGAACCGTCCCAAGATACAGAAGTAAGAGACGGAGTGCAGCAAATTTCAGCTAAAAAAGAATCTGTTATATTTATCCCATGGTTTTAAAGCGATTAACCTTCTGACATTTCTGTTTGGACATACTTACAGAAGTGGCGTATAGTTCACATGTCTGGTTTTGTTGTTTAATGTACACCAATTCATCACGTCTAATACTTGAGCTAGTCTTCGGCCACAATTTCTAAAGTGAAATCCGATACTCAAAGCACTTTCCACTTCAAAGTAGTTTCCTGTTGTGCTTTGTGACCACAATAGTGTCAATCTTATACTTTCAAAGCCTCATCTCCGTGTCAGCTTTGAGTAGCTGTCTATACATGTCTGCGAATAGAGTCTAAGCTTTGATGGCTGGTCTGAAAGCAGTTGAGAACATTATGAAAAAGTCCAAAAAGGAAAAACTATTTCTATTGATTTGGCTGCACGTGAAATTTGACCTGTGGTTTGTGAATTTGCTTTCGTAAGCAAAAAATTGTGTTTGATGGTTACAGAAATTCAGAAACATATAGGTATTAGGCTAAAAAGCATCGTGGGAGATAGAGGAAGGAAATTCCCCATCAGCTGCAATTGACAAAAGGTTATCTCTAAATCTATGGATACCAACACTCAAGTTTGGCTCACACTGCATATTAAGCTACTTAGAATGAGCAGCATGCAGTGTCAACATTTGCTGCTGCCAGATGTTAATGTTTGAGTAGGCCTATTTGCTGCTTGTCTTTCTTCATATAATTTAAAACCAACCAATACCTTTAGCTTTTGGAGACAAAACAAGCATATTTAGATAAAGCCCTCAAACTTGTAATGGGCATTTAAAAAAAAAACCAATCAATTAATGGAAAGAAATCAACAGATAAAATAAAAAAGAATCAATAGTTTCAGCCCAGCCTTCAAAAGTAATGCGTAACACTGTATTTCAGTTTGAGATGATTGCCAAAGTATTCAATTTCTACCACCATGAATCATGCATTCTTGTCTTCAAGGATATAATAGTCAAAGATATGAGGTTTGTGGACATGTTAGAGAAAAAGCTCTTAGTGTTGTCCTAAAAAATAGCCATTTGAAAAGCTGCGTTTGAAGCCATGCCAAGTGATTGGGAATAATCAAATGACAATTATCAGATGAAAAGAGAGGCAATCTCAATAAACTTTGTCATTCAACTATTCAAGGTTCAATCATATCAGAGGTGTTTTGCATAACTCTGAGACCCTGGTTCTAATCCTCAAAGGGTTTGGGCGCTACTTGGCTTTGCACTGTAGTCATTCAAGGTTTCAACCCGGTAGGAAATATTGGGCTGCCATAGCAACACAAAGATGGCCTCTAAAGGCTTAGCATAATTCTTCCCTAATAGAAAAATAACAGCGGTAAATCCCGTCCTTAGTGAACTGGCTTATTTGACAGAGGCAGACTCCCACCTGTGAAGCACATAGTCACCACACCAATGCGCTAAGACTACGATAAGATGAAAAAGAGCCCATCTCTGGATGGGGATGGGCGCCCTAAGCTCAAGCCAAATTCTTTCTCCTCTCTGAAGCTGAAAACAGCCCACAGTGTGTCTCTGGCTTTAAAGCTGGACAATATGAGCTGCCAAATGAATCATACTCTCTATATAGTACTTAACTTTGAAGTGCTTAAGTCATACTCTGAGAAATTCTTTTTGGCAAGAGGAGATAGCTTATATTGGATCTTATCTCAGCCAGTGAATTGTTTTTACTTCCCCTCTCTGGTTTTAATGTTCACAGGATGTTCTAGTGGTAGTAATAGGGCATTAGGATGTTGTAAACCTGCCTGTAACCGTTACTCGCCCTTCTGATTGTGATCACAAAATATGTCATCCCCCTCCCTATACCCCTCCTCCCGCTTTGTTCCCAGGTACCACAGAGATGGATTCTTGTCACTGTGTGAGTTGCATCAGGATGATGAGCACCGGGGAGAGAATAAATGGAGAGAATAAATTACCGCCACACTTTAGAGTGGGAGGCATGTAAGTATCAGCTGCTACAGCAGTGCATTGCTCTCTGCTTATGGAATCACTAATGAGTGATATCCAGCGATGTTGCAGCCATGGCGATCGAGTTAAAATCAAAGGCTTTATGAAATCCTTACTGTCAAAGCGAGCTATACAAATCAAATGACTGCCCAACATGGCTTTCTGTAAGAGGAATTATAGTGCTGTTTTGTCTCATGCAAAGGCTATGATAGGGAGGCAGAGGGAGAGAGAAAGAGAGAGTTGTAATCGAGAAATACGATGCTTCCTCTGCTGCACACCTGAGTCAGCCATTTTTAGCTCGACTGGATTTCTGTTTATTCACTATTCAACAGCTAGAGCCTCATTGTCTGGCTCAGACGCTGCAGCTTCCTGTCAGTATCCACTTGTTTTATTCAGCTGCATTTGAATGGTATTTCAGCCCGCCGGGATGAAGTCCTGCTAACCCATTCCTGACTGTGTATAATCTCATTATTGTCAGCAATTTTTTGCTGTTTCATGGCATTCAAAAGCATGTAGTCAAGATGACAGAGCAGAACTTAAAGCAAGATTATCATTATATCATGATGTCCTCTCAGCTCAGGGCAGAGAAAGCTACATGTTTTTGGCTTGCTGTTAACCTAACAACAATATCGATATAAAAATCACAAAAATCTAAAAAGATTCAAGGCTTAATATCTTAATTTCATTAAAGATCATTTCTCCCTATCTTAATATCTGGCACTTGTGGTTCTGATAACCATGAGGGTGATGTATTAGTACTCTAAAGGGATTTTTTTGTCATGCAAATTAACCAGCATTCTTTTCTTATCAATTCATCTTTTTGCTGTTGGGCAAATATGCAAAATTAATATATTAATATTCTATTCTTCCCAATATATTAAGACTTATTCAATGTATTTTCATCAAAAACAATATCTTCGCCCTTTACACCTTGAAATCCTGGCGATGAAAGCCTCTTCACTGGAGCCTGTACATTCCCGCGGCTTGTCTATATTATGGAGTGATTCGCAGTGGTGTCTTCACATTAAATAGGCAATGACATCCATAATGGCCATATGTGGGACTGAATCTATTTTATAGTGCAGCCTTAGTGGCTAGGTATGGAGTAATTAAATCAACGCTGTCAAATGAGAGGCCAGAAGGGAATGCCACTGAATGTTTGCCTGTTAGCCTCCTGTTTCAGTCTTACACCTAGCACCTTCCTACATCAAAGCGTGCTCCGAAACCATGTCTCAAAGATTCACATCTCCAGGAAAGAATGGCCTCTGCTGAGATATGGGCACCTCTGGCCTCATTTACCGTGCATGGTCCCCTCCCCCTCTCCAGGCCTGAATCTGAGGATAGAGTGGCTATCTGACGAGATCACACAGAGAGGTGCGGGAACTTAAAGGCAAAGAGTTACTGTGCATCCTACCAGGAGTGTTAAAAGGGTTCTATTAAAACACGTTCAATATGCCGGTCAGGGTTTTCAAAGTGCTGCACACCCTCTAGCCCCGGCAAACTCAAAGGGCATCAGTGCACATTCAGTGAGGGGAATCTGGCCCCCATTAATTTAATTAGTCCAGGGTATTAGTATGCCATAGCCAGCTGCAAAGTCTCCCTTTTTTCATCTCTGGTAGAGTTTTTAAAGAAAGATCCACCAACTTGGGTGTGACAAAGGAGAGCAGGGAACGAGGTGCGCTCATCTAATCTGAGATCAATTTCTCGCTGTCAGTCCTCAGAGGGCAATTTCCAGTGGTTAAGATGTCTTTGTGCAAGCTGGAAATCCAGATAAAGAACGCAGAGTGGCACTTTTACTGTCACCAAGAGAACTTTGCAGTCTCTTAATCATGATTGCATCCTCAAAAAACAGACACAAAAGTTGTAAAAGAAATAATAATGGGAAGGGGATTGGTGCTCAGAGACATATTTGCATAACATATTTGGAAACATGCTGTGGTCATTATAACACCGTGAGTTTTTTTTTTTTTTTTTTTCATTTAAATCTTGTCTACAGTCACTACACAGTTAATTAGCTTCGTAAAGAGCGATGTTGCTTTCGAAAGCTCTAACACCTGACTTAAAGAATAACACACAGCCTGTCACTATACAATGAGCTGACATGCAACTGACAGTCACCTGTAAAAGATTACAGAGACAGTGGAGTTTGCCAGGGCCTGTCAACCAGGAAATAGCAGCTGCTGGAGCTAATTAAAGACATAGCAACATGGTAACATAGCCCAGCTCCGGGCCACATCAAACGCTCCTCTTCATGCCAGTCTGGAGTCTCATCTTTGGGATGTTGAGGCCCTTTGTGACCTGTGCTGGGAGCCTGCTGGGCCCTAGGCCTGACCCCTGAGCTGAGAAGTGAATTTGAACTGGTCAGGATCACTGTGGGGTGCACCTGGAGCAGACTTACCTGCGTCTGTGTATCTGCATACCAAAACGTGGCCATGCGGCTGTGTAGGCGCGGGTGCATGGACTATGACCTGCACAACAAAGTGAAAGAGAGAGCCTTGGTGAGAGGTCAGGAGGAGACAGGAGGCTCAGGAAAAAGCCCATAGGATGCATTGGCTAAACATGATCAGAGGGACACATATGGCTCAGCTGAGGTAGAACCAGATGCCCTCAGATGTCCTAGTGAAACATAAGCTCAGTGTAAACAGTACTCATTGTGTTTAAGTTATGCTCAATTTAGCGATAAGCTTCCATTAGGAGTCCATAACACTGTGTTTATCTGGTTATGTCCTGATAAAAAATAATTATATTTGCCCAGTTACAAATTAAAAAGCTCTTTCTCTCAAAATAAGAGTTCAATCATATAATGAGCACTCTCGCTGAACAAAAGTACCTGAGGCCCACTGAGGAAACGTTCCAGCCATTATTTATAGCCATTATTTTTTTGTGATAAAAGAACAAATAGTTGACTCTCTCTGGCCCGTCTGTTTCTTCTCTGATTCTGTATGTCTGTTGTAGAGCCTGTGTGTAACTAACCAGAGAGACATATCCTAACAAATCTATTATGAAAACTTTGCACAGATGCAGTTGCAGCGATGATATACCAGATAAAGCAGTGGAAATAAAATTCCTTCCCTTAATATTGAGTTAATACTAAAAGCTTCTGCGTAAATATAAACTGTTATTTGTGTTTGAATATTGCACCACCATTTTCTGATTTTGAATTTTCATCACCTTCTGATCCAAATGTTTGCCTGTTTACTTACTTCAAAGTCAGCTTTGAAGACTCATAATGGCATGACAGGGTTGATGGGCACGATAACATAGGTGGCAGTTGCAGTAATGATTCAACATTGAGCCTAAAAGGAGTGTGGCAGAAGGGTGTGGGCGTTGTCTATGTCCATTGATCTGGCCCTGTTCGGTGGAAGGCTCTGGGTGCTGTTGCAGGAGCCCTGCAGCCACGTCTAGGAGGACATCTGCAGTACGGCACCATGGCACGTCTCCCCGGGGAGCCACGCTGCAGCACACGGCCCACCTGAAGCAGGTCTCTGTCTCCACCTGCCACACACAACGCTGACACAACGTCACCCAGGGATGCATGTAGGCAGACCTGTCTGCAGGCATGTCACTGTCAGCTGAGACAGACACAAAGTTCAAATCTGCACCCTCAAAATAGAGGATTGTTTTTTTTTTTTTGTCTGCTAACTTCACAATAGCAGTGAAAAATTCAATGCAGCCTATGCTGAATATTTTGTGTGCCTGCCAAGCAGTAGGCCTGGACAAAATGAAAAAGTCCTTGACTGGATTTCGGGGGCCTAATAATATTTTGCCACCCAGGTTTTGCAGCCCAGGTTCTCTTGTTGTGTAAAATAGAGTGAATGAAACTTTCCGCTTCAAGTCTTTATGGCTTCATGCTCAGAGTGACTGGCTGTGAGGGTCTGAGTGCTGTGTTCTTTCAGCAGTCATCGTGTGGTCTCAATCTCTTTACACGTTTCACTGCCAGGCTCCTCTCTACCAGGCCTCCCCAAACTGTGTAATCAGCAGATGTCTTTATAGAGCAGCCCACAGCCACATGCACACCCTGCATTCTTTGCCAATTTCATTTTGGCAATATATAATTTTTCTTTTAGAATATTATTATTCTTTTAAGCCTAGCAGCCATGTTGATTTGGTTCTTAATGTCGCCTGGGGTTGCAAATATCGCTTCACTCAGCAGTTTGAATTCATATGCCTGAATGATATATCCCGAGTGTACTTAGGTTAGTCCATTCTATTATACCGCAGACCTGCTGATTTAAACAAACTGACGTAAAATAATTCAGCTAAATCCCTTGACCTTCATAAAGACAAAGTCAAACCAACTGAGCAGGTATAAGGGCTCAACATCCATCAATACCAAGGACTTTACTTGCCTGAATTACTTCATACAAAGACACACAAACTGTAACAAAACTCCAGATTATGGTCTCTCTGAGAGCAAACGTATGAACACATTTTCAAAACTATGATACAAAACATATAATGTTAAATGAATTAGCAGTGACATTTGTGATATTGCACTAAAATTATAGACAATACTTGGTTTGGCAATGCCTCATTTACACTATGATGAAATGGATGTCATAGCCATGCACATACATGAGACATTAGTCATATAATCAGCGCACTATGTAAGTATGATTTTGAGGCACTTGTTTTTTACTTTAGTATTTTCATTTCATGCTACTTTATACTTCTACTACATCTCAGAGGGAAATATTGTTTGGAATATTACTCTAATGCAGCTATAGCTGGTAATTTCTTTTCAGATTACTGTATGATAAATTTGTTAAATGATACATTGTTAAGGATTAAACGAGGGCTGCAGCTCTCGATTCATTTCAACAGAGGTGGAAAGTAACGAAATACATTTACTCACGTTACTGTATTGAGTAGTTTTGTTGTGTATTTTGTATTTTTCAAGTAGTTTTTTAAATCAGTAATTTAAAATGTACTTGATTACATTTTGAGTGAAGTATTGTATTTCGCTACATTAGAAATCCCATCCTTTACTGAGTAAAAAAAACCAACTTTGACTAACAAAAACCGAAAGGAAGAAAAAAAAATCACGCCCGGAACCACTACAGTGACGAATTATAAGCATCTAGGCTGCCTACCAGGCGCCAGGTCTTTCTGTAGGAGATTAAGAACGAGATGGAGGTGGATCAGGTGAGTGACGACGGTTCAGAGACTGTTACAGTAGAAATTCTAGCTGAAACATCGAATTCTGCTGCCCAAAACGACGAAAATCCTTGGTCACATTTGAAAGACTGTTTTTCATTTAAATTCAAGAGGGCCAATAGTATCATCATGAAATGCCAGATGTGCCTGCCAAAGGTGACTGAACTGGCAGCATTCAATAACGCCACACCTAATCTGCGGAAACATGTTTTGGTAAGTATTTGTGCATTGGTGCATGGCATTGCATTTTCATGACTAATAGCAAATTGCCAATTAGCAAAACAACATTTTTCGTGGCATTGCTCATTTTTTACTAGCACTAGCAAACCGTAGGACAACGTATGTAGGACACTGGATAAATTAATTCACATACATCTAATACGGGCTACTTAGGTGTATAGAAGCTAGTTGCTAGTCTGGGCTGTGAACAT
Organism: Sander vitreus; assembly: GCF_031162955.1. Classification (NCBI taxonomy): domain Eukaryota; kingdom Metazoa; phylum Chordata; class Actinopteri; order Perciformes; family Percidae; genus Sander; species Sander vitreus. The sequence continues at coordinate 13,953,546 of NC_135864.1, forward strand.
TAGTCTTGGTTGAACAAATCCGCTGTGACCCACCAAAATTGTTTGAATGTAATCCAGCCTTTGAATTTACAGTCACATCAAATGTATCAGCAGTGTGAATGGTAAAGGGAGAGCTCAGTTTTTTTGGAGAGGATTGTAGCATGAAATGTCATGTGTGACATGTGTTATGTTGTTATTACATGTGTATACATTTGTATAGATGTTTATACATTTGTATAGATTTTTCTTGAAATAAAAACAAAATAGTTTTGGATTTATGACCCCTTGTCCTATTTTCACTACAAGGGAGAGATCCCCCCGCCCCGTTTTACAGTTTTTTAAATGGAACTAAGTAACTTTTACTTAAAGTACATTTTAAATTAACTACTTATTACTTTTACTTGAGTCATTTTTCATCTAAGTATTGGGACTTTTACTTCAGTACAATGTTTTAGTACTTTTTCTATGATATTTAGTCATAGTATTGAAAAACAATTAACGCAACTTGGCTGAGCCCAATGTGATGTCTTTAAATACCTTGTTTTATCCGACTGGTAGTCCAAAAACAATACATATTTAATTTACTGTCATATATAATATAAACAAGAACCAGCTGGAACCAGTCTGGCATTTTGCTTGAAAACGATTAATACCGACGAATATCGGTAATAGTTGCAGATTAATTTTCTTTCGATTGACCGATCGATTAGTCGACTAATCGTTGCAGCTCTAGATTAACTACCTGATACTATATAAAGTAGTTAAACTTACCACCTTGTACAACTAAAACATTAAAATGCTGTTTATGATTAAGAATATAATGATACAACATAATGATACAATATAATGATACCTAAATATAACACTGACAAGCAGCCATACACTGAGTACTCTTACACTTTTGCTGCTAATACTTTTCTTCTTTTACTTCAGTAGAATTTTGAATACAAGACTTGTACTTACAAACAAAGTATTTCTAGAGTGTGGTACTGTACTTTTACTTAAAGGGATAGTTCAGATTTTTTGAAGCGGTATTGTATGAGTTACTTATGTATAATCAGTCATATTCGGTCGGCATATCCCCAGTTTGGAGAAGAAAGCAGGAGCTAAGCAATGTATTGATGTGGACGCAGCAGTAGTATTTTATTACCATAAAAAAATCAATATCAGTTTTAGAATATTTTCACTTTGCCATCAGGAAACACTTTACGACGGGTAACTTAATCCATTATGTACTATATATATACCCATTATAACTATCTAGGCTCTCTTCAAAGCCGCCAGAATCCTTTGACAAAAACAGTAATTTTTCCTCGCAGAACACTGGAGTTGCTGGTCTACCTCCTTGATCGGTTAGTTTGTTTGTGTTATTGTGTGACTTTGGTGTTTTAAGGGGTTAGCTCAGATTCACCAAGGTCACCAATAACACAAACTAACTAACAGATTGAGGCAGCGGTATACCAGCAACTCCCGTGTTCTGCGAGGTAAAATTAGTTTTTCATTAGTCAAAGTAGTCTGGTGGCTTTGAAGAGAGCATAGATAACGGCTTCAGTTCCCCGTCAAAAAGGACTGTCTGATGGCAAGGTAAAGTGGTGAAAATATTCAAAATATAGCGTACACTTAAATTGATGATGATATTTTTAGGTAGTCCCTTTTTTAGGTGGCTATGTTTTGCTGCTGGCCCCGTCCACAGCAGTACATTGCTTTGCTTCCGAGCCAGTATTCCTGCCTGCTTCTCCAAACTGGGGGCATGTCGACAGCCATCTAGTGTAGGCACACAGTACCTCTTAGATTACAACTCCACTTAAAAAAAATCTGAACTATAAATCAGAAACAGTTTGCAAAACTAACTTTTCTGGCCTCAACATGGCTCAGCAAGGCAACATCCATTCATCCATTATGGGCATGTGGCAGCATGTATTTCAGCACCACCAGGGCACCATCAGCATGCCAGTGTTCCTTGTCTGTCACCATCTACAATATTGTTGCAGAAGGCTGCAGACTTGTTAAGGGTTGGGTACTCGTGAAGTGAGCTGTCAAAATTAGCAACGTTTCTGATTTGCTTAAAAGGCAAAATGGGTCGCACGCCACGGCAACAGTTAAGACCCAAGAGGGATGCCGTGATGTTCGTCACTGAGAAATTATTCATTATTGTATGTTATCACATCGAGAAAATGTTTTAAAATGTTTCCTCATTAACATCTGAAATAATCTGTCAGTTATAGGAACTAATTATTTTTCATAGTAAGCCATAAAATAGTGTTGATACTTCTGTCACTTAATGTCTAACCTGACCTTTGATAGCGATTGTGTTAATGACAACTCCAAGAATTCTCTTTTTATTAATTGCCGATTTTGCTAGTATAATGACATGGAGATAGGGGTGTGTGTATGTATGTGTGTGTGTGTGTGTGTGTCATAAGAGGTGATGTTAGACTTGTGCACTTGGCAAGCATTTTTTTCACTCCATTTGGTGACAGATTGGGTTTAAATAACATTATATCTTCACAGTTGTGACTCACAAGCCTCAGCGTTGCAAAGTCAGGGTGAGGTTTAACACTTCAGATGAGGACCACAGAGGACCAGGTCGCCTCGTCTTTTAGTTTATCACTTTCTGCTGGGCCTAATATGGGACTCAATAAAACAAGCCTTCAACACTTACTGTTGTCAATCAATCCAGCCAATCCCATTCTTTCTCCATCTATCTTACTGATCTATTCACTGCATATATAGTGTTTAGTGATATACATGCTTAAGACACTTTGGTATAATGTCCAACATGCTTTAAAAATATAAATACAGGTAAGCAGCTGACATTTCAACTGAAAAGGGGTTTGCAAAAGTTGTGATACATGCAGTAAATTGAACAGCACAGTGGCCAGGGTTTGCATGCCTGCTTTACATTGATTACTGAATGTTGCATTGTGGGTTGCTAAAGCATTGCTGAATAATACTTAGCAACCATGCTAACAGCAGTGCTATAGTTTTTAACATGACTTAGATTTTTTCAGCTGAGGTCTTAGCAGGGTGTGTCTTCTCTCTGAGCCCCAGGTAGGAGGCCATGCCAGGGGATCTTTTTTTTTTTTAATATCAATGCTCCTGCCTTGAAAAGCTCCTCAGACGGTAACGTTGCGTTAACTCCCTGTACCAGTATATGTTACTGTCGGCCCTGCCCATCTCATCAGCCATGTTTGTTTTTGCTGGTGCTATCAAAGGCTATAACTGCTTTACAGCACCTCCTGGTGCTCCCCTAGAGGAAACTTTCCCTTCTGGAATAAAAAATGCAGCAGACAGATTTAAAGGCAATAACAACTGTCGGTTTCACAATGTTTCTATCATTCTGTTCTTTTTTAATTTAACAAAATGTTGTTTACTTTTGCTGTCAGGATCCAGGATCTGTCTGACCATGGGGCTTTTAAAAAAGATGTGAGGATTTGGGTGGCGGATTCATTATAGATCAACTTCACACACCCAACAGATACTTCTTGCTCATAGCTGTTGCCCTTTAACTTTTGTTTGGCTAAACCTGTAGCTGTATGGCAGATGAAGCATTAACTGTGACATGTCTTTTTTAAGCAGCGAATGTGGTGTACTTGTTGTCCATAAAAGATACACCGGAAAGTGGCCTTTGCTCTAAAGCTTTGCTTACGCTCTGCTTTGGTGCACTTGTTCTGTCCTGAGCTGTCTGTCCTTCAAATCCAGGGCTTAGTATGAGGTGGGGCACAGAGGAGGGATAAGGGCTGTCACTGCTGCTGCTGGGGTGCCCACGCCAGCAGTGCACAGAAACTAATAAAGATGCACACTGGCAGGACCCTGCCGACCAAGCAATGAGATGTCACCATAAACAAGCTGCAGGACCTTGGCAGTCAACTTCCTGGTTATATAATGCCGACCCATTTTTACTGAAAGGAAGATATAGGTCCCACTCAAGTGTACTGCACCAATCTCAATTCTGAAGAAAACTATTTTTTGTTATTTATGAAGACACCAACATTAGCATCACTTTGTTTAATATTCTCCACTGTTTTTCATTTTTACAATTAAGCACAATTTCACCAGTCACTCTGCAGCAAAGATGGCAGATGTCGTCTAACATCGATGCTAGCTGCAAATATGTGTTTTTACAAGCATAAGCCAAACTAAAGGTTACTAAATCTCCTCACTTTGTCAGTTTCACTTCCTCTTTCAAACTTGCACATCAGAGTCCTTCAAATAAGTATCAGCTCCAGCACTAACATGTGCACGGGTCACACATCATGTATCATGTATGTCATCTTTTGCAAATATTGGGTGACATGCACCAGAACAAAAAGTGATGCATGGCAGCACTCAGCTCAGACAAGTGTCATGATGTGATATGTCGTGATGGCAGGACAGGTAACGACATTGTTGACAAATCTTCATCCAAAATATACATCAGCAATCAAAACAGAGTACTGATATAAATAACAAACATGACTCAAGTGTAGCCCAGATATGATTGCATGTCTTCAAATTTGAATGGAACTGTTATAGTGTGCCGAAAAGCAGCGAGCTAAAGGTGTCAATCCATCAACATAAAAGTAAAAATGTAGATTAAAATAACTTACAGTATTTCAATTTCTAACAATCTCTAAACCATTATTTATTCATTTTACAAAATATATATCATTTTGAACAATTTAACACAAAACTATAATTTCTCAGATTGCATAAATTAAGGAAAAAGCCTGAAGACCAAACAGCAGGAATAACACCAATGGAACTAAAATATAACGGTGCTTTAATTTGACAGTGTGAAATTGGAGCCCCTTTAAAGAACATCCACAAAAACCTACTCCCTATTAATTTCGCGTCGATTGTGGGACTCTGACATGTCCCTTTTGTACACTAGAATTATGGTCAGGCTCCTTTAAGGTACATTTAAAGAAATATGTGACCAGAACCTTCAGGTGAATCAATTTAACTCGACAAAATGAAAGTGGGGCCTCTGTGATATAAGCAGGCCTCCTACTTCTTTGAATGGATTTACTTTACAGATACTGATACTATTTTCACAATACTCTCGGTCATCATCATCATCATCATCATCATCATCATCATCATCATCAGCAGTTTTCTGATTGGTAAAACATTCAGAATATCTATTGTAAAAGAAAAAGCATTTTATTGTTCCCTTTTACTTAAGGGCTAATAGTGTTTAAAAAAAATAATAAAAATCTGTAATAACAAAAAAACATTAAAATAATGCCACAGCGTATTAATAGGAAACGGTCAAATGTTGTTCGATGTTTTGTTGTTGTGCTGTTCGAACTTTTCATTTGTAGAATAAGTCGTACTCCATAACTTTGACTTTATAATATATGTGAAATTAAAATTCACATCACACAGTCACATAAAAATTCATTTGATAGTGTTGCTGTAATTTAAAGCTAAGGGTGTAGCATATGTGGTTTTTGTTTAAGTACATTTTAAGTTTTGGTCAAAAATAAACTTAAGAATTATATTATTCAATATGTAGACGTAGATAAACAAAAACAAGACTATTTCAAGGTACAAGCGATAATAAAAAGCAAGGTATTTCTAGTGTTTTTATTCTAGATTTAAAAATACATTAAAACAAAATGTATTAGCATATTGATGAGATAAGTAAAAGGTTCATTTAAAAAAAAAGATTGTAAAAACTATTGCTAAATTTACAATTTTACAATCTCGCTGTCAGTGAGCACAGGTGTCTTAAAATTTAAAACCTTAATTTTCATTCAGTGTGCAGGAACTTGGTTTTGACCTCGTATACACACACAAATACTTTTCACGAAAGAGAAACAGTTGATTACTCACAGTAATGACAGTTCTAAACTGACATTATGGTTTTAATCGTAGTTTCAGCAGATGGAGAAAAGAAAGTTATACGAGCATTGTGGGAAACTTTTCTGGCTTATGTCAGACAAATGTATCTACGAGAACAATCGGAAAGTGATTACTTTGTGTTAGTTTAGCTGTTTGTTGAAGGAGCCATCTGTTTGTACGTTTCTTTGTAATTCTTTTTAATTGTTTTTACATTTGTAAAACTTCATGCGCAGCATCAAATGGAATGGAATTCATTAGCTCTCTATTTCAAGGTGGCATCTAACTGGCAGAAGATTCTTTTATTTCTTCAAGGGACATTGTCTCTTTGGCTCTCATCATAATCTAATAATATGCAACGATAAATAAGAAGCAGAGTTTTTGATCAAAAACTGTGAGTCAAATCAGATGTTTCTCCTAGATTGAAATAAGAAACATCTCTCAGTTTGCAGAATGAAAGGCCACCATCTGTTTTTCGTATGTTCTGTAGAGAGGACTTGAACTGTCAGCAGAGTCCCTCCTACTTATCAGGACACTTCGACATCCCCACAACACAAATCTTCAATTCTATACCAATCTTTTGTTCTGTATTTACATCAGTGGGTCAACTGTATAAATGGTGTTCAAATAAATCATTTTAGTTTGTGCTAACTGCTGTAATGTCACTGTAAATTATTATTTTACAATCAAAGTCTGATTACAACATTGATATAAAGTAGGCGTTTAAACAGATACAATACTCATTTTAATTTCATCATATTTTAAAGCTTTTTCTATCTTTCTTCTTTTCTTTTTGTTCGTTTGTTTCTTTCCGTTTCTTTCTTTTGCTATCTTAACCTACTTTAAGAAACTTTAACATTACTGTAAAAAAGATAAATAAAAAAAAAATGTATTCACTTCCATAATCTACACTTTAAAATTTGAGATCAATAGAAAAGTATACTGGGAGAGAAAGTTACCAATCTTATCCTTTAAATCTCGATTACAAAGAAAAATATCACTCACATGATTTTCCAAAGTAAACGCATAGGGAGAAAAAAAAAAGCTAACAAAAATGTGAAGGCTTTCCTGGTGTCATACTATGAAAGCTTTTAACTGCAAAAACTCAAACACACTTTCATATGAAGCTGTCACATTTTACTCATCTCATAACTCACAAATTCTTGCTGAAAATATTTAAGTAGTCACTCATTCTAATGCTGAAGTCTGTTGAAGTGTGCGCTGTTTCTTATTTACGCCGTCAACATTTTGTAAATAAAAACAATCTCATTTATTAAACTCTCATTAAATTAAACTATTGTGCATGTTTTAAAAGTCAATCTGAAGCTGTAATGTCAGGAGACCTTTAAGACTGCACCGCTTGTATAACACAGCACATACTGCACATCTGAAAGAAAATGTACTCGAGAAGGCAAACTGAGTTTTAAGCTGCTCAAACATGCTGGACAAAATAAAACATGTCAACTATGAACATGCTGCTTTCAAACAGCATTCAAAGAGTATCAGCTCCATCTTCTTCTTCCCCTATTAGCTTAGCAACAGCGGCCATTTTGTCTGCATTTGCATTGGTCCAAACGTCTTTCTCGGGTCATCCCTCAATTCTTTGAAATTCCGGTTGGGTGATGATGGTAACATCAATTTCAAGACATGTTGCAGCAACGAGATCTCTTAATTTGCGCCTTTAACCGAGATATTTAGCGGAAAATGTGGATTATATCAGGCATGCGCCATGCATGTTCCGCGCAGTAATTCTTTCATTTGCTGCACCAGACTGAGTGTTTAGTACTAACCACATGGCGCGCACACATGCACACACACACACACACACACACACACACACACACACACACACACACACACACACACACACACACACACACACAGACACACACATACACATGAAATAGGAGGAACTGATCCCTTCCTTAGAGTCTGTGTCAACCACCCACTGCTACCAACGCACACATACGTAGAACCAACCACAGGATGTAGAAACCCAGCTGTCCAGAGGTCACCTTGGCATGTTTACTTGACTGGAGTGGATGCAGAGTGGCGGAGTGGACAACCACCATCCACAACAGCTCACCTACCAACATGTATTCAGCCCTCATCTCTTACTGGATCCTTAGTCACGCTGTATGGGTAAGTAGCACACTCTGTAGCACACTCTGTACTTTATACTCAAGTCAGCTGCACCATAGAGGAAAAACTGTGATGGACAGACCTGCTGGAGACTGCTCTCTCTTATGTCTTTCCACTCTTTGAAAAGCTGTAATTTACACACACGCCATCAATTAGTTATACTTGGACCAATTAGCATCTTCCTTTAAAACTTTGCCAGAATAATTCACAGGAAATCAATACATTTGTTATCTAGTGGAGATGGATATTTTCATGTATTAGATCTTCTCCAAATTTGGCACAACACAGTTTTAACAACTAATACATGCTGACGTGTTAACTGTCTCTTCATTTCAGGGGTTTACGGGCCCGTTGTCACCTCACAGGCCGAGCCACCAATCCTGATCACGCTTATACGTACCAGGTACTAACCCAGCTACTGTATGTTGTCGCAGACAGCTCTGGACACACACGCCCACACAGACACTCACCTCTGCACTGCTGAAACACACCACTCTGGAAACACTGGAGCTTCATCTGATTCTGGTAAGGTCCAAAATGTCCACGTTATTGGCACAGAGGGATAAAAATACTGTCTGGGAGTGAGGCCCAGACACTAGGCTTTCTGTGTTTCCAGAGAGCTGCCCTGACCACCCTGGTAAATATAAGAGAGCAAATCCTTTTCAGGTTGAGAGTATGACACGGGACTGCCACATAAATCAGTGCAGGCCCAGCCCGGCACAGGCTGGGAACGCCATGGGAGTGGTAGGCGGCACTACGGTGAGGTTTTTGGGGAAGGATTATGGATTGAGACATACAGCTGGGAGGCTAAAGTTAGACTTTTCATTACCACTTCGAGGGGGTCTTGGCTGCCGGGAAGCCAGTCAGATTTGTGAAGACCTCTTTCTCTCCCTGGAATGGTTGTAATTCTGCAGGCACATTCTTCACCTGAAGACAATTGTTTTTGATTTGGCAAAAACAATTTGGTGAAACGCAATGGGAAATGATGTTTTTTCTTTTTTTCTTTCCATTTTTTTTGCCAATGGAAGAATGAAAAAAGAAAGAAAAAAGAGAGGGCATTGTGAAAAGTCCTCATTCACCAAAAGACCAGAGTAAAGAGAGAGCAGTATGCCCCCTTCTGGCTCTTTTCTTCTCTCCCTCTTTTCTTCTCCTTTTTTCCCTGGCGTCTGGAGATGTGAAGAAATGTCTTTTGATCAGCTCTGACAGAGCCTGGGCCATGTGAAGAGGGTGGCTAGCGGGATTCTGCCAATCCATGCAAGGCAAAAATGTTCCTAATAAGAGAGTAATAAGCTAACAAATGCTCGGTGTGTGTCTGATCCATATTCTGGGTAGTATTTGTGCCAGCATGCCCAGTGTCTTCTGACGTGTACCCGACTCTCATCAATCTTTGGACTGTTTGCCAGGTCACTGCGTTTCACATGGCCAGTCCCATATGCTCTCACCAGTGGTGCAATAGTCTGAAATTTGGAACCTTGTGGGTACAACAAAATTGAAAGTGGGAACATTTCTATTTCTGGTTTTACACACATTGCAGGATTGTCAATGTTCAGAGTGTACAATATGTTTCGTATTTGCTCTGCTGAAAATATATACTGATGGAAAAATAAAGTGCAGGGATTGGTTTTGAGCAAAGCAAATTTGTCTCACCTTGCCCACACAACATCAACTTGGGCTATTTCCACAACTGACTGCTTCCATTGTATGTGTGTGTTTGATGTGGTCATATATCAAAGGGCTCTGTCTCTGCAGGGTGGATTTTCTGGTACTCTGTAGAGCACAACAAGGAGATAGTTACCTCTGACAGCTTCTCACTGCAGCATCCCAACCCAAATAAACACATCACCTCCACTGCTGGGGGAGGAGGACAACAGCACAGCTGCCAGCCCCTTTCTTTTTCCTACCCAGCAGCAGCACCAGCCAAGTTCACAGTGCTGCGGGGCATCCCAGGCATGAACAGGTGCTCTGTTGGTGGAGTTGGGCCTGGTCTTAGGCCTGTGTCTGGGCCTGTGCTAAGTGCTGGATGTGTGAGGGCTGGTGAGGACTGGCTGGCCAGACTTTAATGGTGTGTTGGTGAGTCCTGGGCTCAGCGCTGGTAATTATGGTGGGGAGAAGGCGATTAGGCAGTGCTGAGCTGCCCAGCGAGGGGGACGGGCCCACGCCCAGCAGGGAGGGGAGTCCTGCCACGGGAGGGACCAATCAAGTGTAAAGCAGAGCGCAGACCCTGGGACTTGGTTCAGTGGGAAAAGGCTTGGCCACTGGTTCAGAGCGCCGCAACTTTGACGGATTAGTAGAGACACTATTCTGAAGACTGAAAGGGGGAACACAGCACGGAGGCAGCATCAATGCATGCGTGCACGCACACAAACACACAGTCACACAGTCTCTCTCTCTTTCCTTTTCTCTCTCTCTCTTATACACAAAACACACCAACAGCTGGGAGGAGGGCTACAGCCATTGCCATATTACCATAGCAACGGCATATCTCACATTTGAGCCCAAATGAAGACACTTTGGGCAACCAGGGTATTTTTTTTTCCAGTTAATGGAAGTATTTTAATAGTTTCTCTGTGTGCTTGTAGAACGCTTCCCCCTGACTGAGTTAATGAGCTGCAATTGGAGGTGCTTGGTGCATCACCCAAGCATCTTGTCATTTTGCAAATTAAAGGACATCTACACTGCGAATCTAACTTGTGTATTTATGTGACAAAGAGGCTTCAATATATGCTGTTAAGACTTTCAAATTTTGGTTAATTTTTATTACTTCCTTAGGTCCACTGTGGAATTTAGTGCATGCAAATGGATCACATTTGAAAGAAGAAGCACGTTCAAGTAAAGTGATTACAGTTTGCCCAAATTAAACAATTTACACTGTTCAATGCCTTTAGCAGGTCCAACAACTTTGAAGAATAAGCTTATGCTGGGCTCTACATGCATTAGATCCTTTTTTCATTTGGTTTGAAATGTAATTCTTGAAAAGCAGATAAGAAACTGGAGAGCTGTTAAATAGCAGGGTTGGGTGCTGTGTGGAAAAAGAGCCTTAGTCATGATGAAGTGACTAAAAATGACAAATTACTTAAAGACAAGTTTTAGAAAACCTTTCTGTATTGTGGATACAATAGAAAGTGGTAAACAAATTATTGAGATAAACTTTCGAATAAAGTGCCATTTATCTTAACTTTCTTATAAGAATACAATAAACAAATTAGACCATTTTGAATCACTGAATTGGCAGTGCAATCTAAAATTACACCAGTATGCTGTATGCTGAGTATAAGCGTATTTGCAGTGAAAACACAAAGTGTAACCATCACAGTAAACATCTGGCTTCGACTGCTGTTGTTGAAGGAAACATTGGAGGCCTTCATCAAGCATGACAAACGTCTTCAATTTCCATAGCATGCTTATTTGTGGTGACTGTTTTGGTTCAGTTTTGTCCTCATTTCTGAAAAGAGAGTAAACACGTAAACTGTGACGCTGATTTGTTTCTGGATGGGTTTCAGGTTTGAGAGCTCAAGTCCTATTTTATTCTGTTTTAATGGCATCTTTTCCCCAGACAGTCTGTGTGTGTGTGTGTGTGTGTGTGTGTGTGTGTGTGTGTGTGTGTGTGTGTGTGTGTGTGATTTAGCATTCTTTGAGATGAGGAGAGTACGCCTGTATCCAGGGGCCTCCCCCCACCATCCTGTGCTTGCTTTGGGTACTATCATCCTGCAAAGCTCTCTCTCTCTCGCTCTCTCTCTCTCTCTCTCTCTGACACATACACACACACTTCCTGTCTCTCTCTTGGTTTCTCACTCTCTCCTCCTCTCTCTCTCTGTGCATTTCTCATCATGCTATGACTTTGAAGTTGCAGCTTTCTCTTCCCCGTTTTTGTCTCTGTGTGGCTTTGATTCACTAACATTCTGTGCATAGTTCCTCTAATGCCTGGATCCTTGTGCCTTATTCTTCCTTCTCTGCCAGTGTAGGAACGGTGAGTCTCTTGCCTTTGAAACAACGTCCATGAATTACAACTTGTCAAGTGTCATTTTTCTTGTTTACAGCCATTTTGGGCTCCCACTCCCCCATGTTCCTCGCTTGTGTTTCACGTTTAATTGGACCAATAATGTTGGTGGAGCTCACCAGCTCTGCACATGCAGCTTGTTGCCGCTAAGGGGGTGCGGAAACTATTAAAATATTTTCCAGGCTTTACGAGTTTTATGTGTGTAATTTGTGTGGATATATCCCACTGTGTTACCACCAACTAGGAGAACAGAATCAGATTGTGCTGTGGCCTGTGTTACAACAGTGAGAGGGAGTCAGGAAGAGACGGAGGGAATGGGCTATAAGGGTAAGAGGAGGAGTTAGAAAGGAAGAGAGGGAGACAGAATGAAGGAGAGAAGGAGAAGGAGAAAGAGAGTTAAGTCTGTACAGGAAATCTGCACTAAGTGTTCCTAAAGAGCTTGTGTTTTTCCTCCCCTGCACAAACAGCTTAATTTATTGCATGTCTGCTGAAGTCAACAGCCCTTTATAACCCCACAATAATTTCCCATATGTTCCATATATTACCACAGAGAGAGGGCGGAGGAGAGAGGGAAAAAAAGACTGAGGCAGCAAATACATTCAAGACCCAACACACACACACACACACACACACACACACACACACACACACACACACACACACACACACACACACACACACACACACACACACACACACACACACAGGAGATCTGGCCAATTGCAACAGGGACAATACCCTCATCTTAATCAGATCCACATTGGAATGTGTTGATGTATGTGTTATTCCCAGCACACCGCTACACCTGTGGGTGGGCCATGAAATATTAAACACTCTTGTATATGTTGTTTACTTTCATCATTAAGGGAGAGTCCTTGAAAGTAGAAAACTTCGCTCCTCTGGTTTTTCAGCAGGGAGTACCTTGTAAGGGTCTGGCACAACCTCCACTTCACCAGCAGGACCAGTTTGTTCTTGTCAAATCCTATGTGCCATGACGAGGCTGATGAGGTGTAGGAGTTCTAAACTAAGAGGGATTTGAGTCAGCAGCCCTCCAAATCTCCTTCTTAGTTTCAGTGTTTGGAATGAAGGATGGGCAGAGTTCAACCTGTGCTCTGTTGATAGGCTATGAGTAATGAGTGTCTTAGTTTGTGTCTGACTCTGTAAGCAATTGCATGCCTTAATGTACACACACACACACACACACACACACACACACACACACACACACACACACACACACACACACACACACACACACACACACACACACACACACACACACACACACAAACACACCAATTTAGCATGAACCCTTTGAGGTCTAAGCCATTTCTTTCCAATATTTGGTTTGCCTGGTCACCTGTAATAATTCTTGTATTACCTCAACCCTGTGATGCACAATCAAGTTATAGACATCATTTCTTTCGGGAGAACCTGGGCTATCAGGTAATGCATGCTGCAGGGATGCCACATAAATGTATACATTGTTATATGACTATAAAGACAAAAGAAAAGACAAATGTATTGCAATCACACAGAGAAGAAAAATGACCATTCCTTTTGGCTTTTGAAAAGTGTTCTTCACGGTGTTGGCAATCAAGGGAAACAAAATAAACTCTATAACTAACAAAAATATAAAACTATTTAGGTTTTTTCCCAGAAAAGTCCACATGCTTTTATCCCAAAATGTTAGTTGTGTCCTCTCTAATTCATTTTATATCTGCTATTAGATATCAATATACTAAATCACACTCATTTCAGCCTCCAGGGGGGCTCCAGGGGGCCTCCTGGCCTGTCTGTGTCTATTTCCCCAATACACACACACTGAATACAAGTCCCTCCTACTAGGGGTTTCTATTGGCTGACTAAATGCCACATTGAGCTGACAAACTGCATGTAATTGGTTCATAGACCCGTCAGTCAGCTCCATCTTGGATCTTGGGCGAATTATTAATTATTAATAAGTATTCTTATTATTTTCATACAGAACAAAGACTAAATAGCCGTTCAGATGGATTTATTGTTTTGGAATGACTCGTCAGAGTCTTCGAAAACTCTCCGAAAAGCTTCTGGAAGGGCTACAAAGACACAAAAAAAACATATTGCTGGAAAGCTGGAGCTAACGGCTACACAGCTTAAAACAAGACGCTGGGTTGAAAAGGTCGCGGAGCAAACCAGAGATTTGTGAGTTGATTTTTGGATTTATAATTATTTATTTATGTTACAAAGACACTGTAATTTCATAATGATTTAAAAAAGCTTCTGGATGGCCTACAATTGTTAGATGATATCGTTAAAATGGCGCATTTCTCTGCTTCTAAAAAAACAAAAAGTAAGTCTCTACACTGTATTGGTCTGGAGATATTCAGTATTAAATTATACCACAGAGTTTTATGTCGTATAAGTCATGGCCGACTTTAGAGGGTAATGAGCACTATATAAAAAATGTATACATTTTAAGTGTATTGATGTACAATATGTTTCAATCATTCTAACTTCTCCTAAATACATATTATATATTACTATTAAACTGTGTTTTATCATTCATTATCTGTTCATACACTAGCATCTACTTAGTAGTGCCCTACAGAAGTTTGTAGTTCTAGTTGTTGAGAAATACCTTAATAAACATGTATATCTGCGTACAACTACATTATGTGTTATAATCTATTTATAAAAAATGTTTTTTACAACTTAATGCTAGATGGTGAGGTATAGTAAAGTGTTACAGATAAATGCACAATAAAAAATAGAAAAATACATGTTTATGATATGCCTGAAAGTGTCTAAATTATCCTCCTGTGGCTATTTCACAGATTTTTCTACATGACATATTACAGCTTTGGTAAGACAGTGGTTTATGTTTTGTGAGTTTTGTGTCAACTTATGTTATGGTATTTGTGTCCTTTGACATAGCGCGGATGTGATCTTCACTCAGACAAGAGAAATAAAGAAACTGGGCTTGTTGGTCTGGTTGATACAGCCAGGGGTGGGATGGGATTCTATAGGTGGGGGCCGGTTGTTGGGGTGGTTAGTATGGGGTGCCAGAGAGCTGATCGATCCCCAGCTGCAGGTGGCCGAGCTGGAGAACAGGCGCCGAGCTCTCTAAAACCTGTCCTGACTACCAAGCAAACCGCATACGCAGGCACATACACACAAACAAAACAGCACATACAGTATGGAGGGACCATACGCTCCAGCAATCATCGGATCAGACAGATGTACTGACTTGAGAAAATAGTTTAGTGTATGAGAGTTGTTTGATTCAATAGTCATTATGATCCTCATACATAATGCTTCATCATTTGATGAGTCGAGTAAATGATCTTCCTTGGCTCAGCCTGTGATTCATAGTACAGTTCTATTCTATTTGTTAATGTGTTATTTAAAGCTCAGAAAATGCTCCTCTTCCCATAATGGATGAACATTGTGGTTGGAGATTGAACTTCCTCTTTAACAGGCCACACTACAGCACCATCATACATTAGAAACATTGTGGTTGATCATACACAGACAGTAAGATACATATTCAGTCACAGGCAGAGTGTACATCTCCTAAAATCCTTTCATGCTTGTTAAGACAAAAGGGTCTTGTTTGGGAATACGTTTTTAAGATCATAGTTTGTAGTGGCAGCGGCTACATTTGAATCAATATAAGGTACAATGGTGTAAGAGACGGATGCAAAGCTGGAGTCAGAACACAGGAGAAAGAGAGAGTCAGGCGGGAAAAATGAGAGATTTCACTTTAAAGTTTGTCTACCCTGAGAGCTTTGGCAGCTCTGCAGACATACAAGTTAGCTTAAAATGAGAGAATGATTTAGTGTTTGGGCCCCTTGGGATGGAAACTGTCTGGACACAGTGTGCACTCAATAGCAGATCAATATATCTACAATAAAAAGACGACCCAAACTGTCTCCCTCCTCCCACTATCCGAAGAAGAAACAACATGAAATGAAATTTTATTTGATGTTGCTCTGTGGTCAAATGATTGAAGGTTGCCTTAGGCTAAAGAAGATTTGGTAGGAAAAGAAAACTTAAACACGTCACTGGTGCTTAATGACTTACTGTACTTACAGGTAGTGCAGTGAGAAGCACATATGTATCACAAGGATTGCAGTAGCTTAATTCAGGTCTATTGCTGCCTGTAATACAATATATTACCTTGTAGGCGTGTGTGCTAAAGGCCAGGATTCAAAAAGGAGTTTTACTGCCTCTCTAAAATTGAACAAACAGGCTTTATTTGCCCTTTCCTACTGGCACACAGGGAAATTATTTTCTCTGACATGCAGCAGTGAAGAACTGATATTAAAGCGGTGATGAATCCAGTATGTTACAGCTGAGGCTACCAGTCCTGCTCATGACTGCTTATAGCAGTTGTTAAAATAGAAGGAAGAGAAAATTGGATCCTGCCTGAAACACTGAATACTTGATGAAAGCCATATCCTCAGAAATGTGTATTAATGCCCCCCTAAAGACTGTAAGAAGATTAGGGGAAGATATGTAGCAGTGGCTTGAAATGATTCACAGGATGCAGCTGCCATTTGTCAGATAAGAGGGTCTTCTATTTCACTTCTCCTTAGTATAGATTCATGTAACGTATAGCAAACAAAGACACGGAAAAAGAGGGAAATCATGTAGTTGATTAGAGGAAATGAGTGAAATGTCAACGACTTGTCTTCATTACCATAAAGGCCTTCTCAAAACTCCTTCCTGGTGAATGAGCTTTTGTGAATAGACTGCAGCATCCACTATCCTATGCAAACAAGTTGTCCAAGAACCACATTGTTTCAAAAGACCTTGTGACACACAAAAAAAGCGGGCAAGGTCTTGGACACACATGCTATCCCAGACTCTTTCACGCCCAGGCTAAACGTTTAGCCACCCTGGCTAATTAACTGCTGTGAAAGAGTGTGCATCAAAGGGAGGCGGAATTTGGAGACTCTCTGACCAACCCTCAGGTCCAGGGGACAGCCCTCTCCAAGACAGAAGTTAGGACGTCCTGGCCCTGGACCTCTGGTCGCTAACCCTTAACCCCTGCTGGAGCATATCAAAGCTCCGGCAGCAGAGGGTTGTACAGACGTCCCCCAACAATAACAGGAGGACATCAAAGAGCTGGTTGGAAATAGACGAGAGGACGAAAAGAAAAAGCAGGCCAATATCAAGTTCCCTCTTATTCTGCAGATATTCCAAAAGATGAATATAATTAATCTCTCCAAGTTGTCATGGGTCTAAAGGGCTCTTGCTGTGCTGCAGCCTCCTCGGGGCACTTGAGGAGAATTATGTGATTAAACAGACCTGTGAATTCTGGACACAGGCGGAGAGAAGAAAGCTCCAGTCCTCTTCATAATGCTCCTAATGAAGTGGCTGGTGGCTCCGTCATCCCTGGCTGGGCCTTGTGCAGCCTGTTCACAATCTGTCTAATGACAGAGAGGGGGCTGCCGAGCGCACCAATGCTTCCCAATGAGCCACAAAGGGAGATCACAGGCTCCATTGTGGCTAGGCACAGGAGCTTAGCACTCATCAGGCCCAATAAACCTGTCTCTATTCTGGGTAGGACACACCCCTCCGCTGCCAGCCAAGAGCCCCACGCAGCACACTCCTTCAGTCACTCACTTTGTCATTATGACATCAGGGTGGCATGGCCTTATCACCCACTGATATACAACTTACACTCTCTCTCGCTACTGTTTATATTTACATGTTGACACTGGAATAACAAGCCTTTTGTCTCTCTTGGCCACTGCTGTTCTGTGTACTGTAGTGCAGATGATGTATGGGTATGTATCTGCATACACTGGGTGTTTACTTGCCCGCCCTTTCGCCTCCATTTTAAACAGGGCCGCTCCTCTTGGCCTGTGCTGCCTCCTGGAGCTCCTGCCAAACGTATGCTAATGAGCATGTCCACAATGGTGCCCACAGCTGCACGCAGTCGGCCAAAAACAGAGGACAAGGCGGCCGTCCCTTTCATCCATAACCCCTGATCCCCTCGCAGTGACACATCATGTTCACCCCAACACTGGTCCCCGCCAAAGAACCATGTCGCCTCCCAGCCCAGATACTCACTCCCAACAGCTTTTCTCTATACACACAGATGAGCCTTTGGCCTGGCTGTTAGGAGCATTGGACAGACTGTCCAGAATCTGCTCAGACATTCTGCATCGTGATTCACATACCTCCACCCTGTCTATGGCACTTGAACCTTTGTTAAACCAAAGTGAAAAAGGAAATGTGGGGAAAAGTAAACAACTTGTGCCTTTTTTCCTTCACACTCTTTGAACAGGCTTTCCTCTGTGGTCATTATTTGGGCTGAAATTACTGTGCCGAGCGGACGAGGACAGAAGGAGGGAGGAGGAGGGTTATCCAAAAAGAGTGGGGGTAAAGAACCTGATTGCTTTAATCTCAGTGCTCGCGGCGCACCCCTTTTCATAAAGCTCTTTGGCCGTGTGATTCAGACCCAGGCTCCAGTGTTCTGCACCCCACTATTGTTCTCACATGAAAATCAATTCCCTTGAAGACCCTCCTTAATCCCGTTTTTGGCGTCAACAATGGCCACTTGTGCACGGCCTGATAGACGAAGAGCTGGGATGATGCGGCTGTCTGCTCTGATTCCAGCCCATTCAGGTAATGGCGGCCCGCATCACTTTGTAGTGCCAAGTGCAGGACTCGACAGGAAGACGTTTGCGATCATAATTTCCTGCAGAGCAGAGGCCCCTGCACCCTACACACCCACAATACTTTTAATTAGGGCAGACAACCACAGAGATTAGAGATCAGCCTGTAACAATGACTGTCTCTTTGAACGGGCCTCAGCCTCTGTCCCCACTGAGCCCATATGGAGAGTATAGTGCCATGATCACGCTAATAACAATCACCTCAGCAATTATAGCACACAGCAGTTGTCGCCACACTGGACCACTCTGGACATCTCTCTGTATGCAAATGAGAATTTTGAAAAATATAATGTCAGCAGTCTGACTCAATCTTATTTAACTAAACTTTCATTTGGGTGAAAGTATAAAAGACAAATAATTTAATTTAGTTTTTTTCTTTATCTAGATTTTCAAAGGAAGCTCAAAGCTTCTTCTGAGGTGTCTTAAGGACAACCCAGAGTGGTTTCCTGCAGCAGGTCTGTTCATAATTCAGTTTGTTTCTGGGAGATTTTTAGATGCTCAGCTGTCTGTTTGTGTCTTGAAGACAAAAACAGTCCTGTCTCGGCCTGTCAGGTACCGGTTTTCGACAAGTTCTGATGTCCGCTGATCTTTTCTATTGGAGTCACACATCAAAACAGTGCAGTTTCTGTTATTGCTGGACGTCAGATATAAGCTTTGATGCAGCCTTCCTCTAACTCTCCAAAGACCAACAGGAAAGGCAGCAGAGAGCAGCATCACAACAACAATCCCCCTTAATTACAGTCAGAGCTATATCTAAAAATCCTGATGATGGATACAAAGGCCTAAGTCTACTGAGGAGATTTCATTACTCGTTCCTCTCCTTACCTTTTCTGTGTTTGGTAAAGAAAAGGAACAAAGCAGGAACCCTACTGATCGAAAACTAGCAGAACAGTGAAACAACAGGACACAACTGATCGCTCATGCATGGCTTGGATTAGGATAAAAGTAGAAAGAGCATGGAGAAGAAAGCACACAACTGACAAACTTTTTTCTTTTTCTTTTGTGGTGAAAAGGATGAAATGAAAGGTCTGGTCATATGAAAAGATAGAGAGAGAGAACGATTACCAAACAGAGGCGGTCCTTTTTTAGCCTCTGTACGCCTCCACTCTCGTTCCTTTTAACCAGCTACATGAAAGATGAAGCTCAGGTCTCTGGTGGCGGATATGAGACAAACATACCACATAAAAATTAATTGTTTATCACGATATTAGGATTAATTCATTCATTATTTCTTTAAAAACAAAGCAGTTAAGTACCATCCTCAATGTGAATTTTCTAAGAGCACACAAATGGAACATTCTGATTCCTATTGTGAAAGTACTTCATTACATACTAACTAACAAGACAGCACTCTTATCAGCCCCTGACTCAACTAAGTGGAGATCATCCAACAATACTTTGAGTGCCTCCCCTGTCTTTGGCCTCACTTCAAATCAAATTTTATTTTATTTATCTCCCTCAACAAAAAAGGAGGGGAAGGCAAGTGATTAGAATTTCTGTCTTTGACTTCTCCTCGTTTAAGGGGATATTTGTGAATGTCGGGAGGTGATGGCTACGCCTCTATTTCGGCTCGTTTTAAGTGGTGCACCACTCATCCTCCCTCATATTGGACCAAGGGTGAGGTTAGGGGGAGGGGGGTTAACTATAGTTAACTTGTCTGGAGGTGAATGAGGTCACGATGCGAGTGTGAAGAGGAGCACAGGCTTACTAGATAGAGGATGAAGAATTAACAGTGTGGACAAAAGCAAAGACTTAACTCACAGCTGAACACCTCAAAGTGTTTGTGTTTCATTCAGTGAAATGTTTGCATTCAAAATAATTGGGTTTAAATGTACCATACCATACAGAAACTGCATCATGCACCTCTCCCTTTTTGTAAGAGGGTTTATTGTATCATATAACTGATGAATAACAATTTTATAATTATAAACTGCTGATATCAGTAGATTCTCAGCTATGCGTATGTCTTATGATGATACACCGGAGAAAATAAGTTCCCTACTCATAATTTAAGTATTTTCCCAGGTGACATTCTACAGAAATCTGATATGATGTAAGTGCATTATTACAGTTTTTTACAAGAGCCAACAGAGTAAATAACCCTTGTGTTTTGTTAACAATGGCTTTTCATCCAAAATGTTTGTGGTCTCCCAGACTTCACTGCTGTATGTGTAAAAATAATAACGATGACTACACATTTTGTTCTGCCAGATACTCTTTTTCTTTTTCTTCTGACCTTATTAAACCCAATATATATAAAAGTATTGAAGCGGTAACCCTTCCCTTCAACACAAGCTAGACTTGCACATTTGTTGAAGGTGACAAAATACAGAAATAACCATAAAGTACTGTTATTACACCAAATAAGGAAAATATGTTATGTTTTACATGTTAAATGCGCTATGCACAAACAAATGTATACTCCGTTTATGTTTGAGGTCAGTTAGTTGACCTCTTATACAACTTGAATAACAGAAATCCAAATAGACTTAATTGGGAATGGGAGGGGTAGTGCTGCTTAAAGAGTTCTGTCAGCACCAATCATAGGTGTAGAGCAGATGAAGATCCATTGTATTTAACAATGTTTTACAGTTGACCTCAAACAGAGGTAATGCGTAATTATCGGAAACATGTCATCGGTTTAAAATCAGGTTTATAAGCAATTCTCATTTAATTAGGAAATGTCAAAATATTAAACTGCTATGTTTTTTTGAGCTATGACACAGAGCACGAGGTCTCCAGGACCCAAACAGAACATGAGGGTTACAATAACATATTCATTGTGACAGTAAATCCAGATAATGTAACTGCAGTGTGAGAATCAATATGTTAAAATGGACATGGCTTGCATTAAGGTTATTGATAAGTTTTGTGTGGGCCCTGCATTTGGGTTCAATTATAAACTGTAGCATGTTAAATTGTTTTCAGAGAGCAGTGCACAATCCAAACTGTCCATTTTCTGTGAATGTCTTTGTAAAATCTTCATGGGATTGATCAAGATAATGCCATAAACTGGGAAAACAAGGCTGAAAATAACTAGAACTGTCCTTTAATTTGATAGGTATCTCTTGTGAGCATGGATGGATGCAGAGTAAGCCAACAATAGCAGAGAACTATATCTCAGTTTGATAGATATTGTGTGCAGCATCACATCAGGGAGTCTCTGGAGCACATAGAAATCCCACAAATACTGTTCGGCATAAATGAGAGCGATGAGTTTTTAAGTGATTGCTGAGAGAAAATAGTCTGTCTTACTGGCCAGCTGTGCATGCACCAGCGGAAAATACACACAGCCGTTTGAAATCTGTGTGTGGTTTGTATCTTAACTACAGGCTCACACTCTAAGACTTTACAAACATAAAACTTCCTGATCTAAGTATGTTTTGATAGCTTGAAAATGACATTTTGTTAAAGAAAACACTCATTTTGTGCAATTTCTCTATGCAACTGTAAAGTGAACACCTGAATTACACAAAATGATTAATCAAGTCTTTCCAATTATTTGCTGATAAAGAAGTAGACTCCACTAAAGAAACGTTTATTCCTCAGCATTTCTTCCCAGAAGGGGCGGTCTTGACAAAACACTTTGCGCTGATAATGTGGGACAAACATGCAGTATTAAATTAATCAACCCAAAAGTGACTTAGACAGAGCTAGAGCACCTCGGGTCTCCTACAACCAGAGGAAAAATATAGAAGACATCACATTTAAATGCATCATTCACTGACTTTTCAGAGCAAAAAAACTAAACTAGAAACCCCACTAAGCCACGATCATATTCTAACCATAGACTGTTAGGGTTCTAACCAGACAAAAATAACCAAACACAGACGTGCACATGCAGACACATAGGAAAAAACAATCAAAACACTTTCAGTCAACAGACATTGTCACATTATTCATATGTTTGCTTAAGGGCTCCTGTCTCTTTTGAGGAAACGCTCGCTATTATCCTGAAATATAAACCAGGCATGTCGTCAAAGTGGCTTTCTGGGAAACAATAGTGTCTGTCCTCGAATGCAGGGGTCCAATAGAGGGATTTTTCTGTGCCACCCCCGATTCTCTCGCATCTTGTAGATGGCTCCTCTAATCGCCATGACTGGCTGACCTTTAGGCCGGTCCCCTTCTGGGATTTACAGCTTTCACTGGCTTGACCTTTGCCACCCAACACTCCTACAGACACTCCCTTCACATGAATCCAGCCCCAAAGCTGGACAAGAGCTACTGCGGGCCGATGTGTAGGCTGCTACTGCTACCTCAGCATGTCAAAACCTCTCTAGGTGGTATGATTCAGTCAGTGGTTCATTAACCCCAACCTCCGGCCACCCCCTCTACCCCCTACCTCCATAAAGAAAGTTTCTCATTTGGCCTGGAGCAAGGTAGACCTGCTTAAAGCTCGGCCTAATGACGTGTGCCATGGTAGAGGAGGCTAAATGCCACCACCACATGTGGGGATGATTACAGGAAGTAGTGCAGAGTTGCAGGGGACGTCAGGACTTTGGGGGTGGATGTGAGGGACTCAGTTGGGGAACAGAGGCAGTGAATTCCCAGAGGCCATTGTACAGGGCAACTCAGCAAAAGCCCCATCCTGGCCAGGTCACGCAAATTTAGGACCCAATGAAATTTAGGTCTGATGGGGGGTCGTGCTCTCTTAATCTTTAATTAAACAGCTCTCACACTTTGCCTCAGCAGATTTAAAACAAAACAATACAAAACAGTGGTGTTATTTAAATGGAAAGTACATAAGTGGGGCGACACTGCAGTGTTGGGGCTTTTAAATAATACCCGACAGGCTCAGTCTCAGGTTGAACTTCTTAGTCTACAACTCACATAAAACTCCCCTCTCGGGAAACACAGTAGCTAATGTAATACAGCATTTCCTCTTTGGGGGGCAGTTAATCAGCCCTGAGCAAACGTGTGTACTGGAGCGTGAAAGGCACCATTTCTCGAACACTTCACAATGAACCTTGTTTTAGTCCGCTGCTCCACTGACCACACCGGCCAACACAGCCAAACCAGAGATTGCTTTTCTGTTATTGCCTGCAATCATTGGAGGGAGAAAAAAATGGCCAAGGTGAGATTTTGATATAACAATAAGAATAACAGGTCTGACCTTTGTCCAGCAAACAGTTTCCATGGGCTAGAGAAGGGTCTTTGTGAGCTTTTATTTAGACTTGCCAGAGAGAAGATCACTCTTCCCACTTCTCACTCTGTAAAACTTCAAAGGTCACAAGTTATTATTTATTGCCTTGTTTCGTTGTGGCTAATGAAATCCCCAATGCCTTGATAGAGCAAGTTGGTAACCTCCTACCCAATGAAGTGGTCTTTTTTCTCTTTTCTCACAGACAAACAAAAACAAAACAACAAAGAGAGGCGGTACATAAAGGAGCTTTGGTCAGATGGGTCACATGCTGTCCATTGAGTCTCCGGTCCATCAAGACCATTCAGTGGGCTCTATAAAACCGGCAGGCTGCTTAAATACCTGACAGTGAGAAAGGAAACAAAAACAAAGAGAAAAAGGGGGAACAACAGATAAAATAAATAAGACAGCCCCTGTGACTGATGTGTATAGATGGTGCCGGAGAGTCACTGACAATTCAAGAAATGTGGCTGTGGCCACAAAAGGCGGCTGGAAAATACTAAGGAGCTTGCTGGGCACATTTTTTAGGCCTTTCCCACTTGGACCCCCTTTTGAGTCTTTGTCTGTGCTCTGGGTCCATGAGAAAAGTCAATCACAGACACTTGGCTGTAGATTCTTGGTTTTCCTTTTCTTTATAGCAGTTAGTTACCCAGTATTAAGCCAAAACCAAGATACTGTTTGCGTAACTAATTCAAGATGGACATCTCTATTCCAGAGAAACAACAATTAAAGGAAGTAGAAGAAATACAGTGCTTTCCTGTCATACCCTGATTAAGATGTTACTCATATTTTAGCCTGAAAATATGGCAACATCAAAAAGATGAGTGGAGAAGAAAGATAAATACTGGGCAGTGATTAAAATCCATATTTATGCAGCCCAATTTTCCTTGTGAGGGAATTCAGTGTGTTGGTTAGCTGGCTCCATTTGATCTGTGCAGAGAAAAGAGATGTCTGAACCTCGGGGGCCTGTGATCCCAGGCTAATGCATGGGCAATAACAGTCAATTATATTGTAAATTATGGGGAAAGGGACGTCAAAATGTTTGAACGCAGCTGTTTTTTTTATAGATTAAAAAAGTCTGTGGAAAACAAAAAATGTGAAAATCAACAGGTTGGATCAGTGAGCATTTGAAGAATGAGATCTATCAACACTGACATTTAATTACAGCAAGATAATTGCACAGTTTGTGCAGCAGAGCAGCTCTACTCAGGAAGACAAGAAAAAAAAAGAAAAGAAAAAAATGACATGACCTTAAAGGAGAATTCCGGTCAATTCCAAAACGTAGCTCTGTTGTTTTTAAATTTGGAGTGCTGTCAGTAGCGAGAAAAATGAAACCAATCGGTGCTGCCTACACCGTGTTATCCTCCTGCTAGCAATAGCACCCAACAGGCTTAAACAGGGCAAGTTTTAAACTTGTCTTTAGCCTCTTAACATGTTCAAAATGTCATTAAAAGTGTCTACCCATGTGAAGTGATTCCTTCTGAGTGAACACAGTGAATCTGACTGCAGTAGATGTGAAAGAAATGCATACAAATTCTGCTAATTCAGCCCTGTTTAGTTCCGGTGTTGATACTGCAGGGAGTGCTTCAGGACCGTCTACAAACTAAAACACCTAAAAGAGATGCAAACATATTTTCAAAAATTGGCATATGCTTATTTTTTTTAAATTAAGTGCTATAGTACAACTAGCAGGAGACAAGTTATAATTGAGGTAAGTTTGGAAACACTACCTTATTTAATCATTAAATGAATAGCCTACATATTTTTGTTGTATCTCTTTTCTGTGTTGTAGTTTGTAGACGGTCCCTAAGCACTCTTAACTGCCAAACAGGGCTGAATTAGCAGAACTTTCATGCATTTCTTTCACATCTACTGCAGTCAGATTCACTGTGTTCACTCGGAAGGAATCACTTCACATGGGTAGGCACTTTTAATGACATTTTGAACATGTTAAGAGGCTAAAAACACGTTTAAAACTTGCCCTGTTTAAGCCTGTTTGGTGCTAATGCTAGCAGGAGGATAACACAGTGTAGGCAGCACTGATTGTTTTCGTTTTTCTTGCTACTGACAGCACTCCAAATTTACAAACAACAGAGCTACGTGTTGAAATCGACCGGAATTCTCCTTTAAAATACCTCTTAAACCTCACACAGCACACCACAACAATGACATAGGAATTGTTTCAGACTATAAAGAAGGAAGTTTACATCAATGCCTCTACAATATACTTCTATGTCTGTGTCTCTGTTCCTGTCACAAAGAATAGGCTAAACAGTGAGGTGTTGTTTAGATCTTTTATTTCCCAATCCAGTGAAGTAATCCATCGTAGCACCGACCCCCCTCCTCTTGTTTAACAGAGAATTCAAGCTCAAACTCAAGCAAAGATTTCACAGCCTGCAAAATAACAGTAGTAGCAAAGTTTACTCTTTATTTGAATGAAAAGTGTTTTCATGTTCAAGCCAAGGAATAAGTGTATAATTTCTTCAATTCCCCATTTTCTTGCAGTGTTTGCTATAAATCAGTATGTGCCCTTGGGCTGTGTGGAGAGCATTTACACCGTGTGTGTCAGCCCATGTCTGTAACCCCATGTTCATTCTGACCCTGCAGATATCCTAAATCACAAACACCGACTTGATGCAGGCCTCTAAACTGTTTTAATCTGCATAGTCTGACCATCTAATCCAGATGGACGCATATTTTCCACTGCAGTATCATCTCTCTACAAAAAACACTTAATCAACACTATGCATGTTGGATGACATATTTTATCTTAACTCTCACATTGATTGACAAATGTTCGGTTTAAGCAATACAATTATCAATCTCAGCAGTTATTGATTAATATTGTAAATTAAGAAGTCTATACCTCTATTCTCCCTTATCATTAAATTACCAGGCCTAGTTAGGATTCTAACAATCAAAATGATGCATTGCAGAATGCAAACAAACAAAATACAATTAAACTAAACTAAGCACAAGACACAAAGTAGCATGATGACAAGATATACTGAAGTCCACTGATTCCATCATTCAAACAACATCAGCCACAGTGAAAACAAACAAAGTGTTTCTACCTACATGGAGCTATTATGAATACCCTTATTCTTCCAAAATTGCAATTCCACTTCCTCACTGTGACCAGTGGGCAAAAACTAAACACCAGTTAATTCTCTGCTTGAAATAGCATATACATGAGTAATCATCTGCCGTAATCTTGGCAATGTTTTCAAGTAATGGAATAGAGATTGTGTTATTTCTTGCGTGATGAGATGTGGTCGGCTCCCTCTTTGATGTTGTGCACTCACCAGGAAGAGGTAGATTAAAAGGTTCGTGAAATCAAAATAAAGCTTGAATTGGTTTTTAGTGGGGTGTTTGATTACAAAAATTTGCTTTATGCAAAACATCAGGGGCAAGTGCACACAATGGCAATACCAACAGCTGTCTCAAACTCATAACCTGGTGTATTTCTGACGTCCTCATTTGAAATGCAGTGCCAGCCAGCCAGGTACAGTTTTATTAAGGGATCACGTGTAACCTGAAAATCCACACTTTTAGGTTATGCTTTTACATGAGCTCAGAGATCACAGTCTATAAAATAATAAGCATGTCTTTGGTCATATTGCTGTGTGGTCAGAGGAAAGATGAGGGCTCCTTTTAGTGCAGGGCTGAAGTCAGAGGGTGGTTATTTGAAGTGAGCACAGAGAGCTGGGTTTGATTGGATAAATCTAGGGCTTCACAGAGGAGCTGCCCCTGGTATAGGAGGGGGAGTGTAGATATATATTTTTTTCTGTGGCATTTTTCCCCATGCAAGAAAAAAAGATGGGCACTGGAGCTAGGCTGGAATGTGATCATAGACCAGCACCAGACCAGAGAGCTCCCCATTAAGGTTTTGGGTTATAAACAGCATCTGTTTCAAATAGGGCTAAGGCGAGAGGAGCACTCACTCCCTCTTTCCCTCTGCCTGTACTGCAGATCACGCACAAACTATCAAGTCTCTCTTCTCTCCCCTCGCGTCTCCCATCTCATCTCATTGCGTCTCTATTTTGCCTCCTCTTTAGAGTTTTATATGCCTCCTGCTTATTATGGCCCTAAAAGAAAAGGATTTATTTAGTGCAAAAAAACTCAGCACAGAATAGGGGTGCATGCTAGATTGTGTTTGGTGCCATTACTGTCACGTGCAATGCTGCCCTGCAGCTTACAGAGCCAAGTGTCAACACAAACCACAAAATCACTAGTTTTCTTAACTGGTTTCCGTAACCTTGTCCTTATTATCCCTGTAAGCACAAAATAAGAATGACAAGGGTATTTCGAGCACAAATGGAAATGACGTGGCCCACAAAGTAAAACAGTCCTGATAGGTTATTTTCAAATCTTAGGTAAATAGCCTGATATTACAGTATAAGCAGCTTTTCAGTTGTCTTAAAGAGAAAACATTCTGCCAGCTGAGGCTGCTTCTCTTAGGACTCTCAAAGAGGCTGTGTGTTGCCCTCTGCTGGACAAGACACATAATTATGTTTGTCACTGCTGTGAGATTTCACTTAAGGTAATGAACATCAAGTAGAGGGAATCTAATGTAAACACCACAACTTTCCTTCCATAATTTATATTTGATTAATTGATTTCTATTTCATTCAAATGCATGTCATTAAAAAAGGTTACAAACAGTTTCAAATAAAGAATAGCATCTTTGTGTCCATCCACCCTGACACATTATGAAGCCCGAGACAGGCTCAAGTAGCTTCTGCTCAGAGTAAACAGGTTGTGTGTTATATTTACACCAAAACCCCACTAATCCTTTCTCTGTGGACTGATATCATTAAGGACTAGCAAGAGAGTGTTCCTAGCAAGTTGCCTCTTCAAAAAACAGCTATTAGGGGGCTGCATCGTTTTTATACACCAACGGACATTTGATGCTAAGTCTTTCTCCAGAAAATGTCAGAGCCATTTCAATATTTTGGGTAGTCAGATTCACTAAAAAAAAGAGGAAAATTATAGATACTCTTATATAAATCTGGTGTGCTTTTGTTGGTAAGTGATAAGGTGGCTGATTTCAAGTTGAAAGGCTAAGGAGAGGTAGGTCTTTGTTCGCTGCTTGCTGAGTGTGTGTGCAGAGCTCTAAGCTGCACCTATTTGAACACTATGTATTAAAGTTTATAGCAGCTTGAGGCCACTGGAGTGAGAGAGAGAAGAAAGAAAGAGAGAGAGCGAGAGAGAGAGAGAGAGAGAGAGAGAGAGAGAGAGAGAGAGAGAGAGAGAAATATTCTCCAGAAAAGAGAAGTCACAGCTTTGCTATTCAAAAATGACATAATACAATGTTGTGGCTTTGTTTCTCGCCTTTTACAATAGGACAGCTGAGCTGCGATAAGAAATTAGTATGTGGGAGTACGTATGTACACTCTTGGTCTGACATGCATGTCAAAATAAGCCCTTGCAAAACCCATATTTTACCCCTTTAGTTTCCTTCAAATCAGCCAAAGGAGGCAAAAAAATGACAGCATATCAAACGGCCCACTCCATGATTTAAAGTTCTTTCTGGCGAGACAGGTCTGCTACAGTATAATAGATTAGCCATGCTGTTTGGGTTGGATGAGGGCCGGCTTACACTATTCACCGGACACTGTCTGGACTGAGACTGACCAACAGATGGTCACCTGGCTTAATAGAGTCAATTAATTTATCCCATTATGTAATTAAGGATGGATTCTGATGAGCAGAGAGGGCCAGCCTTGGCTTCCTAAGATATTAAGCATCTGATTTATCTCCTAAAAAGGAAAACTGGTTATCAAACAGCACCACAGTGTGGAAAACAACTATTTAAAACATGAGCAGAAGCAGGTCAGAGGAGGCCATCCCTTTATTTTTCCCCGCACTTTACTGTACTGTATCTGTATCAGGCCGAAAATTGAATGAGTCAAGTTTGGTCAAAAATACCTAACATGAGCCACTTGAGACAGACATTTTTGTCTGTCTTTCCCCTTACAGAGGAGTCATGTCTACCTGAAACTAAAGTAGGGTGTTGTTGTAAATAGTTTTGTTTTTAAGAATGAGAAATTATTTTTTACTCCACGAAAAATGTAAGAAAAGAATGATAAATTATATGATGCTTTTTTGTGACGTTACACTTCATTCAAAGTATTACTTTACAGTAAATGTTTCAAACCAAGTCGGATTACAGTAATCATAATCACACATCTCCTTTGCAGTGACCCCAGTTTATCCACTAGACGGAGCTCTAGTGTAGCAGCAGCAGCAGCAGCTGCTACTCAGCCCTCTGATCTACTCCCCATGCATACAGTGGTTTATGTGAATTGCAGAGTGGATCTGAGGTGAAAAAAGCGTTTTGAGGGCACAGCTGATGAAATGTTGGATCACAGTGAGGAAAGGGGTGACATGAAAGTGTTGACGCCTCACTGTTTACGTCCTGCTTTCCTTCCCTTAAATCTGTGAGCACATCCATTACATCTGGATTCAGACAGAATTAAGTAATCCTCATTATGTGGCTTCCTGTGCTATTGCAATTGCTTTTTCAAGTGTGCGCAAGTCTGTCTGTGAGTTACCATTTGCATTATTATAAATGCTGTATTTATTCACTTGGAAAAGATTTACGATGAGCATCAGTGCTGCAATAGTCCGTGTGAATGAGTTCCTGTCAGGATCAATACATATGATCTTAAGCTGTCACCACTTAAGCTGTCCTGTTTCAATTATAACTTCTACTCTGATGAAAGCTCCCTAACAACATGTTTTCTGAAATGGAGGATGAAAGCTAAAGAAGAAGAACTTTCATAGAGAAAATAACAATGTATCTGCTGTAGCTTTATGTCACTCATAACAGTTCATTTCAAACAAAAGAAATAGTTTGATAACCAGAAACATGCACTGTAACAAGCGACACATTTTAATCTACAAAAGTGACATTGTGTTAATTTGACGATACAGAATATTAGGAAACCGCTCTAAAAATAGGGACTTTGGCTAGACTACTCCCAGTAGGGAACTGTCATGGTCAGTGGGGGGTAACATACACACACACACACACATGCATGCTCACGCACATGCACACACACAGAGATACAAGAATTTTGTAATCTCAACTACTCCTATTAATTACCACTCTTTAATCTCCCAGGGTTTTCACACATATCAAGACCTGGCCCTGCACTTATTTAATTTAATGTAGGTTAGTACGAGAGGATAAGAGGACATTTAAGCTGATCTCTCTTGCCCCCCCCTTTTTTAACATCCCATTGAAAGCCCAGTCAGAAAAGAGGATGCTGTCTAAGACCTGACTAATCGTGGTGCAAACTCTAAGTCTAGCCAGCTTGCAAACTGTTAAATGTCTAACAACAATGTTGCATCTGAATCTCCACTGACCTTTATTTGTTTTTGCCCTAAAGCCAGCCGTTTGGGACCTGATGGATTACACTAGCTGTTTATGGGTCCATGGAGTCTCAAGGTCTGAGTGATGGAAGGAAATAGCCTGGCCCTCAGTGTGGCCAGTAGGGTGTGTCTCACATCCCTTTGCTGGATTGCATTTGCTACATCAAAGAGCCTTACCAAAGAGGCCTTACTTTTTCTGTGCTTATCCAAGAGCAAAGCTATCCGGGAGTTTAGTTCTCACTGGGGAGCATGGGAAAATGAGGTAAGTGCCGCACACTTTAGAGGTTAGAGGGGTGGAAAGGAGAGGAGAGGAGAGGAGGGGAGGGGAGAGGAGAGGTGAGGAGAGGAGAGGAGAGGAGAGGAGAGGAGAGGAGAGGAGAGGAGACTTGGCACTTAACATTCCTAAAATAGAAACTTAACTGCAGCACGAACAAGCTTTTACCCAACCTAAGTGGAACAGTTGTCTCTTGACAAACATATCTTCCTGTTTGTTTTGATCCTAGTGAGATGTGACAGCTGTGAGAAGAGACTTGTCCTTCAGATGCCAACTCTATGCTCAACCCATGTTTTACTATGCAAATATAATTTGCACCAGGTGAGATAAAACACCTCACATTTCATCTTATATTTCACAGTTTACATTAAGTTGTTTTTCTACATTTCTATACCTTAACAGTGAGACACATAGTTCTGCACTTTTTCTTTAAATTTACAAAGATGTCACACATCTCCTTTGTTTGTGTCGTAAAGGTGTTTCACACAAAACAGTTCCTTATTTTATTCGACAGGTGGCAGCATTGTACATAAAATGCAATCCACAGAAAGAGGGCCACAAATCAGTAACATGTCACAGGCACTATAATTGATTCCATCTATCTCCATGATGTATTTATACCTACGGCATTTTTGTTTTGTTTGTCATCGGGCGACAAATGGCACTTTTTTTTTGTGGCAGTCAGATAATTTGTCATGCTCACGTAACATTGACAGAATGCAAGTGAACATGTTTTGACATGAGTCTTGTGGGATTGTTGCACCTCTGTCCCCTTATCATCTCACTTCGCTATAATTTTCTGACAAATGGCTGCAAATACGCAAACTGAAACATTTATGTAAGATAAATATTTTTTTTAAAGAAGTGCAGATGTGTTTGAGGTACCCTGCTGCACAGAAAACAACAGCAAAATGGTTGTTGGCGAATATTTTTCAGTCGCCTGTCTTATATTATCTTCCCACTTGAACTGAATAGAGTCTTTGTTGAGACTTGAGCCCTAAAGCCGTATAGTCCTGAAGAGCCTTTACTTTGCTCTTGTGTCTTATCACAAAGGGCTGGTTATTGACTCTTCTGTGTGAATGTATCAGCCTGATAGGCCGTACCAACAGGGAACATTTCCACTTATGAGGGCTAACCTCTGGAGCCACTTTGTGAAAGCACTAATACAGGCTGTGGCTGTCTGTCTGCGGACACCTAATAATGCACCACAAAGGAAATAGGGGGCCGATCAAAATAAGGAAGTTGTTGCAAAAATGAGATGATGCAATGTGGCGGAGGAGGAGGAGACGTACTGGCACACTGAGCCATTGGAAGAGGTGTGGAGCTGTTAAGAGAAACATGACCCCAGGGCATTTTCCCTCTGCAAAGAACTGTGTAAAGTGAGATTAGCTGGACCACAGGGGGCATTAACACTAGAGTCTCTGCCGACAGTAGAAGATTGACCAGGATGAAGCCCAGAGAATATCACAAGATAAGACAATGTGAGTGGGGACAGTCAAGTATAGTACATCTAAAGAGACATGGGTCATCTTAGATAACCTCTAAGTGGCTTTCTGTTTCTTCTGGGTTCATAATATGAAAAAAATAATTCAGCGTTTCTGCTTTTGGGGCTCTTATATTGATATATGTGGATAGGCTTGCTCTTTCAAAGGTTACAGCAGCTAATCAAAACTTGGCAGATGTTTAAATAACACTATTAGTGACACCACAATAGCACTGCTCAAAATTACTCTAAGAGACAGATAACGTTATGTCTTTGGTGGGTTTTTTCTGATGCCTGTTTTTAGCTACAATACAGGTCATAACTTTTTTTCTTTTCAGTTAGGCATGATGTAGGTTGTGCATGCATGTGTGCACCCACACTAATGTGCACACCTATGGTGCACACACAGTATGCATGCCCAGACACTTGCACACACATGGCTTGTCGCTGACCACGAGAACAGTACATATTCAGTCTATCTACCGTGTAAGGTTAACTGCAAATGACAACATTGAACATCTCCTGCATGTATGCTATCTTAATTTTGTCCTGTGTCACTATTCATTTTGCCCGGGAGGAGCCAGCCACCCACCCACCCACTGCGGCCAGTCAGAGGATTGTACTGCACTCCTTTTAAAAAGACATTTTCCTACACAATCCTTACAAGATTTTGACTTCTATCTTCTCTGACAAATTCATTCACACTGTTCACTAAAGGAGACGCTTCACTCCTCTTGTCTTTCCATATCGCTGTCAGCAGAAGTTGTCTTGACCCATTGCCCCGGCCTTGGCCCACTTCCTTTTCTACCTGATCTGTTATGCATGCATGCTATACACTCAGATTGTTTTCTTCTTATTAAGCTGTCAAAAATGAGTGTTTAATGACGACGTGACATGATGCATACCCCCACACTCCTCACACCTGCACCCTCAGTATTATTTCTGCAGGATATTTATACAGTAATTGATCCAAATGACCAACCTAATTTAGAAGAAGGTGTAGACTGCTCTCGGGAGCTCAAAGAGGCTTTCAGGTTCACAAGAGAAATTTCTATATCCGCAGCCTAACATCCAACGCTGTCAGCCTCCACAGACCCGGCATGCTGTGATTATATAAGACAGGAAGGAACAGACATACAGTACTGATGATAAATATCACTGAAACAGCCTCTAATACTGACTGCACAATAGATCAGAGACACAAACTTCAAATTCAGATTTCTTTAGATTCTTTGAAAGGTGAATAGATATGATTTCTTTTGAGGGTGCCGCTAAAAGAGTCTCTGTCGATGTAAGGTAGCACCTCTGCAGCATTTGTAATTACTTTTTTAATAATGGCTAATCTAATGATTATCATTATGTAATCTGACTGCATATCAGTTAATAATGGATGTGTAATTAATAAAACAAGGGGTGGATGATTCGTATCATAATACGATGTCTTCTTTTGTGTAAAAATTCACACAGTTGTACTTAAATAGAGCAAAGGCAAAGTTGAGATGTGACCTTGACATGTATGAGGAACAAGTATTATTAAGCAGCAGCTATGTGTATTTAAAAAAAGAGGGTCACTATTGATTTTCTGGCCTGATTTTTCTCATTTCTTTGAGGAGCAGTGATGCATTTTTGTTTACTCTCTACTGATTGATGACAATAACTTTCACATCTAGCTTAGCCAGCTGCCATCTGGCTGAAGTAAAATGAGCTTGTGATGCTGTTGTAGGAGAGAATTTGTCTTGGCTAATTGTGAAAATGCCAAATGTTCATACTGTGTGAACGAATGTAAATACAAGCTACTTAAACTAAGTTCTTTCCATGCTCCAGAGCTGAAAGAAGATAAACTTCATGCCTTTAGACCTTTACACAAAAGCAGAGTTTATGACACATTTACCCCTCCAGGAGTTGTGTTTATAGGCCTAACTGTGTCTGATTATGATGCTGCGTCCTCCTGGGAGCAGTGGGGTTGGGGTTAAGTGCTGTCAGAGGTTAGGTTAGGGTTAAGGCCATGGGTGATGTGACTGGGCTTGTAAATCACTTGAAGGAAGCAATGAGACAGAAAGAAAGTGAATACCAATCTGTGTGGAAGGAAGTCAAGCATTTTATGCCTCCTCTGCTAAGTGTAAAACTCTGTGACCAAAGGTTTGTCGGGGCTGCTACAGCTTAGAGGGCCAGATGCAGGGAGAGGAGAGAACGACTGCCTTCTGATGTGTCACTGAGGAGCGGACAGCACTGACACGGACCCCTGGTACGTCCCCTCTGGAACTTAAAAGGCCTCTAAATCAGCTACAGTGCCATTAATCTCAATCTATAAAGCTGCAACTACAGTATGGTTACTTGAATGGAGGGTTGCTTCTTGTTGAAAGTTAACAAGTGTGAGGTTGAATCAAAGCCATCACACTTGAACACGTAAATACCGTACAGTAGTAATTTGCATATGCAATACAGATACAATGCTTGTGGAAATGCAGGCCCAGATTGGACATAACATAGAACATGAACAATTTGAACAATATGCTATACTGTATGTGGTATATACTAGTGCTGGCTGCAATACAACCCTATACTAACTGCCCTGCCTCTAATCCAGTGGCTAAAGGTGGTTGCCTTTATTATTTAGCTGTTAAATTGTGTATGTGTCTGAGCATGCACTTACACATGTTTGTGATGGCAGTATTGGTGACACAGACTATTTGTGTAGCTGGCTTTCTGCCGGCAGTCAACTGTAACCATTTGCATCCTTGTTTTAAAATAAAATTGCTATGCAAAGGTAAAGCAAGTAAAAATATAAAGAAAGAAAGCCTGCCCTGTTACACTGTAACTGGGTCAAAGTATTCAGAAATAACATCAATTTATTTATTCCTTTTTTTAAATGACTGTTCCGAACACTTTGAAATACAATACGCATTCCTGACATTTTCCCTTGTGACATCACTGATTTTTTTCTTTTTTCTTTTTAAATGCAGTTACAGAGAGAAAACACATCCACTTTTTGTCACAGAACATAAGACATGTTATTAGAGATTTATCACACTGCGGTGGAGATGAACAAAAGGTTTCAGGTCATCTACATGATGTCAAGTTATTCTGTCGCATGGACTAATTTTAACAGTGTGACTAATCCATAACTGGTAGAGGTAAACTCTCAATCTGTTATTTGCAAGAACACTACTAATTATCTAAAACATCATTAAGGCATTACAACTTTAAAAATAATACTTTCTTGACACAGTTTTGTAAAGCATGTCTTTGTCTGGCTGTTGTCTTCTGTCTGACCACGCCCAAGCCTCAATCACGCACTCCCCCCCTCCATCCCTCCATCCTCTGTGCCGCCTGATCCTCCCACAGGATCAGGCTCCTTCTCAGTGTCTCCACCGGTGGCTCCTCAGCTCCTGTGCATGTTGTCCTGGGTGACATGAATTAATGATAACAGCAGAGGCTTTACAGACCAGGCTCATCCATTACATAACCCAGGCAGGTCTGCTGCAGATCCACTCAGTTTCTGACACTTAATGCACAATATTGTACCGCACCTTCCACAGCTGACCCTTTTTACCCTCCTTCCTCATCTCCTCTGTGCCTCTGCACACAACATATGGTGCAGTGGGTATCCAGCCATATGGCAAGTGTCACAAGTATTTATCCATACAGTAACCTGTGCAGTGGAAGGTATATTTTTGAACAAAAACTTGGCTAGTAGAGCACTGCAGTATAGAAAGAAATAACCTGATTTGATGGTGGACGTAGATTCTTTAGAGATGTTTTCTCACACCAACTTTCCTGAAAGTAATAAGCAAAACTTCCACAATAAGGATGTACTATTCTGCAGTTACAGAGAGGGATTGCTACTAATTAAAGGGATGCTAATCTGCACATCATCTCTCCAGTGCCATTACACAGCAGAAGGCTGTTGTGCATGATCATTAATAGAAATTAATCTGCCTTACCACCCCAGGGAGGCCTGAATGTCATGGGTCCCCTCTGCACCTGAAGACACCTCATTACATATTTTCTGCAAAGCCACACAGGAGATGGTAACTAGGCACTGAGTTCTTTAGTTAGAAAACCCTTTTAAAAAACAAGCAATCTGGCAAATTCTTTATAATATCCACCCTCGACTGTGTTTTCAGAGGTTTTCCCCACTGCAGCAGACATAATTTTCAACATGAAGTGGGAACAGAGTATTCAGAACTTTGCTCACCCTAAAAAATACAATTCTTATTTTAACTGCTCACAGTGTACTCAGTAAGATAACATAATGAATTAATAGTCCCCCCCCCAATTGAAAAACTGACGTGTGAAGTGATGAGTATGCTTTATGGCAGCCATTGTTGAGGTGTTTGGTCTAACAGGCTTTGTTTCAAGGCATCACCAGAGCTTTCCCCATACGGGCTGTTTCTGTTCATCTTACTCGGACATTCTGCACAACAACCTTATGAAATATTGAGTAACTCCTTGCAGAATAACAAACCTACGTGCTGCCTGTCTTTGTTTTGTTGCGCTCTTTCCTTGTTCCTCACATGTTGGACAAAATTAGTGCACTGATATGGAACAAAATTTTTGCACTCCTATATTGGGGATTACAAAAAGAAGACTGGATGTAGCAATGCACTTTCAGAAGTTAAATGAACAGAATGGTATTGGTTGCCTCACAGAGTATTCTTCAGGAAGCTGTCTGGTAAGAAAGTATCAACACGCCCTAGACTGTTAAAATGTTTCATTTCAATGTGTGATTTTTATGTGCCATGAGAGTTTACATAAGAGTGATTCATATATCTTAAATTGTACAGAGCAGAATAAAGTGAATTTTACACAAAAAAGCAGCAATGTTGGCACCAGCATGCTGACCCATAGATTATTGATGAAAGAGCAACCCATCAAAAAGCATGCATGTGTTATTGTTTTTAAAATTGCTCTGCCTCATGTCCTTGTTTTATTGTTTGCAAAACTGTCAATTTCTTTCTAAGTCCCTTCTCTCTCTTTCTCGCTTCTGTCTTCTTGACTCACTTCTTGTCTTAGTGTTTTTCCCCTCTAGCTTAATCTCTCTCTCTCTCTCTCTCTCTCTCTCTCTCTCTCTCTCTCTCTCTCTCTCTCTCTCTCTCGCTCTCTCTCTCTATCGCTCTCTCTCTCGCTCTCTCCTTCTATGCCTCTCCTCCTCCCCATTATCCTGCTTCACGGTTAAAAACTGCCATTAAAGCTGTGGAAAACCAGTGATAGGCCATTAACAATGGATTAGCCGTAACAATTCCATTTCCTGTTTCCCTCTCTGTGGTTATCACACTGTCAAATGCTCCAAACCTCTAATTACATGCTGTTTGAATCATTGTCTCGGGACAAAGGGCTGGGCTAAATCAACTGAATTCAATTTACGCAACGCAAAAAGGTGTGTGCAAATTACAATTTTATGCTCAGGGTACTGTACTGTACAGTAAATTGTTACAATACGTACAGTGCCTAAATTAGGCTAAATGCCAGGGGGAATGCTAGTAGGTATTGACATGATGTTTGTTTCTTTTCTATCTTTTTCAGCACTCTGAGCTGGGTAATCTAAATCCATAAGGGATAACTTTTAACACGCACATACACACACACACACACACACACACACACACACACACACACACACACACACACACACACACACACACACACACACACACACAAATGTAAAAAAAAATGATCTTAATCATTTCTGACCTCTGCCATGATGCACAGCTGTTAAAAAAGTAGGAAAAGCATGAAGCAGCACTGTTGCTGTAATGGAAGTGTCATAAATAGTTCATCGAAGTTTTCCTGCAGGCAGCAGCACACCTTGCAGCCTGTGAATTGATGCTTGGCTTTACAGTGGGAACTCCTCCAGAATTACATAATGCACCATAAGTGTGTTTTGTTTGCCAATATGCTGGCACACATTGTGAGTGGTACTTGCATTGCATGGAATTATTTGCACAACACCCCACGATTTGTACACAATTTATATACATATATAGAGAGGTTACCTTACAAATTGCTTCATTTATTGCATTTTTGCCCATTTACGCAAGCTGTAAAGTATATTTTCCTGCAGCAATATGACCTGCCCTCTGCCGGTCAGTCCGTCTGCCCATGTTGTCCAAATTACAATGTGCCATGTATTTTTGTGTGTGAGACAGTAAAAGAAGGTTATCTGGATGTATCTATCCAATAAATCCTGATTTGTGAAATAGATATTTGTGTGAGGTCCCAGCCAAAGTGCCCACTTCACTGTAAATGTCATCTCTCTTATGCTGGGAAGACATAAGCTGATTATGTTGCAGACAACATCCTTTACATCCTTCCTGCTACATACATGCCCTTATATAGAAATCACTTGGGGCGGTGCTTTTTAATGTTTGCCTGAATGCTTATTGTAGAGTTGAATCACAGCTGAGCGTGAAAGAAGTTAATTGAAAAGGAGAGGGTTGTTGGGAAACTGCATTGCCTCTGTCACGACTCACTGCTTCCCCCTCTTGTTGTTGCTGCCAACATTGAATGGCCATAACAGCCTCTTGGATGCTGCTGAGATGCTGGAAAGCAGGAGAGTAATATGAAATCAAACTTGATTCAAAGTGACCGATCACCAAGACTTACTTTTGAAGTCTGGTTCAAACTGTGACCCCAAATGTGCACTGGGAGTGGCCGTGATGAGAGTCAGAACCTCCAAATCTGCAGCAATGATGATCTGTGGATTGCCCCCTTTGCGTCTGGGAACAGACTGGTTAAGATAGGAGTTTTATTATCTCTGAGACTTGTTGCGGTGATGCAGGCATTGCACCAGACTGTTTTGATGACGACAGCGG
Organism: Sander vitreus; assembly: GCF_031162955.1. Lineage (NCBI taxonomy): Eukaryota > Metazoa > Chordata > Actinopteri > Perciformes > Percidae > Sander > Sander vitreus. The sequence continues at coordinate 13,993,253 of NC_135864.1, forward strand.
AGTCTAAAACACACAATTTACTGGATAACCCATGCTCCAACACTAAAAGTCACCAAAATAAGTCTCATTTGGAAGGTGGCTGGGCTCACCCTAAGGTACAGGAGAAAGAAGCTCTGACATCCAAAAGAACCTTCAAGTAAATTGAATGCTCCTTGACATTGAGTATGTTTACATGCACACCAATATTCGACTATTATTCCGAATATGACAATATTCCGAATTTGATACAGGTCAAGGAAACAGCATATTCTGGTTGGATATTCCGAATAAAGCCTTTTTCCGAATATAGCATTTTCCGATTAAGACATTTGGCATATTCTGGTATTATTTGGGTTTTAGAGGCATTCTTTGGACATGTAGCCTATACAGCGCATTTAGAATATGCGTTTCAATCTGGGTTTTTACTGCAGTTTACGGCCAGTTTACGGCCTCTTGCCTGTTTACGGCTTATGGTCAGCTATGTGCGTTGCCATGGTTGCTGTACACAAACCAACCAGCCAACAGTTTGCAAGGATGCAGACCAGATAAGGAGAAACACAGCTACTTTTAAAAATGATCAAGGACTTGGATATCAACAGGTTTTTGGATATGCACACACATCGCTACGCCGACCTTTTCAAGAAGCTCGTTGAAGGAATGAAAGAGGGACGCTCGTATTTTGTATGGCTACATGTAAGTGGAAATATTAGTGGAATATTCATTCATTTCATTAGCCATGTAAACAGCTTAGTTGGAATATCGTCTTTTTTGGGAATAAGGGCAAAAACCGAAATATTAGGTGCATGTAAACATAGTCGCTGACATGCACCAGTTGAGGTGATTAGGGCATCTGATTGGGAGGCCTTCTGGATGTCACCATGTGGGGCAAACCCAGAACATGATGGAATATATACTGTAATAATAACATATTATTTAAACGTATTTATTCATATAGCACTTTTCAAAACAAGACAAAAATAAAAATGGCAGGCAAACAATGATGAAAACAATTTAAAAACAGTTTAAAAGTTATACAACATTGAGCAATGAGCTACAAGAAAATAAAAGAAATAAAAAAAACATAAAACAATTAAAATAATCAAAAGAATAAAAGAATGCCAGTAAGGCCAAAGATAAAAGTGAATTTAGGCCACAAACCCTGTGAAAGCACATTAATAAAGATGTGTTTTTAAGAGGGATTTAAAAGAGGATAAGGAGCTTGCCAGTCTGATCTCCTCAGGGAGGTTGTTCCAGAGAGTGGGGGCCCTGACAAAAAAGGCGCAGCCACTCTTGTTCCTTGTTCACATAGCCCATCCAGCCTGGGAAGTCTTGGGGATCCTCCAGGAATCATGTGACTGGGAAGACATCTAGGCTACTTGGCTTTTTTATGCTGCCACTTCAACCCAGACACCAACAAGCGGCATATAATTGATGGATAGACAGATAAGGATCAACATATCTACATGAAAGATACTCATATACCAGAAGACCAAATCTTAAGCACTGTAAACACTGTCACCCTGATTTGGTCCCAGCACCTTGCCTTAAAAAATGAGGTGTTGGGTGCTAGCTCCGCATCAACTTGGTTCCTATAAGTCACAACCCTGCTGTGATCAATACAACTGGCCTCATGGTTCAAGAACAAGCTTGAGCAAAACAATGTACACTGTGCATTAGTTAGATAAAAACAAAAAAGCAAACAGTAAATTTGTTCTCAGGTTTTGAAGCTGATTTTTAAAGGGTTGCCTGATAAATGAAAGAAAAAAAGAAATTGCCCATTTCATGTCAGCATTTGTTCCCCCAAAACACTCCGGTCATTGATTTTCACATTAAGCAGACCTTTATACCAACATTATTTCCAGTAGCTTCTCAGATAGCTTATTGATTGTGGTGGACAGCCAGACACCACAGATGTGTCCTCAATCACCAATAGCAAAATTAAACATGTCCTTACAATAGCTGGCTATCTAATTCTAGTTTGAGTTTCAAGGAGGTTTGAGCATTACTGAGAAGAGAGAGAGAGAGAGAGAGAGAGAGAGAGAGAGAGAGAGAGAGGGAGGCAGATAGACCCTCTAGCCTCACATTACCGTAATGAGGTGAATTTCTCCTGTGTGCAGATAGGGTACTGCAGTAATTCTGTAAAACATAACAAATGGTCTAAAATGGTTTGAAGCATCTAATGTTAAAGTGCTCATATTATGCTTTTTGGCTTTTTCCCTTTCCTTTATTGTGTTATATATGTTTTTTGTGCACATTATATGTTTACAAAGTCAAAAAGCCCAAAGTCCACCCCAAAGGGACTTACCATCTCCAACAGAAAACACTGTTCACAAACTGCTCCAAACAGCTCATTGTAGTCCAGCCTTTACTTCCGTGATGAACGTGCGTCACTTTGTAACACATGTTATAATGCTCGCCTAGCTGCCAGCGTGGCACGCCCACATACTGTGCTTCTGACTGGGTAGTAGTCATTACCTAGCTACTGCGCATGTGCGACTCCCAACAAAGATGGAATAGAAGTGAGATGCCTCATTTGGTAGCTAAAACAGAGAGCTCAACACACAGGGTGAAAAAATGAGCTGCAGCAATGTGCAGTATTACAAAAATATGGTGTTTTTTGAAAATGAAACCATGTAAACCTATTCTGATCTAACCTCTTAATACAATTATTAACCTGAAAATGAGCATAATATGAGCACTTTAAGGTAGAATAAAATTACTGACAAGAATCATGATACTCCAAACACAGGTAAATAAAAAAACATACAGCAACATATTAGAGTCACATGCTATACATAGTGTAAAATGCATCTTTGTTGTAATATCAACATACTTCCATCAGACATTATTCTCAAGATACAGTATATCAAGACTAAAAAAAAGAAATGTGAGGCGTCATCCACAGTCTCCATGACAGCGAGAGCCGAAGGTGGGTGTTGAACTATTCACCAGGGACCGGCCCCCGCAATATGACCCTGATCAGTGGAATCACAGGAACTAAGTTACTCTCCTCTGTTTCCTTGGACCTGAAGCCAGGCTCTGGGATGCCCGCTCTTCTGCTCCAGGCTACAGCCTTCTCAAAGGATATATAGTATATAGTATATATATATATAAGGAATATAGTCAATGCACAATTATAGGCTCTTGCATGGTGTTTGGTGTGGAACGGAGAAGCCAGTGGGAAGAATGTGTGGGATTGGATCTGCATACTGTACTTGGGTTTCTGTGCGTGAGCATGATGTGGTTGAAATTGCTCGACATATAAAAGTAGGTCATGAAATGAGAGTGAGAGAAGTGAGAAAATGTAATTCGCTTGCGGATGTATTCACTGTATGCATGTACTATATGGATGTGTGTGTGTGTGTGTGTGTGTGTGTGTGTGTACGTCATGGGTGTGTGTACAGTATGTGTGTATGTATTAATGTATGTTCGTATGAATGTATGTGTATGTATGTATGTACTGTATGTATCTGTGTATCTGTTTTAATTACACTACCCATGTGCTGTTTGTGGAGCTTGCCAGGACAGAATGGTTATAAACACTGGAATGAGTGTTGTACTTAGACTGTGCATGTATGTTTTACCATCAGAATGTTGTTTTCTACAATAACATATCCAAAAGACCTGCACTACTTTTATATATTAGATACATTTGCATGCATGTATTGCAGGGATCATTGTGGTTGTGAAGCTCCTGAGCACAGTCATATACTCTTGATTTCGAAAAGTGACGGAGTGTGGTGGCGGCTGGGCTGTTCTACCAAAGTGAGGTGATCGACAGGGGTGCGTTTCGGCCCCCTGTTGAGGCGCAGCAGGGGGTTATATAAAGGTGAAGTTCTGGATCTCAGGGCCCACAAAGCAGACCCCCCGGGGAGGGTAATCACCATGAGGCCAGCAACAGTCAGCACAGCAGTGGCCCCTCGTCACAAAGACACTCCTCTCCAGAGACATGACTGCGCCTTTGTGCTCCCTCACACTCTGAGTGTGTCCCACTCCAGGGGGCTTGAGAGGCACCACAGGGTGCCCATTAAACCATTAGGAGTGGAGGACAGCCTTGACAGCCTGATACACAAATACACACACACACACACACACACACATACACACTTAATCACGTACAAATACATTCAATTCTTCGAGATCCTAGACATGTACTGTACGTACACAAATGCCCTGACATGACAAAAGTTAAGTATTGTTTACTTAACATCGATGTCTGCTATTTACAGCTTGAATGGCAGAACAATCTGTCATTTTTCTTTGCTGACTCACTCACTTCCTGGCCAATCACTTATTGACTCACTTAATGACTGACTAACTGGCTCACTCATGCACCAGAGATGGGGACTCGAGTCTGAGACTCGGACTTGAGTCGAACTTAAGTCGCACAAACAGCTGACTTCAGACTTGCTCGGACTCGAGCTTCGAGACCCGTCAACAACCTGTTTTCATGCAATTATAGCTTTTTAAATCAAAATGTATTCATGTATTTCTATTTTCTTTTATTGGCGCATATACGGGGAAACGTATGACGAGCTGTATGTCCCCTGCCCTCATGCCATAATGTGCAACGTAACGCGCACGTTGTGTGTGTGCGCACTCACATATAAAAAAATGCATTGCCGATGGCGACACCAAATCCTCCTGGAGTTGTGCCTTTTCTCATTAGTTTTGCTTTCAATAACTTGGTAAACAGTGGCAGTAAGCTAACAGCTACATGCAAAGTGTGTGGCATCAAGATAAATGATGCCGGATCAACAATGTCGGACTTCATCAGGCATCTCAAAACGCAGCTAAATAGGTCAGTCACTCACACACTAATGTGAAAAGAGACGTTACATTTAGCATATATCGTCACAGGTAACAAGCTAACCATCGCAAAGTGTTGTGCTAATGCTGGGAACAGGCACATTGTATCTTTATAGTTGTATCCATATGATGTGACAGACTTAGGTTAATATTTCACCAGGTCCGAGGTCTAGAGGGATGTGTTAAGTAGACCCCATAAAGTTATCCTACAACTGATTTTGATACTGTACTGTCTGGATGGTAGCTACAGGACATGTTTTCAATTCATAAGATTTAACAATACAGTGTTAGGCACAGATCAGATGACCAGAGACTTGAGACTTGACTTGGACTTGTGGCAAAAGACTTGAGACTTGACTTGAACTTGCCCCTCAAAGACTTGAGACTTGACTTGGACTTGCAAAAAATGACTTGTGAACATCTCTGTCATGCACTGTTCAATAGTTTATTGCCATGTGACCCTAGCACTAATACATGTAAAACAGACCATAAAACAGACTACTGTATACAAGAATACTGATAAGCTAAGTGTAAAATGTTAGTGTCTGGTGGCCTAAGAAATGTGCCTTCTGTAGAGATAATGTGAGAAGTTCTGCATTTCATGTTCCTGCACCTCCTGCCTGTTGGGAACATTGGAGTTGAGCAGTTTCTGGTTGGGCTTTTTTTCTTCCTCATTATTTTTGTTTCGAGATTGTGAAGTATTAAAAGATCAAAAGCAACCTATACTGTTGGTAAGTATAGGTACCAGTCCATTTCAAAAAGTATGGAGGTTGTCAGCAGCACACGTAAGACATGATTACCAATTTTGACACTTTATTTCCTGTTGGACCAGAAAGGGAAATGCCTGCAATGTGATATCTATCTATCTACTGTTTCAGTGTGTGGAAGCCCATAACAAGAACAATAGTGGCAAACTCTGAACTGATGAAAATAAAGAGATCTTAAGCATATGTGGACTTCATTATGTAGATTAATTGAATGTATCACCCACAGGGCTAGTTGCCTTAATGCAAACTGGCCAAGTACAACCCTGGAGAGAAGTTTGCTTCAGACGTTTGTACTGACTCTGATGTTGTTCTTTAAGGCTTCATGTTTCTTGTTACAAAACAACCTGACTTCATCCCTGAACGAGGGCTTGTTGTTGCTAAAAACAGATGAACAGATGGAAGTGAAATATCAACATCAATAATGTCCTCTTCATCAGTCTAAATAAACTCTCCAATCTGTACTGTTTTACAGCATGTCAGTGTAACTGACTCAATCTAACATTGTATTCAGCTTCTATCATTCACACTCATCAGTTTAACCAAATATTAGATGGTTTGTGTAAATGTAACTATTTCTTCCACTGAATGCCTTTGGTTCCTCGTATAACAGTGTTCATTGATAACAGATGGCTTTTGTAAACACAGCTGGACGGTTGTTTTGATTAAATAAGGTTAGTATTTAAATGCATCCATGTAAAAATATTACAGGATTATGGGCATTTACAGAGTGAATCAGAATAAACAGTATATGTTAATCCAGGAAAGGAAATCCCTATTATTTTGATGATGAGACCATTACCAACAAACGGTTGAATTTTACTGTATTAAAATGGAACGATGTGCACATTATAGTGTGGGTGGGGGTTGGCTCACTCACTTATCCACTTTTACATTGCTGACACCCATTGATGTCAGCATAATTAATAGGTACAAGAGAGGAGACATACTACCTGCTAAACTGTGATAAATAAATGATGTAGGCCATTTCAATGTGCTAAGCATTTGTCTACCTGTGGAAAATAACAGCAATGTTTTTAACAAGCACATGTTATAAGACTGCCAAATCACAACTTCAAAAATGAAGACTCTTTCAGGATTATGCTTCACCTTCAAAAACGCAGGAGTGTTTGTTTACCGACCTGTCACGTTTTTCAAAGTTAAATTCCATTTAGCACAAGTGTTTCACTACAAATGTCTAGCTAGGGCACTTGAACTAGATAACCAACAGGGTCTGATGGTTGACAAATTGAAAAAAGTGGATTTAAAACTTGCTAGACTAAGTTTGGAAGAAGGACTGGTCAGCTATAGCTGGTGTTTCTCATCAGCAACAACTGTGGAGGAAAGCTTGATACTACGAAGAAAAGTGAACCTTAAAGTATGGAAACATACAGTTGGACTTGTCAAAGGACGACTGTGTGCTGCGGCCATTGTTACCACAATCTAGACCTACAAACAGTAAGTGCAAGTTTCTGATATGTAGGCCTATGCATTGTTGTGTTTTGTTGGCCACCGTGCCCTTAATGTATAGCTTATTATTGTGATCTCTTCAGCTAAATGTGTTCCTGTGCAGCCTGTTTTTATGTGGCTGCTGCAAAGTTGTGGAGCCTTTTCTGATCAGACAAGCTCTTTCACACTGTTGGATTAGTCTGGTTTAAGGTAAAGGAAATACTCTGTGATCTTTACAGTAGGATTATGTTTTCTTTAGCATTATGTTTAGGTTATTTTGGCTGCCATTCAACCATTAAACCTACTTATGTAGCCTATGTCTCGAAGATTTATAAAACTAAATGTTAAGCTCACTGAGGTTTGTCTGAGATTTGGTAGTTGGAGAGGAAAGCCAGCCCTGTGGCAGAAAAAGTAAACATGGTCTGAATATTGGAATTCAATGTTTAGTCACCCTGTTTGAATGACTGCTAAGGAGCCTGCGTTACTTAGCCAGAAATGTGAAATATTTGGCATTGAATGTGTGAATGATGCTTATTTTTTTGCACTGATATGACTCCTCCTATCGTAAATGAATATTACAATGCACACATTGCCAGTGTATTTCTGTTGCAGATTACTAAACCTTTGCAGAGCTATGTGCTGGTCGTCCGGCATTTATATTACATGGGAATATACATGTATGGGTTATAATTCCACAATAATCCACTCCTTGCAGTCATGTTTATGAGGCCCATCAAGAATAAAAGTGATGCACAAAACATAAGAATGAAAGGGCAAGAGGCTGGCATCTGTAATTAAACTTTTATGGCTGTAAGTTTTAGAAGGCTTCTACTGCATTTTTCAACATCACTCACTCAGTCTGTAGAGCACACACATCCATACATAAGTTGTTCTTTATGTTTTTCTTTGTGCTTTGATTGCATTTGGTTTGATTTTTTTGATAAAATTATAATGCTGTAGCTGGTAATCAGACTGAATTGGCATTTGATTTCACTTTTATTTACATTATTCATGGAAGTCTGTGGCCCTAAATCATGTGTAGTCGGAGAGGCAAACAAATCATTGAGATCTTCTAGAGCTTTCATGCTATTTATTTTGACTGTAACTTTTTAGTAAATACAGTATTTTGTACTGATTTCCACCTCAGAGTAGCCCTGAACAACATGAAGTAAGGATGAGAGCTGTGTCATCTAGTAACAAGGGTCAGTTGTAGAACAAATGACAAAAAGCGTCAAAGTAGCTCTGCGGAAGTCATGAATTATGAAAGGCGTGGTTAAAAGGCTGAGGTGAATTGGAATGCCCACTTGCATCAGCATTCAAAGTCTTTAAAGCATACTGCTGTTTTTTTTAGACAAAAACAAAACATGTACAATGTAAGTTAATAGGGCAATTGTCCTGCTCGTATATTCCTTTATAAAAGTGCTCGTTTTGCCACTGACAGGCTCAGATTAATATTCTAAGTGTCTGACAACATTATGGAAAGGATCCTTTTAGAGATAGACCTTTAAAACCTCTTTGAGACCTTTCTGTTTAACCAGAAACAGCTCTGAAGTCGCTAGCGCTAAACCCACCAGACTCCATTTAAAAAAGCAATAGTTTTAGCATGTATAGAGCCAACATATTATCACATGTACTGTAAATTGTTAACTATGTGTTTATTTCAATCAAAACTAGAGTTGTGATTGTTGGAAAAGTGGAAAGACAATACAAAACAGCTTTTCATTGTTTTATTTTGTTTCTGTTGACTTCGAATGAAGTGTATTTTACGATGCTAAAATTACTGTTTATTTACATGGAGTCTGGTGGGTTTAGCGAACGCAATTTCACGGATGCTTTTATGTTTAAAAAAAGGATTTTACTCTTTAACAGAAAGGTCGACCTCATTAGAAATCCTTTCCATAATGTTGTCAGACACTTAGAATATTAATCTGAGCCAGTCAGTGACAAAATGAGCACTTTTGTGAAGGTAAATACAAGCTGGACAATTGCCCTATTAACTTAAATTGAAGCTTGTTTTTCCGCTGCCAACTGCACCAATCTTGTTCTTATTCTTTATTTTATAAAAGTCAACACACATTAATTAACATTTCTGTAAATGTGCCAGTGTTAGCCAGCTGGCTAATTTTCAACTGTAGTCCTTTGGCCAGATGATTTTAGACCAGAGCAACAGGAAACAGCAAGACATTAGTACAGGTTAAACTATACAGACAGAAGTCAACAAGACACCATACAGACAGCTAGAGCAACAAATAAGCTTTCACAGTAAACCATGCAGAGCTACAGGAAGCAGCAAGACATTAGCACAGTTACACTTCAACAGTATCCCCATTCAGTATAAGAAGTCATGCAAGCATCAAAACACAGCCAAGCAACACAGACCTGAGCCATCTTCTTTCACCGTTCAACCATGCAAAGCAGTAACAAGCAGCAATAAAAAGATGAAATAGGCTACATCACTCATGAGGGAGGCGTTAATACAGCACAGGTTAATTAGATGGTAAAATAGTTCAAATACAAGATCATTTTTCATACATACCCAAAAAATGCAGAGCGGGCTATATTTGACACAAGACATCAAACATCAAACAAGTTAGTAGCAGGTCAGCAGTGATAACAACAATAATATAAAATTACCAGGAGATTAAAAATTTTCACAAGTCTGACTTTCCAAGAGCCAGGCCTTGAGACTTTGTGTAAAGTTATGGTAGGTGGTGCAGTTTCTTGTTTAACTTGGTAGAGTGTTCCACCTATTAGAGGCGCTAACAGAAAAGCATGATTGACTAAAGGAGCTGGACCTGTAAGGGGTTACACAGTCCCCTCTCAGAACAGACCTAGTGGTTCTATTGTTAGAATGTTTTTGCTTAATAAAAGTATTGAGTGGTGGAGGAGCTTTGCCATTCAGGATCTTGAACATTAGGCAGGTGTCATTGTATTTGATTACATTTTCCCAATTAAGGATGGCATATTTGTTAAGAATTTCACAATGGTGATAAGTATTGTGTTTTCTGTCTAGCATTTTGAGGGCCTGTTTATACAGAGAGAGAACAGGCTTAAGGGTTGTATCTTTTGCTTGCGTCCAGCTTGTTATACAATATATATTAGTAGATGGGGGGTGATCATTGAATCCAAATATAATTTTGCTGCTGAACTTGTTAGGCAGCTTCTTATAGACCTAAAATTGGCTAGATTGTATTTAGTTATTCGCATTAGTTTTTTTCTTGTTTTTTGAAGGACAAGGTGGAGTCAAGGATGATACCGAGATATATGACATGAGAGACAACTTGAACTTCACACTAGGGCTGCACAATATAAGGAAAAAATCTAATTGCGATTATTTTGACTGATATTGCGATTGCGATATGATTCACGATATTGGAAGGAGTGATCGTTTTTGTATCATTATTCTCATTTTCATTGCAAATTATTAACAATGAAAGAAATTAAAATGATTATAGTGTGATTTTTGCGAGGATCTGTACCAAACAGATTTTTTTCTTTAGTCTGTAGGATAGGATTTGTAGGTCGGGACATCTCTGCAGCACCACAAAACTTCATTCAGAATGGTTTGACACATATTTTGCCATTAACAAATATTGTGCCCCCCTGTGATTTCGATATTGCACTAGTCCATATTGCGATTTCGATACAATTGCGATTAACTGTGCAGCCCTACTTCACACCCTGTACAAATCAATGGCAAGTCATTTACGTATAAGCTAAACAAGAGAGGTCCTAAGATGAACCCTGGGGCACACCCATCTCATTGATCATAAAGAGTGTTGTTTCACTCCCCACCCTTACACACTGAATCCTATCTGCAAGATAGGACTTCATCAAGGAAACAACAAGGAACAAGGAAACAACAAGACCTACGGTGAGTTGTTCAAAACCTTTCTTTTTAGTAAACTCTGGGTACACAAACAATGTTGTCAATGCTTTCGTTAAGGTGTAGAACCCCTGGTGATACTTCGAGCAATGTTTCATGTTGTGTCGAGCCTTCTTAATGTTTTAAAAATAGCTATTTTGAGGCTAGCATAAAAGTGCCCCTAGAACTCCCATTCAAAAGGCCATTTGACCGAAAAACGAAAATACGGTAAATCTTAAAAGTGGCGATTCTGTCCTAAATATGCTTTTAAACAAAAGTTTGACTCGGTTACATTCACAAAAAGACCCTAGGTTGAATTTTGGCGAAAGTGTCGCTTTAAACAAATATATTCTATGTCATTCTCAACCAAATAATGAATCTCTTTACATATTTGATCTTTAATATAAAACAACAAACCTCCACCTCTTCCCCCTACTCTATCTTTCCTAAAGGCATTAGTGATGGATAGACAGGGCAGAAGATGGGGAGTTAGTTAAAATCTAATTGAGAATCTGCAAGAAGATGTTTAATTTGATCACTTTTTGGGATAATGCTGCGATTATTCAGGTGCCCTATAAGCAGACATTTAGGTTTAGCATCAGGATCCCACAGTAGCCTACTTTAGCACTGTTAACAGTTTGAAAGAAGTTCAGTCTTCGTAGTTTCTTAATTGCTGGATTTAGTCCTGTGATTTTCCGTAGCTGATTAGGTTGAGCAATGCTGCTGATGGAGTTATATTTGAACAACCATTTAAAACTCTGAGTGTTGTTATTGACCAGCCATGAGAGTTGACTTGTCGCTTGGGATGAATAGAGCCTGCAAAGTTGGACCCAGCGGTCCGTGGATCATTCACAGTGATCGACCCAGAGAATGCCTCCCCGTAGCTGGCACCGCGGTAGCCTCGGGAGCTCGCCACACTGTAGGCCTTCCCGTAGCTAGCACCGCAGTAGCCTCTGAAACTCACCACTCCGTAGGACCGCTGCAGCGTGTCATCGGGTGTCTGCGCACCCCCCGCCGTTCGGTTGTCAGCGGCTCTCCAATACACCTCGTCGGAACATCCTCCTCACCATCCAGGCTCCCAGGTCCCGTCCGATCAGTCCACATGGTGCTCGGGAAGCATGCAGCAAACTTGGGTGGGTAATCCGATTCTAAAATCTCAGTATTGCAGATGTTTGTTTGTACCTGTAGAACAGAATACATGCCCGCCGTGATGTGTTTAGAAACCGTAGGAGTTTCTGTTTCAACTGTGGAGCTAGACAATGGGCCAGGGCATTGATGAATGTCACCCGCTAATGGCAGGCTAATACAATTATAAGTAGGTCCCCTTGTTGGCGATCTGCCCGGATGAGATACTTTTTGTTTGTAGACTGGTTTTCCATACCTGGCCAGATAAAGGTATTGCGCATGCAGGACACTTCTACCAAGTCCAAAGTGTTTTTTTTGCATCCTCCTGATTTCTTTGTTGGATCACAGATTTAGTTCACATGGATGATCATAAAAGCAACATTCCAGTTTAAAATGGGGGTTAAACGATCCCCAAGAACCAATAAAGTTTGTGATAAGTGTGTAAATGAGAACTGCTGCTAACACGCCCGTCCCGCCCGCTGCCATTTTCTAATCCCTAGCTCATGCTTTCACAAAGACGGCCTTCTTGCTTAATACTAGACCAATTTCAAAGGTTTTTGTCCCCATCAGTCACTTAGACACATAGGAAAATAGGGTCCAGGTTGAAAAAAACGGTAGTTACCCTTTAAGGACTATGGCTAGAAACTTTAGAATTAACAATCACTAATAAGCAGCAGCGTTACTCTTCCTCACCCCAACACTTCTATTTTCTTTAGTCATACACATTCTTGCATTAATTGTGCCCATGTACACACATGTCCGGGTACTTAATTAGCTGGATTAGCCAACAGACATTTCTGTGAGTGAGACCGTTTCATCCTCTGTGGCGTATATGTGTTTCGGAAATGATTAGCCTCATCCTCATGTGATAAGTTACTCTAAAATGTGTGGATCAACATAATACTAATTTAATAACATAATACTAATTTCATTTCAAAACGGACCTTTTATTAAGAATTTTGGTCTTGATGGCTTTAACCTGTCAAACATTTGTGCTGTATGTTTGACAGGTTATAACTTTATTTTTATATAAGGATTGTGCCAAAGCAACTGAGAAAAACTACCCTGGCCAAGCTGGATAAACCATTTAAATACACAAAAAGTCTTTCCTTGATTTGGTCACAGCCACTGTTTTACTGGTGTTTTATTGTGCCTGAGTTATGTGTTTTCATATCCGTGAATGGATTATGCTGTGTTCTGTCAGTCCTGTGGCACCTACAGAAAAATGAGGAACTAATCTCTCAAAAAATGCCTCTTATTTTAGCCTTTAAATGGCAGCAAAAGTACAATAATTGAAGGTATCCCAGCACTAAAAACTGCCATAATTTGTTCCATTTACAAAATTGGTGTCAGAGTGGCTGTGACCTTTTCAAATGGATTGTTTGTTTGTTTTGTAACAAACCGACAACCATGAATGAGGACATTGTATGTTATACACATATATATGTTATAGCTAGTCTTGTTTGTTGTGCATTTATTGCAGGCAGGAACATCTGTTGGCCAATTAGCGTTATTATAATTAGCAATGTGTGCGTGTATGTTTGACTTGATACGTGATGAGTGTGGTCAGTCACATAGTGGCTCATAACATCTGGTTGGTTTGAACTAGCCACAGTTCACAGGGTCATTGCCATATTCAGTGTGCATCAGGCTATCTTGTGTGAAACAGTCTTTGGGTGTCCCGGAAGTGTTGCTCCTGTAACTGACATGTCTTTGTGTCATTTGTTTCCTTTTCAATGAAAGAAATTATATATGCCGAATAGACAGTCATGAAAACTATTGTTACTGTAGATCACTTAATAGCAAAGCATGACAGTTCATTAAGTCCAGGTCAAAGCAGAAACATGGAACATAAAGCACATTATCCATTCAGACGTGTCATTTAAAAAAAAAAAAAAGGATATAAAACAACAAAAGGGGCTGTCGAAATGCTAAGTTTTAATTACAAATCCATGATAAAAATTCAAGGGACTTTATTCTCTGTCGCACGAATAGAAATCAAGTATGAATTGAGTATGAATCAATACTTATGAACATATTCTGTCAGCTAGTATTACAGGTGATGTTAAAAGAAAATCCTGCTGTGGGCAATTACAGACCAGGATTTATAGCTATGTGAGAAATGCATAGCACTTTATTGAAATGATGAATTGCCTGATGTATTCTTGGGAGTGAATCAATATATTGAGTTCATACATCAGTGTCATAGTGTACTACACATTCAGTACAAGTGAATCGTTTTTGCATAGTGCTTCTTATAAACTCCATACAATATCTTTGGGACTCTGTTCCGCTCATTGGTAAAATGCAGTTCAGTATATCCTAGCAGCAGCCTGAGGCCTATGGTGAGTTTCTCAGCTTAATTGTAATGCCCTCCTCCATCTCTGTCATCAGAGGGCTTATTTTGGACCTGGCTACCACATTATTAATAACGCTGATACATCCTCATTTGGCCCGGCAGGGGAAATTAATTATTCTAATAGGCATAATTCCACTGTCGCTCCAATTTCCCCTGCTTAGCATGTGGGGCAAGATGGATGAGATGTGTGATTGAGGGGAACAGTGACATGGATGCAGTGAATAAATGTTTGTAAGCTGAACTGTGAGCATGACTGAAGTGTATGTGCTGCGCAGGAAAACACTTTCACCAGAGACATTGTGGGGATGGGGAGCTGTTCAATGAGTAATCATGTCTTAATGTAATTAAAAGTGTTGGGCAAGTTACTTTTAAAAAGTAATTAGTTAAAGTTACTAGTTACTTCTTCCAAAAAGTAACTAAATTAGTTTTTCAGTTACAAATTATGAAAGTAACTAGTTACTTCAGAAGTACATTTTTAAATGCTCAAATGTGACCCCACCTCCACCTACCCCTCTTTAATGGAACTTAAAATACATGTGCATGTTCAATTATTTATGATAAATCTGAATATTATAATGAAATGGACACTTAATACAATACATTATTAACAGAAACAATGTACACACATCTAAACTATTTGAATGTTGCTGTGGAACAAAGTGAGACTAGACTCCAATCAAATACCATGTATGTAGATATTATGTTTATATGGTGGATCGATACAAATAACACAACACCTCAACAGGCCACAACTGGGCAAAATTAAATTATGCTTGTTAAGTACTATACCAAAAATAAATAACAAATATATACACTCTTTGTAGTGCAAACAACGTAAGTGGCCTGATGTTTATACTTGTGCGCTGGCAACCTCAGCCAATCGTCAGCATTTATGCGCTTGCGTCGTGCACTGCCCACTAACCAAGGAAGAACAGTAAAAAAAAAAGTCTTTGCCTCTCGGCTCAGATGCAGAGATCTAGTTGGTCTGATGAAAAAAAAACAGCTTCAAATATAGTAACATGGCGCATTTTTTGGCAGTAACGGTAACGGCATTATTAAGACGGGAAGAGTAATCAATTAGATTACTCCTTACTGAATTTTTTTTATTTATAACGCCGTTATTCCCATTACTGGTAATTAATATTAATTACCAGATATTAATAGGGTCCACTCTGGCCTAACAATCTTCAAGAGTTCAGCCAAGCCAGTGCTGTCCAAACAGGAAGAATGCTTTCTGGAGTGCGCATGCGCTCTCCTCCAGTCAGAGTCTCTCTCTCTCTCTCTCTCTCTCTCTCTCTCTCTCTCTCTCTCTGGATTGCTCTCTCCACTCTTTTGCAGCCCGTGTTTTGGTGCAGCTTTGCTCTTCCAAATGCTGAAAGAAGTGACAGGGGAGAGAATGGGGGAATACATGCAGCAAAGCACTTTTGTCTATAGTTATGTTTTTTACATTGTTGGTAGTGTATATCACCACACAGCAGCTTTTAGGCTATTTTCTGTTGTTAGCTGGTAGACGAAATTGACGAGGAGGCACCTTTACACAATACAAGTCAATGGAGAGCGGAGAGTCCTTTTCCTCTCCGGTGGGGGGCGGGACTTAAATGCGCTCTGTCTCTATTACTCGATTTGGTGCAGAGCCATGCTCTAATTGGAAACAGTGCCATCATGCTGGACTCTAATTATGGTTTCCATAGCAATGGCACAAAGGATTCTTAGAGTCGTCATATAATTATAAATATTTATAAATATCAAAGAGCAAGGAATGGCATGCTTTTATCTGTTTTTTCCTTCTCGCAAACGTGGTGTCTTATATCTTATCTTATATCTGTATTGATGATTTGCCAAGGTGTATGGCAAAGTATTTTAATACATATAGGATTATAAAAATTCTTCTGTGTATTTCATATCTCATGCTGCCTAGCTATTATTAGACTTATCTCAGTGAGAGCACAAGTCTGTAAAAATATTAAAGTTCAGAGTCGTGGGTTCAGTGGTCCTATGGTTATTGTTTTCAGCTGCCTCCTCTGCTTATCTCTCTCTCTCAACTTGCACAAAGACACACACAAGCACACAAGAACATGCATCCACATGCACTTGTGCAAAGCACAATAAAATAATTTTTAGGGGCTACAGCAGAAACCTGCTAGCACACTTTACAGCACAGAAGAATTATCTTGTGGTACTGTATATGTGTGGGTGTGCACATGCTTTAGTTTTTTTTGGACAAATCTGCTTATTTTTAATATAGTTATATGCTTTTTGTGAGAGCTTAGCTAGCTCAAGGAATAAAACTGATGATTTATAATTCTGTAAAATGATCAGATAGACAGTGCCATTTGCAACAGATAATTTGTAACTCCGCACTTAATGGGTTTCAAAGTTTCCTTTGATGACCTGAGCGAATGGTGTTTATACTTTTTTTAATCTATTTGTGTACAAGTCTGTGTTGTTTGTTTGCCATTCATTCAATTTAGATACAACGTTGTATTTCTTTTACACATTGTGAATCCAGGAGCAGAGTTCTCAGTCTCTACTGAAAGACAGCTGGCGTCATGGTGCTTTGTTCTGTGTATTCTGGTGGTGAAGATGCTGCCACATAAAAGGCTAAAAGCCTGCTAAAGCCCAGTCACAGAGAGTCCCCACCGAGTAGTCTGGTGTCTATCTGTTTGTAAATGTGTATGTGTGGGTGTGTATGTGTGTGTGCACTGTGTGTGGATAGGATAATGATGACGAGAATGATGTGACACATGTAGGCGAGGGACAGTGCCTGTGTGTTCATGGAAACCTGCGTTGCTCCATCTGGTGCTGTTAGGCAACCAGCTACCTGCCTCCCATCGGCCCAGCAACACCAGCCACAGCTACTCTGAAACCATGGCAACCAGCTCCTTTCTGTGGGCTGCCCAGAATGACTGACCCACCTCCTCCTCCTTTCTTCTTTTTCCTTCCCTTCTTCTCATCTTCTTTTTGTAAAAAATATTAAATGTCTTTTTTATTTCTAAAATGAATCGTGAACTCCTTGTTTAAGATCTGCTTTTCACATGTTGCAAAGACAAATGTATCCCAGTACTGTACTATGCAGTGTAGTGTAGTGTACTCAGTGTATGTCAATACAGGGTGGCACTGAGAATGAATATTCCCAAGCGCACCCACATTACACACCCACACACCACAGTGTCCCACTTTCTCAAAGGCTCACTCATTTGCAGACACATACATTCCAGCCATGCACACACAGACAAATTAACTTTGACCCAAACTGTCATCCTCTCTCCCTCAGCCTGAAGTAAACACAACCAGAGAATCCCTTCCATTCAGTGAGCACCTTTTCTCCACGTCTCCTGTTGAGAGAGTGATTATCAGCACTCAGAGCTTCAGAGACCCCCACCACCACAACCTCAAATCCTTATCACCAACAGAGCCTTCACATTCTATAGTCAACTGGCATCCACACCAAACAAGCACACTCAAAAAATGCTCAGAGCAGATGCACAAAATTCATAAAATGTAATTCAATATTCAGAAAGTAGATTATATCTGCATCTATATATTTATCTATACTTTACATATATTGCATATACTGTATGTATGAGTGTCTGGCACCTGTAGCCTAACAGTGATTAGTGATGCTGTTTTTGCGGCTTGGTATGAATGCTTTTCAGGAGCTGTAATTAATAAGCTCATGGTCTCATTACAAACAACATAACTTATTAGGTTATTAAAGATATTGTTTGACATAATGTGTTTATTATTAAAGGGATTGAAAAGGGGAGTGCTTAGAAATGATGACCGAGAAACACATTATATCCTTTCGCTGATTAGGTCAGCATTGTTGACATGAACATGATTAAGGTGCATGTAATAAGATGTATGTAAAAACAAGAGCAAAGCGATTCTAGCAACCTCTTTGACAGGTTAATCGTCATTCATTTTAAGCGACTGCAGAGCCTCTAGGCAATAGGTTGATTCAACGTAGACATGCAATATACTGTAATGGGGTATGATAAATGCAGCAACGCGTTGCACACACACACACACACACACACACACACACACACACACACACACACACACACACACACACTCTTCTATTACCACCACAGAAATCTCTTGCCTAGCCAATACATATAGTATCCACACATGCAACCACCAACACCCATCCTTAACATGCTGCTGATCTATCACATTTCTCACACATCAGGCATACAGCTGCCTGCTCCGCCCACTAGAGAGTTCTGACAATGGAAATCTCGGTTAAGAAGTACAATTACTCACTGTGTAGCATTGGCAAGGTTCTCAAACAATACCTGTAACCCATCATTGATATCGTAATCATCATTATTAAGCGTCAGGAAGATGATCAATCTATAGCACTCATACTGAAACAGACTTGGCAAAGTGTTTAACAAGTGAGGATAAAATGAAAAGACCATCAACACAGGAATGGCTTGAATGTAAATAAAAATAATGGAAAAAATGCATCACTAATAGGTAATTAGGTCTATAAATGTGCCTTAAACAATATTTTGTTAGTTATATTCTGCCTCTCACCTCATATTTCATCTCCACCTTATTATTTTACCTACATCTGGCTCTAGAAAACTGGTTATGCCTGGTCTGAAGTATGCATGAGGTGCACACATTCTCACCACACAGTCATCTCTTATAAATACCACTTTTTATGTGGGGGAATGACATATGCATGGATGTTTGTGCATACACAGCGTTTATACCCCAGGTCTTCATATCCTGGTTTGGCTGTGATCGTCTGTGCCAATGAAGCAGCGCGGATAAAGCGGACTGAGCTCAGGGAAAATCATCAGTGATGTCAGAGCAGTTTTTTTTCCAACAGCTGCCAATGGCAAAACATGCTGTTACTTGACTGATTGAGGTGTAGCCAGAATTGCAATATGCCTACAATTTTAAACCCACAGTACCACTGCGGTAGAATATTTCTGCCATATGTGACTCAATGTTGAATTGTTTTCTTTAACACACCAAGAGAAGAAAAAAAGAAACTCAATTAACTTGGCAGAGCTGAATAACTATACAGATCTAAAATAAGCAGAATCTGCTACCGTACAAAAACGCTTTAAACATAATATGTACTTGTGTATGTATGTATAGGCCTATATGTTTTTACTTATATGTTGCATGCATTGTTTTTTGTGTGTGCTTGTATGGAGTGCCGTTTGTAAAGCTGCTCACACTGAAAATAACGGCAACATTTTGTCACATTTAGCTTCAAACAATGTTTAAAAAACTGGTATGACTTTTTGACGGTCACTTTTTTGCACATTTACCAGTCCTTCCAGAAAAATGCAGAGTTTTTTTGTGATTGTTGCGGGCAAAAATCCTTGATTATGCGGCACGTTTTTTTAAAAAATGCGATGGAATATGCAGGATATTTATGCAATTTTATGCAAGCTTTTTCGATGATGTTCATGTCGCTTAATTACGTCACGTCATAACGTTCCCATGGCAAAAGGGGAAAATGGCTGCTCTTGTGTGAAGTAAACGCAACATTTTTCAACTTTCTGCTAAGATATATGTGACTTTTTTGCAACGAAAATGCGGGGATTATGAAGTCATGCAAGCCCCGCATATTTTGCGCGGAAATCGGCAATTTATGCTGCAAAAGTGCGGTGTATTTGAAAAAATGCGGCCCCCGCATAAATATGCGGACTTAGGCTGATTATGCATTGAATTATGCGATCGCATAATCACGTTTTTCTGGAGGGACTGATTTACAACAATATTTGTCAACTTAGAGATATTTTAAATAGTTAAATCCAAATATTAAATGTTACACCTAAATGTTAAAAGTTAAATCTAAATTCTAAATCTAAATCTAAATGTTAAATTTAAATCTAAATACTAAATATAAATGTTAAATCTAAATGTTGAATCTAAATCTAAATGCTAAATCTAAATGTTAAATCTAAATCTAAACTTAAATGTTAAATCTAAATGTTAAATCTAAATCTAAATGTTAAATCTAAATCTAAATGCTAAATCTAAATGTTAAATCTAAATGCTAAATCTAAATGTTAAATCTAAATCTAAACTTAAATGTTAAATCTAAATGTTAAATCTAAATCTAAATTTAAATGTTAAATCTAAATGTTAAATCTAAATCTAAATTTAAATGTTAAATCTAAATGTTTCAGGTGAAACTAAATATTTAACTAATATGCAAATTCAAAATGCCGGTAACCGGAAGTACCAAAATGAAAGCTCGAGGAGGTCAGTGTGTGTTTATAGTGTCAAATAACAAATAAAAACCATCTCATCCGGTGAAATGGACTCTTGGACATGGATTATCATGATAATAACTTTTCAACACATGAACAAATACATTCTTCAGTTTATCACAAAACATTCAACATCAATACAACTGAATATACATGGCTTTCAATGGTGAGGAGGGGAATTAAAAATTGTAATCTGAAAAGTACTTCAAATTTCTACGGAAGTACCTTACTTGAGTAAATGTACATAGTTTATTCCTCCACTACTGTTTCAGTATAAAAAAAAAACTAGTAGTTAAATTCATCAACCATCATTGTTAAAAAACACACACACATCACAAGGTTAAAGTAACTACATTAGTGATTTATTACTCCGATGACTGATTCCATATCCTTCCAATCATACAGTACAACATCTTACAGTATAAAGAAGGGTCAGATACAGTCCTCACAGAGGTAAACACTTTTTGTAATTAACATCCACAAACAGAAAGTTTTTAACAATCAAAAACCACAGAATAACAATCAAAAACCACAGAAACCACATGGAAACCAGAGCCGATAGCTCTAGCAATCCTTTTATACCAATATGTAGAGCCAAACCTTAGTCCTTAAACTAGAATGAACTCAAAGGGGCTACGGTTGGAGCAAGAGGTGAAAACACGAGCTAAAGTATTTCTTTTTCAGCTTTCTTATGTACTGCAATTGAAACAACTGCTTTATAATATGGACAAACTATGTCCTCTATGAAATACACTTACACATGCCATTTTATAGAGACAAGTGGCTGAACAAATCGAGGTAACTTCTTTTCCACCCCACAGAAAACTGCTCGAGATGTTTGGTTTTTAATTAGTCTTTTGCATCCCTTGACTGTACTCAAATACTCGAATGGGAATGACTGGCCCATAGACAATGCAAACGTTCTTCTGAAAATGGCGGTCAATTCTTCTTTAAGTTGTGCTTCAGACCAGTCAGATGTAAAGGAGATCTTCCCAATGAAGCCATCTCGTGCCAAATTTGCTCTTGAGTCTCCCCTTGGAATGCGGATTGTTGATGCTGAAGAAAAAGGCAAGCACACAACATCTCTTGTATAGTGTTTGCAGGCTTGGTTTTTTCTGACAAAACGTGAGTGTGTAAGGGATGGAAAGGGAACCTGAAATCAATGAAAACACAGACACCTGTGCATTACAAGAGAGCAATATGTTTTTAGTTCATTGTGAATGCAAACTGTAGATGCAAACCAACTAATTGATAGTATCATCAACCCATCATGGGGTCTCTATACGATTGATCGATTACCAGGTGGTTCATTAACCTTTTTTTGTCAATAAGCAATTTATTAAATCAAAATACTGGTGTTATGTAAAATATGCCACCATGATTGGAACCGAAACATTACACCAGACAAATTAAAAAACCAACAAACAGCCAGCTAGGTTACATGAGTATGAAAGTATACTGAGCGGTATAACAAAAACCAAGGTTGAGATTGGCAAAGGACAGAAAAGCAGGAAAATGTAGAAACAAAGAGAGATAAATGTTATGCTTTTTTACAGTATGCACTCTGGTACCTTATTCATATTAAATTAAATGTATTTATCATTGTGACTGCCTCTGTCCTCCATCAGCATTACTCTCTCTCTAGCCAAACAGGGAACGGTTTTATCTTGTGAGTAAAGGCCAGCAGGTAAGCCAAGGTGAGATGTTTGACTGAGGACAGAGGCAGATTTCCAAATGACCAACAATTTACAGTGTCATTTGTGGGCCTGAGGGGTGACAAGTAGCCTCCGTTAGCTGTAACGCTAAATTATATAATTTATGCTTTGCTGCTCAGAACATCTTCACATAATCTTGAACTCACATTTACACACCTTGTTTTTCAGCTCATGAGTTCATCCCACTGCGTCACTTACCAGTGTGAGTTTTACTGTTTATAGAAACAAATGTGCTACACATAAAGTGCATTGGTGCTAGTAGCAAATCTCTACTGGCTACCGTTAGCTAGTTTAGTTGAGTTAGCCTTGACAAGAATCCAATGCTACATGATTTAGAAAACATACTTACCGAGGTGGCCTGTGGTGGCCCTGAGGCGGTTGCTGTCGCTGTTGAAAAATGTTGTATAGCCGCCAGGACGACTCTGCCGATGTTCTCGGCTAGCGCTGATTCGTTGGACATTTTCGCAGAGCGTCCATAGCCGACAGTACCGTACCTGGTCGGGGGCGGGCGGGGATAGGCTCTTGATGGCCTTAATGCAAGCAAACATGACAGATCAGTCAAAGTGAGCCCCCTCGTGCCTGGCTATAGTATAGTGGCTACAGGTCATAAGTCCCGCAACCTTCATAAAAGTGACACTAAAAACTCAAAGCACTCTTCAAATACAGTTTCTCCAAACGTGTTTATTATTTTAGGTAGTTATTATTACGATAATCCATGTCCAAAAGTCCATTTCACCGGAGAGATGGTTTTTATTCGTTATTTGACACTATAAACACACACTGACCTCCTCAAGCTTTTATTTTGGTACTTCCGGTTACCAGCATTTTGAATTTGCATATTAGTTAAATATTTAGTTTCACCCGAAACATTTAGATTTAACATTTAACATTTAGATTTAACATTTAGATTTAGATTTAAGATTTAGATTTAAGATTTAGATTTAACAATTAGATTTAGATTTAGCATTTAGATTTAACATTTAGATTTAAATTTAATATTTAGATTTAACATGTAGATTTAGATTTAAATTTAACATTTAGATTTAGATTTAGCATTTAGATTTAACATTTAACATTTAGGTGTAACATTTAATATTTGGATTTAACTATTTAAAATATCTCTAAGTTGACAAATATTGTTGTAAATGTGCAAAAAAGTGACCTCAAAAATTCATACCAGTTTTTTAAACATTGTTTGAAGCTAAATGTGACAAAATGTCTGTACATGTAATGTTCTGTACACTCATTTCTTAAAAGGGTTTTGCTAAATGACCTGTCACTGGTGATGCTGAGCCGTCTTGTATTTCTGTGTGCGCCTTTGTGCGCAAACGTAGATATGTGTTGCTGATTAACAGTGGGTGGTGGAGATTCCGTCTTCTTGCCAGCTCACAGTGAGAACTGGCAGACAATTCTGCCTCTTGGTGAAACAAGCTAAACTCTCTGCTTCCCAATGTAAACACTCAATGGCATAATGCTAACACAAGATCAGATAACTCACAAAGCGTACAAAGTGGAATGGTTGTTCCCCTGCCATGATATTTCATAGTCATTATTAACAATGAATCCTTTGGTGATGGTGGAAACAGAGAGTGTAGAGATTATGTGAATTTCATTGAATACTGATACCTTAGGGCCAGCAGGTCTATAGGTCTTCCAATAGGCTGCTGGCTCAGCTCAACTTAGAGAGCTGAAAGACAGCTGGCCAATATATGGACTTCCTGGTACATTTGAGCTCAGAGGCTGAGCTGTTAATGGGGATTTAAGCCACAGATCTCCAAGCATGTGCATTATTCGTCCTAACCACAAGTCCCACTATTGACAAGTGGAATCAACACAAAATTGTCAGGACAGTGTACTGCATGAAAGCAATTTCCACAACATTACACTACTTGTGTGAAGCACAGAGACAAAAATCACTGTGATACTAGATACTAGATACAGACTAGAGATATCACACACAAGCATACAGTAAAGCACAAGAAAGCTTCAGCCAGGAGGGAGAGAGAACATGATTGTGTGCAGGAGATAAGATAGCAGAACAGAGAGCCATGAGAGAAACTGAGAAAGGGAGTTGTAATGTTGTGGAAGACGGTGTGGAGTTGTATGGTTTAGGGGGAGAGAGAGATGGAGATGAGAGAGGCTGAGAGATCTAAAAGAAAGCTTGCAGCTTTGTGTGTAAAGATGGACACACATAATTGTCTGGCCTATACCCATAATCCAAGCTGGACTGAGTCCGTTCTAGTCTGGGCTATTTGCTTTTGACAATTGAGGTATAAAGCCATATACTAGAAATAACAAACATATTACATGGACAACAGCAATTAATTTCCATGAGTGAGGAAGTACTGAAGCTCTTTAACACATGTCTGAGAATATTTCCTTCCTTTTTCAGGGCAAAAACATTATAAAAACTGAAATGACAACAGCCGTAGATTGAACAAGATGCTGATTTGCATTTTTCTTTTGCTGGGATTTATGTGAAATGGTTTGAAAATTCACGTTCAATCTAAATTTGGAAGGAAACATAGAGTACCAGTACAGTGTATAAGGTAGCACGGATACATTAGAATGTTTCAGCTTTGGTGGACTACATAGTAATCTGCTACATGCATGCGCCCTTTAAAAAAACGAATTATTGCAAGCATCCAACCTAAGATTACATAGAGGGCTTCCCTGCAGAGAGCTTGATATTTTGCCCCATCTTTCTGTTCTGTTTATTTCATAATCTGTGTCTTCTCCATTCACCTTTTGTGTTTCTTCTGGCTCATGCATGTTTTAAGTCCTTTTTATTATCTTCTGTTCGCTCACTCCCTTCTCCCATCACATTTTTAACGTCAATGCCATTTATATGTGTGGGGGTGTTACTGGGGCACATGTAGAGGAGGAAATGTTTCCTCAGCAGAGCAAATTCTCAAATATCACATCAGTAAATCGCGCCATCCCATCAATACGATAAAGGCGGCTATATTGATTCACTCCCGGACCTCGGCAATCTTACAGGATATTAAAGCTCTCTTGTTGTTTTGATCGACCGACATCACAGTAGGGCTGCATATATGACCTTAAATCAAAATCACGATTAATTGCAAATTTAACCTAGATAACGATAAATGAACGATAATTAATCACGTTGTTCTAAATGATCTTTTCTGAAGCCAAAATGTTTCCAGACGACGAAAATTTTGTTTTTTTCGGGCACAAGTTGCTCAGTTGACTCAGACACATTCCGATTTAATCTTGTTGTTTACCAGTGAAGCATATTCAATGTAATATCAAAACGTTGTGACACACATTTCATTTTGTGATCTTAGTCACTAAGTTTATCTGATAGTCTAAAGATAGCCATCTGTCTGCTCAGTTCTACACATATTTTCTGGTTAGACAGGCAGTGATCAGAGTTCTCATTAATGTTCTCTCAGGCTCTCTTGTTTCTTTTATCTCTGTAAGTAATACTGTACTGCATGTTCCACGTCCCTATTTGGGAGATGTGTTTGCAGGAGTGAATGGTGCAGGACTGGAGGCAAAATGTTTTCCCCACGCAGCTATTTACCAAATCTACTTTAGTGTAGCAGGGAAGGGAAAGAATGCATTTATGCTGCAAAGGCTTCATAAATATTAAATATGGCCCCTGCCTGCTTGCTTCTCACTGTCGGCCATATTTCTTGACTGCATGCTAACAGAGGTTAGTGCTGGCTGTCTGGCTCATTGGTTACGTAATGCCTGACTTCATCCATTGCAGTGAGGCAAGAGTTGGGATTCCCTTCTGCACATGGAAACAAGCCATGGGGAGAACAGCAGGAGGGGGAGATGGAGGGGAGGGAGGGAGGGAATGAGAACACCATGCAGAAGAAAGAAAAAAATGGGTGGTTATTACCAATAAGAGTGGAGACAGGCAGAATGGAAGGAGAATGCTAACTGGAATGCATTTGGACTTTAGATGGCAAGGATATAATGCTAACAAGTACAAGAATGACAGGAAACAAGTATGATGCTTCATTTTGTGGTGGAAACATGTTTAGTGTTGTTCACTAATTGAGTGGCTGATTATGGTAAATAGAAACGGGTGATTCATAGTGCTGGAGATGAGACAGTGAGTGTGTTAGTCAAGCCAGGGGGAAATGAGTAGTACACAAGTGTTTCCTCTAGTCCTGAGGGAGTGAATTGGCTTTTTCAGGACTGAGATTTGAATATGTTGAGGTAAAAAGTACTGAAGCAAATCCAGTTGGAACAGGTAAAGAAGTAGTGAAACAATAAATGGAAGCAGTATTGAAATGTGCTGCAGTTGCACAACACACCATGCTGGTTGTTTGGACATCTCTTGAATTAATCTAATTTAAAATAGATTTTCAGCTACAGTAGCAAAATTAATTGGTGATGTCCCTGTCTAAGAATTGATTACATTTATTTTAGCAATGTGGTTGAAAGGTGTTAAAGACTGCAGAGAATACCCACATTGATAACTGAGAATAGAGTATAGAAATATGGTTGGTTGGTTGGTTGGTCTGATACAAGATCAGTTCATAGTATTTGATAATAAAAATACAAACCTCTCGAAAACATGATTTAAAAGGTGCCATAATAAATAAAATGGTCTCACATTTTGAAAAGAAAATACAATTATGTAACATCTTCCTTCTTTTGAGGAGAGTGACTGAAAAGACAAGAGAGTGAGGGTATGACCTTAGACAGTGGCTATTTGATATCAAATATCAAAGTAGTTGAAATGTTTCTGACCCTATTCTGTTACATAAGACTCACAGCCATACAGTCCCAAGTGTCCCTCAGTGTACAAATAAACGTGTGTTTTTGCTAGGGGTGGGCAATATATATATCGTCTACAATAATATCGTTGTTGTGTTAACGATGTGCAAATTTACATTATCGAGTATTTAAATTACTTTGAAAAAAAACACTTCAAAACTCGCATTAAAACTGTAGAAGGGGCGACCAAGATGGCGGCGCGTGATTGTGCAGCGGCTCCTAGCTCTCCTGTCAGTGTATATTTATGTTTTTCGTAACGTTCCCATGTCGAAGTCTTACTAACAAGTACAGCCACACTGAACTAATCAATATAGGACTACGATACAACACAGCCGCTACGAGATAACATCCTGGAGGACATAGCCAGGCTGGGCGCTCCATGGATTGTTGTTGAAAGAAAGCAGAAGCGAGGATGCCGGTCTGGCCTGCGAGCCGATCTCCACTGCCAAGCCTCCTACTCACCAACATGAGTAGGAGGTTACGTGGTTTACATCACAACATTGTGTAGACCTAGCAAGGATACTGACATTTGGATATTCGCATCTGCTTCGATGAGTTTGCTTAGATATGATTAAGTTTCTAAACATATTGAGACCAGATATTTACAAACTTGATTTCATTATCAGTGTGAGGAACAAAAGTAACAACAAGAACGCAAGAACAACAAGTTACTTATGAGATGAAATCATTTTTGCTTACCTTTGACTCTTGCAACAGGAGAAATCCAAGGGGCTAAGCCAGCCTCCACAAATCGTAGCTCCTATGGAGCCATTTTGTTGCTATCAAGCCATCACCCCCCGTTAGCATCCCATTGACTGCCATTCATTTTGGCGTCACTTTGACAGCGAATAACTTTACATCTGAAGCGTTTAAAGACTTTATTTGTCCATTGTTTATTTCTAAAGAAACAAGACAATGTATAAAAGGCCTTGTATCTCACGTTATGGTTCCGTAGCAGACGTTTTTGTAAAAATAGGCTAACGATTGTGTCATAACCACACGACATACTGTCGCATAGTAGAGGAATTATCGTATAGTACAGGAGAAGCTCGCAGGCAGTTTCGACTTACATTAGCTGTTTAAGTTTAATTACTAATGTTAACTAGCATTTTAGTTAGCAATTATTAGCCTGTGCCCATGTTATCTCCTTACATATACCTATGCTCTCCGTCTCTGCAAAATTGGGAATGATTAAGATTTCTCTTGGCACAGCTACCAGAAGACTTTCAGACAGGTTGCTCACGTCATATACGTCGTCTCTCTCAGTTGGAGGCTGCACAGTAACGCTCAGCCATCACCGGAAAAGTGCTTCTAATATCCTTCACTGGTCTCCATCTGAAACAAAGCTTACCCCTTGGCAGGCTACAGTGTTTGGGTGCGCCACTCTAATTTACCTGTTCAGAACGTTGCATCGCACATTTGTTCCGCTTTTGGAGCTTGCGTGTAAAATCATAATAAATTCATAATTCTTTTATTTGCACAGCACGGGGGGGCACAGGGGTGGCCAGGGACATGTCTACAGAGGCACGGGCCTCCCTAGGCCTTCGTGTAGAACCGCCACTGGTTGTGTGCAATATGATACAGAACAGAGCCCTTTCTTTATTATTATGATTTCATCTTGTTGTATGCTGCACAATTTACATTACAGCAGAAGTGTACAACTGAGAGTTCAATGTTCCTACACTAGTTCAATTAGTATTTCGTATGTCTTTGAATTGTTTTTACTTGAATACTTACATTTTAAAGACAATAAATAAGAACTGTTTTCATTCAACATTGTGCCCATTATTATCATCAGTGATTAAGTAACTCAGACTTTTAAAAACACATTTTTAAAGGATATCGTCTAATTATCGTTATTGTCAAAATCGCCACAAATATTGAGATATTATTTTTTGTCCATATCGCCCACCCCTAGTTTTCGTACTATAAAATGATAGTAAATACTGAATTTGTAGAACACAAATTCTCACACCACAGATTTACAGACATTGTCACCAAATGAAAACGCTACACCTAAACAGTAAACATCAAGCTTTGGTTTCAGTCCCAACATTTTTCACTGACATTTAATAATCCTTAAGGGAAAAATGCATCATTAATGAACCAGAGATACAAACTCCAGACTTCAACCTCAGTAGACCAGAATACAATATAGCCACAAGGAAATATTGTAATTTATTGTAATTTTGTTTGTTTTGTGCAAAATAACATTTACTGATAACATATTGACAATGTTTAATACTGGGAAGAGAGGTGTTGCTTAACGCTCTTGCATCATGCTCCATGCCTTTTTTTCTTCCTATCAAGTGTAAACATGTCAGGTGAGACAGCCCCGGGTGTGTCTACATGTATATTGGTGTTTTTGAAGTGAGTGTCTGCAGAGAATCCTCTAGGAGTAGCCTATTTAGAGCTAAATTTCATTTACAAAGTACTGTACCATAGACGACATCAAGATCTCAGCAGTTTGATAAAACATGTAAAGCTAAACACTAAAGTTTGTAAAACTGTTGCATCCCCTGTGGACACGCCCACGACCCTCTCGAGTGATAAGAGAGCTTTACATAAAACAATAAGACTACAGCTGGTGGCGTTTTCCCAACAGGGCACTAGAATGTTTTTGGGTGCAAATACATAGTAAAAAACAATAATGAACAGCTGCCATACACAACGGAGAAAATATTTCCTCTACATTATCCATAATCCATAGTTATTAACGGGGATTATTCATTAAAGTAATGGGTTGCTCTACTTGTCTGGATTAAAGTAATGTTAATCTGACTCTCCTGGCTGAGACTGGGATGTGTGATCACTCATTGGTTGGTCAAAACCCTGTCAGTATTTCGTGGTGCTGCATCAACCAATTAATTTTCTCCATTCAGTCTTTTAACTCCACGTGTATTTATTTATGTAATCTTTAATACAATGGGTCTTGTGCAAAACGCATACTGTATATTATCCCAAATAAAGGGGCCAGGTGTACAGCAGACCTATGACATATGACAGATGTGCGAATTAACACGTCATTACTGGATTAAGCAAAAGTTGCTCTAACCAGACAAAAAGCTTTTTATAATGGATTTTGTACCAGCTTTTGTGTAATTTGTTATACTGTGTGGTCTAAATCTGTTATCTAATAATACACTGAAAATACAGGGCTGTGCTGTAACTACAGGCTTCCACAATGATGCAGTTACCCTGTCTAGCCAGAGGTCCTTGGATGTCCAAATAATTTCAAGCTAAATCAGCAACTTGATTTCCTCTCTTGAGAAGTGATACCTTACTAAAAAGGGAGTAGAGTCAAACCGCCCACAGCACTGTACTCTGATACAAATATTAATTTGCATTAAATTTGAACTATTGCCACTCTACACTGATCTATCTGCAACTATGTGCCATCCATGGTTGATGAGATGAATGGATGGGTAGACAGACGCATATATATGTTTGTGATGTGTTTTTCATGGTTTTTATTTTGTATTTGATTTAAATGAAACGATGACTGTGAGGTTGAAGTGCTGACTTTTTTTAGCCATGCTAGCTGCAATGTTGGTCGGTCGGATGGTCGATCCACCCCTTTTGGTCCAGACAGGAAAATCTCATCAACTGTTTGCCATGAAATTTTTGTCCAGACATTCATGGTCCTCAGAGGATTGTTTTCACTAACTTTGGTGATTGTACCTGTACCTGGAGTAGAAATGCTGCAATCACACAGCCAGCGCCCTAAACCCTTGTGACACCTGAAGTGCTGAGTCACGGAAGTTTGAGATCATTCACATCTGAATCGGACCAGGAAAGGAGGACTGTGTAGGACTTGCAGGCACTTTATTTTCTTGTACATTAAAAAGACGTAATAAGCAGTACATTGTATCAAATTAGATCATCCATCCATCTTCATCCGCTTATCTGGTATCGGGTCGCGGGGGTAGCAGCTCCAGCAGGGGACCCCAAACTTCCCTTTCCCGAGCCACATTAACCAGCTCCGACTGGGGGATCCCGAGGCGTTCCCAGGCCAGTTTGGAGCTATAATCCCTCCACCTAATCCTGGGTCTTCCCGGAGGCCTCCTCCCAGCTGGACGTGCCTGGAACACCTCCCTAGGGAGGCGCCCAGGGGGCTTCCTTACCAGATGCCAGAACCACCTCAACTGGCTCCTTTCGACGCGAAGGAGCAGCGGCTCTACTCCAAGCTCCTCACGGATGACTGTGCTTCTCACCCTATCTCTAAGGGAGACGCCAGCCACCCTCCTCAGGAAACCCATTTCGGCCGCTTGTACCCTGGATCTTGTTCTTTCGGTCATGACCCAGCCTTCATGACCATAGGTGAGGGTAGGAACGAAAACTGACCAGTAGATTGAGAGCTTTGCCTTCTGGCTCAGCTCTCTTTTCGGTGCGATAAATTGAATGTAATACCGCACCAGCTGCGCCGATTCTCCGACCAATCTCCCGATCCATTGTCCCCTCACTCGCGAACAAGTCCGCAAGGTACTTGAACTCCTTCACTTGGGGTAAGGACTCATTCCCTACCTGGAGAAGGCACTCCATCGGTTTCCTGCTGAGAACCATGGCCTCAGATTTAGAGGTGCTGATCCTCATCCCAGCCGCTTCACACTCGGCTGCGAACCGATCCAGTGAGTGCTGAAGGTCACAGGCCGATGATGCCATCAGGACCACATCATCCCCAGCCCACCGAACTGCAACCCCTCCCCACCCCGACTACGCCTCGATATCCTGTCCATAAATACTACAAACAGGATTGGTGATAAAGTGCAGCCCTGGCGGAGGCCAACCCTCACCTGAAACGAGTCCGACTTACTGCCGAGAACCAGGACACAGCTCTCGCTTTGGTCGTACAGAGAATGGATGGCCCTGAGAAGGGACCCCCTCACCCCATACTCCCGCAGCATCTCCCACAGTATCTCCCAGGGGACCCGGTCATACGCCTTCTCCAGATCCACAAAGCACATGTAGACCGGTTGGGCATACTCCCAGGCTCCCTCCAGGATCCTTGCGAGAGTGAAGATCTGATCCGTTGTTCCACGACCAGGACGGAATCCACATTGTTCATCTTCAACCAGACGTTCGGCTATCGGCCGAACCCTCTTTTCCAGCACCTTGGAGTAGACTTTACCGGGGAGGCTGAGAAATGTGATACCCCTGTAATTGGCACACACCCTCTGGTCCCCCTTTTTAAAAAGGGGAACCACCACCCCGGTCTGCCACTCCTTAGGCACCGTCCCAGACTTCCTACGCAATGTTGAAGAGGCGTGTCAAGCAAGACAACCCCTCCACACCCAGAGCTTTAAGCATTTCTGGACACATCTCATCAGTCCCTGCGGCTTTGCCACTGTGGAGTTGTTTAACTACATCAGCGACTTCCACCAGGGAAATTGACGACAATCCCCCATCATCCTCCAGCTCTGCCTCTACCATAGAGGGTGTATTAGTTGGATTTAGGAGTTCCTCAAAGTGCTCCTTCCACCGCCCTATTACCTCCTCAGTTGAGGTCAACAGTGTCCCATCCTTACTGTACACAGCTTGGATGGTTCCCCGCTTCCCCCTCCTGAGGTGGCAAACGGTTTTCCAGAAGCACCTTGGTACAGACTGAAAGTCCTTCTCCATTTCTTCTCCGAACTTCTCCCACACCCGCTGCTTTGCCTCTTTCACGGCAGAGGCTGCAACCCTTCGGGCCCTTTGGTACCTTGCAACTGCCTCCGGAGTCCTCTGGGATAATGTAACTCGGAAAGACTCCTTCTTCAGTCGGACGGCTTCCCTGACCACCGGGTTACCGCCCCTTGAGGCACCTAAGACCCTAAGACCACAGCTCCCCGCCACAGCTTCAATGCCCTCAGCCTCCACAGGGATGCACGAAAAGCTCCTCCGGAGGTGTGAGTTGAAAGTCTGTCGGACAGGGGCCTCTTCCAGACGTCCCCCCCCCGACCCAACTCACCACCAGATGGTGATCGGTTGACAGCTCTGCCCCTCTCTTCACCCGAGTGTCCAAAACATATGGCCCCAGATCAGATGAAACGATTATAAAATCGATCATTTTAACACTTTTATTTAGAAACCAAATACCGGTGCTTATCAGAAGAAAAGTACTGGTAATGTCAAACCACGTTGTCACATCTACCGCATCTTCAGTCCATCATGCCTGGAGGCACTCTGGAGTCCCGTGGTGTTTGTAGGTGCATACTGTATTATATATATATATATATATATATATGGCTATACTAATACATGCTAATACTAATACATTCCGCATGCCCCAGTGTAGCATGCCAATTATCTTTAATGTAGAAACAAGGCCTCCAAAGAGTGTATTATTGTCAAACTGGGGAATGTTAACTGACCAAGTGAATCACCTGACCTTAGTCTAACTTAGTGTGGTTTTCACATGCTGAAGACAGGTCTACTGATTTCTGAAGGCTACAATATACTGTATATGCTGTTTATCTGATGTGAATGTAAATTAGGGCTGCACAATTAATCAAATTTTAATCACGATCACGATTTTGGCTTCCCACGATCAAATTCACGTGATCGAGCGATATTTAAAATGCGTAATTCCATTCATAGAACGCTCCGTATCAAAACATTTTTTTCCAAAGCTCCATAAACCACTGTCTGATCAAGTGCCTCCATGAGCCAATCAGAGTTGTTCCCTGCACTGTGCAGCTTAGTTTAGATGTAGACCGTCACAGAGGACAGAGTAAAGTGAGGAAAATTCCACAACAGATATCAGTCGCTCATAAGTCGTCACAAGGTTTACCAGTTTACCAGTAAATGCAACATTTTGTCCTGTCTGTGTTGTTTTTCAAACAACAGCAGTGACCAGTGGGCCTGGCAAACTCAATTCCTTTTAATGATTTGGGTTATTCTGAGTCACTCACTAAACTGATCCGGGTTGTGCGAGTCACTTGAGTCACTTGAGTCAGTATTGTATGCTACATCCAAGGCGAGCTTTTGATTTGGATAAAACGCCATGTTTTCATTTAGAATCTTTTAAGTTTATTTGGAAAACGTTATATCCATAAATGTAAATGATCTGAAAGAAAACCGAATATTCATTTAAAAATGACATGAAATTATATTTTGAAACTTTAATAGGACTGACAAATAAGAAAGCCATCCAGACTCTGAACATTCACAATGACTTACAACCTCTTTAATGTAAATTCCATGCGCCCCTTTTTCATGTATGTATGTATGCATTTAATGTTTTAAATGTGTATGTGTATCCGTACTTGAATAATAAAGTTTTTTGAAGACAAAAAAAAAACATGAGTTGTCAGCAAGGTGAGCTTACCTGCCTGCCTGCTCGCCCTAATTGCATTTTAACATACTATATTTACACACCAAACCTACAGTAGGCCTAGCTAGGCTACGTGCACGAGTCATCAACAACTCACGAGTCATCGAGGACTTGTGAGTTGTTGGCAACTCATGAGTTGTCTGCGAGCCAAGCCGAGGCAAGCTTGTAATGTTTCGGACTGTCTGCTCGACCTAATTGCATTTAACAAACATTTATACACCAAAACCTACAGTAGGCCTAGCTAGGCTACATGCAGAACATTTTATGTTATTTCAGAAGTGAAAGAATGGCTTTTGTTGTGGATTTGCTTTACTCTGAGCTCAAGGAGAGACTTCACTCGCTCGTCTGAATCAGATCCACTCATATAGCCGGCTGATTCGCGTGAGAACTCATGAATCACCGACAACTCATGAAGTCTGCGGGTCGGGACTGTCTCTCTGCTCACTCAGGCGCTTGAGTTGACTTGTGGAGTTGTGGTTGCCTACGAAATTGTAAGTTATAAAGCTTTTTGCAGCTAAGATGGCTAGCATAGTAGAAGCTAATGTTGCAAGAGGTTTGTGTCTGGCGCTGTTATCATTTTGGATTGAATTTTAGTAGGACTCAACTGAACCGGGTTAATGATACTAGAGACTCGCGACTCGTGAGTCAATTTAAAGACTCGGGTTAAAGATCCGAGTGAATCACGACTCAAACAGGTTTAGTGACCAGTGCTAGTTTGAGTCTTTTAGCTCATAGCTTTAGCAGCAGACTGTTGTACATCCCGCTGTTGGAATCCTCTACAGTGAAATACAGTCACACTACACCGTTTAGCTGTCAGCATTTTAGCCGTGTTTAATCCAGTTACTACTGTAGCTAATGGTAGGCTAACGTTACCTGCTGTGTAACGTGTTATTAGTGTTTACTAGCGTGACATGCAGCGATGTTTCTGTTGCCTCTAACGTCTGTTTTGGAGTATCAGAGCGCAACGCAGACATTTAAGTGTCCCTGTAATCCGCGTTGCTATTTCGTCCAGTAGATACCGGGCATACCGGGATTTTAACATGCGCTGTTAACGTGAACAGAAATTTGCGTTGCCTGTATCTTTTCACGGCAAATGCGCATGTGTGGAAAGCGGTCGCACAGCAGCTGAAATGGCATACTCTCTCATAGTATCCTTTAACAAAGGAGGAATGTAGCACAATATGGATGTATTGGCAGGAATGTAGCACAATATGGATGTGAAAGCAGTTATAATTAGCCTATGTGACAATACAACTTGTTTTGGTTAAAATCAACAAATAATCGTGATAATTAATCGTGATCTCAATATTGATCAAAATAATTGTGATTATCATTTTGGCCATAATCGTGCAGCCCTAATGTAAATACCCTTAAAGCAAAGCTTAATGTCAGCACTTACACCTTTTTACAGCCATTGCTCCATTTCAAATGCTGTTCCAGAAGGCAACACCCCAGCTGCCCTGCACCTCTAATGGGGGAAGCAGTGATATTTTATGCTATTTGTGGTGGATGTTATCAATGTGCATTCTCTGGGAAGTGTGTCTTACCCATCTTGTCTGTCCCTGGTGCTCTGATGTGCTGGTAGGACTGATAAGCAGAGGTGCGAGACACTCTCTACTCTGGGTAATCTGGTGAGAATGAAGCTACTGCCCTTTCTGTGCCAACATGGAGCACATGGGGAGGATGATGGAAGAGAAGTTGTTAGAGGGACAAATGGCAGCAGACTCTATTTGGATTCTTGGCTCTCAGAGGGCACTGGGGTGTTGTGGGATTAAGAGGCCTGGCACTTTCAGGGTTAGCCATGGTGCATTTCATTCCATTTTATCAGATTCTCGACCTGACAATTTTCTCTTGTATGAGCTCAAGGCCTGCAGAATGTTTGGCAGCTTGTGTTTTTGACTGCTGTCACGCTGATACGCTTATTTTTTTAGGTTTGTTTTGTTATTCATGTGAAAACCCAGGCATGTAAGTCAGCTCTGTGCACTTCTTTTTACACAATAACTAAACTCAAGTGTCACTAATTTCTGCTGTCTTCTCCCCAGCAGGGATATGCTTGTTACACTAGCTGGCTGGTTGACTTCATTTATTTTGCTGTTAAATCTTTCTATCCTATCTCCAATATCACATGTTATATGTCCCCTGCAGTCTCCTGTCTGTTTACTCTTGGTATGTCGCCAGGGTTTAGAGCCATATAGCTCGGCATTATTTATAGTCTGATGGCTTCAATTGCTCCCATTTGTTTTGGTATTGTCCATTTTTAGGGATTGGGGTCTGTGAAAAATTACAATAAAGCTTCATGTTCAAATTAGACCTATTCTTGACAATATACTTTTCATTTACCCCTTTCATTTGCAAATAACATAATGTATAGAGTAATTTATTTCTAAATTGTCCATTAGAAACTGATAAAGAAGGAGATTGAGAAGGAACAGGAGTTAATGAGAGCTCCAGCTGCCTCTCGTGGGAGGTTTCTGCATGGGCCTGTCAATTCAATTAAGTTGTCTTTGTCTTCTAGTGAAGGTTGTTAAAGCATCAATATTTCTGGAAAGCTGCGATTGACTCAGTTTGCTGTACATTAAATATTGTGCAGAATGCGAGGCGCAAATTGCTCTAGCTTGTTTCATAAATGGAATAATTTCATGCATTGACTTTTTGACAGGCAGGTGGAAAATACACAACAAAAAAAAACACACTTCTTATGACAATACTGTGAGAAAATTATAATAAAAGACACATCTGTAACATTAACATTGTATGCAAGGAAGAACCAACCCCAATGGAATATTGAAGAACATAACGATAATGACATTGAAAGTAATTTATTTTACAGCTTTGACTGTAAAACTGGTTAATCTGATGATGCATATCCTTTACATACCACATACAATAAAACATAGTCACTAAGGGGTTGCCAATTGTTATTTATGATTTTATCAATGTTAATACATCTTATATTAATAATTTGCTTACTGTAACTGAATATTGTATTACTGATTTGTAAAGCATTAATAAAAAATGTAGTAACCATTGATGCATTCAATGATAACAACTGTAAAGTGGCCCCAAAAAAATCATGCTGCGATCCTTGCTATTTTTCCATATGCTATAGAACTATATAGAAACCGTCTCATATCAGAATGTTGCACTTAAAATTACAGCAAAACAGAAGTTATCAAAGATGGACAGACAAAAGGGAGACTAGGTGAGAAAGAGGAATGAAGCCAGTCAGCCTGTGCTGGCAGTGATAAAGGGTAATGAGTTATAGCATTCACAGGTACACAGTGCTCACATGTATCACAGCTCCATCAGCTCGGCCTGTTTTGTGACAGATTATTGCAGACTGATCTCACTACTCGAGATCTCAAATCCTTGCACACTGGAGTGGCAATAGTTTTGCTTGACATGCATATATGTGTGGCTTTGTGTGTATGTGCATCAGATGCACCCTGAGGTTTTGCATCTGCTCTTTTAGGGGGCTCTGTGAAGACTCAGACTGATTGTGATTGGCAAAATAACTGATGTACATACTGAACAATGAGTGAGAGGAAGACAGATAAAGAGGGAAAAGGAGAAAGAGATACCACAGAGTTACAGTAGCTGCTCCTTACATCACCATCTCTGAATAAGGCAGGCAGCCTTCGTTAATGAATTGGACTGCCCAAAGTAATGAATGGAGTCGAGAGATGGGCGAAAGGAAATGAGAGGAGTAGGTGGATGTCAAACTACATGAATGATAAAGTAGCTCATATCGGGGCCTATATTACAGAGGCCTATTACTTCTACTGTCTCTGCTGGCAAGGGGCGTAATGAGGCAGTCTCCATAGACCAAATTGATGCCTACTGTCTCACACTCCAAGGAGTGAGCTTAGTGTTGTGCAAAAGGCTGTAGTAACCAGCAAAAGTCTTTTTTGCTCTTATACTGTTGTACAATGACACGAATCAGACTCATATCTTTAGACAAGTGTTTACGTTACTGTAAGTGCAATAAAAGCTTCCCAGTAGCGCTGCACAATAAACCTTTTTTGTTATCTTCATCACGATCAACTTGCCACTAAACACACCTCGTAAAGACTGCGACCATTCGCGGGAAGACACTCATGGATCTTTTAAGCTAGTTGAAAAAGAGGATTAGTAGAAAACTATTATTCTCTTTTTTCATTGGTATCTTTTGTGTTCAGTTCAATGTTCATTTTATTCAATAAAATAATCTTGGAAATAATTTCCTTTCAGTTTTTTTATTCAACAAGCAATTTGTTGCATTTTAGAAGTATACTGAAAAAAGCAGAAAGGCAGATGTGAGTACCCATTAATATCTGTTCATCCATCGCAAGTAATAGCGTTATTCAAGAACGGTAACGCATATTTTCCTCATGTCGTGCAGCACTACTTCCCAGCAAGAGTAATTTATCCATCTAAAACCAAAGATGGATAGACCCCAAACATCTAAAATTCAGGCAAAAATTTCTTTTTTCAAATGCACCTAACCTGAATCTGGCGAAATTGGCGTGGATGGTGGAGGCTCTGAAGCTAATAGGAGGTGAGCTAGTTCTGGCCAGAGAACCAGCAGCTCTCCTGCTGATAGAGCTGCAGCTACATCCGACATGCTTTGATCCATATTGGTAAGGTTAGGTGCAAAAGTAGGGAAACATGATTACTGGAAAATAAAATATGGGAAAACTTGCAAAATATGACAAAACCCCTCAAGAAAGTGCTTCTTCCTGAGATGACCGAGGTAGTGAGGGGGATGGCTGACCTTATTAACAAAGCCTGGTAGGTTAACACAGTGTAATGCACTAGTTCCTCTCACTTAAAAGGAACTCTGAGACGGATGTGTCTAGATATGTGATCTTATGCATTGGCCCAAACATAATTTATCTTGTGGGTAGAGAATATTATAAATATTTGATCACTTTTACCAAAACCAAACTCAAGATCAACCTTTGGGGAAAACATTAAAAGTGATTTTGATTACTCTGCAACCATAGACTGTATAAAACATGGACATATGTCTCCATGACTCATAGGTTTCTGAAGAGCAATCGTGAAGCTCAGTGTGGGTGGCTCTGGCCGTTACCATCTTGGCAGTACCTGACATCGCCTGCTCCGGGCTAATCCAAAAATGAATGATTGTAAAGACTTACAAAGAATATGTTTACGGCATTTACTATCTAACTGGGACGTTTTGGGACTGATTGGCTGGGTAGATAGGTCTGGCAATGCGAGACTATAGAAAAATTCATCCCCCCGTACAGTTGTTAATGAAGGGGGACGTTAGCTAGAGACCAAAACCGTTTTTTTGTACCAGGCTCTAAACATGTTTATTTCTGCTATAAAGTTGGGCATTTTAACAATTGAAGTCTGGGGATTGACTTACTTTTGGAGCCAGCTTCAAGTGGCCATTCGAGGAACTGTAGTTTTTGGCACTTGCGTGTTGGCCCTTATTTTTCAGCCCCGGAGGTTGCTGCTTGTTAGCAACATTACTTAGCCAAGGCAGCACACATACAGACACAGGGTAAAGCCACAACAGTGGATGAATTTCCAAGTATCTAGTCTTCAGCCTTTCAAATCCAAAAGAGACATTGATTTATTAGAAAGGAGCCCTAAAAGCCTGTCCTCCTCTACATAGATAATGTTGAGTACATAAATAAGGCAATTAATAGGACAAAGAAGAAAGTCTGACACATTTTAAAAGTATATCTTAATATAAACATTTTATTCAGTGCATTTTTGTGTATACAACAAATAATAAACAACTGGAAGTTATCAGGCAGCCACAATGTCTGTCTGTAAATGTTGTTTTATCAGATTTAGCCTGGTAGTTTGGAACACATGATCCAACATGGGTTAATACATATAGCCTACATCATGCAGCTCTAGACCAGAATTTCCCTGCTTTCTCCCATGCAACAGATAGGTTCACCTAATACAAATCACCTCTGGAGGAAACCAAGAAAAGAAAGCCTCCCAGAAGCATGTACCAGAAAGAAGTTATGTAGCTGAAGGGAAGAGTACTTAGCCCACAAAAAGGGTCCTTTTTGTACATAATTGTGTTTGTACATGCCCTGTGCAAGAAAGGGAAGATGTTCATTTTTGTAGGGTTTTTTTCTTCTTTTTTTCCACTTTTACAAATATGACGCGACCTATAAAATGTTAAGCCACCTAAAAGTCCACAGTATTCTTTTTTTTTAAATATAGAAAATATTGTCACTACAATAAGTTACTCAAACACATAACAAGCATCCTGGAAAGGGGCTTGCACCATATTCCTATGGTGAACTGTATCAGTCAATAGAAGTTGACAAAAAAGGATGGCGGGGGAGTCGAAGTATGACACAAGCACAGAGGGAGGAAACGGATCACAAGGACAAGAGACAGAGACATTGTGACACAGTGGTAACAGAAGGGAATGGGAACACAGAATAGTCGTTTCATACCATCGAGTCATCGAGCATATCGGCAAAAAGCACAACACCAAGCACGCTGCCAACTATAAAGTGTCTAAAATCACTTCCTTTGTCCACTGTTCCTTTTTTCCACAACATCTTTGCTTTCTTTTATCAAAAATGTACAATGAAAAAAGAAATTCCAACTTTGCCGTTGTACTGACTTGGGTTTTAGCGGCTTAAAGGGACACTCTTTCGTTCTGTCTTTGGTTTGCTGGAACCCCTTTCAAAGATGAAACAGCAACACAAATATAAATACTGAACAATGGTGGACTGAAAGGGGAGAGAACAAGAGGTGACAAAAACAAAACCAGTTATCAAATAAAAAGCTCTCTGCTAATTCAGAAAATTAGCAAAAACCAAGGTGCAGCCATTTCTAAAAAGAAAAGAGAAACTGCAAGACAGCCACACTGCCCCTTTTATATTTCAGGTCAGCTGAACATAGGCTTCATTTTCCCATGCTAGAGAGCTCGGTCTCTGAGTGTGTGCACTAGGACGCAGGAGAGCTACCATCTGGCTGGCCACAGTCCCAGCAGCACTAGGCTGTACCACACCAGAGAGTTTATAGGCTTTGTATTCACAGAAGCATGGATAAGACAGAGATCAGGGCTTGTACTGTACCACTGCAGCCGTGTAGACCAGCATTATTACTGGCTCCCCTGAATGCCTACATGTCTAACTTCCTGTCCCTGTCTGACAGATGCACGAGTGCTTGGTGTCTAAATGACCAAAGAAAAGTTATTGTCCACAGGAAATAAAAAAAAAAAGATAAATATGGGCTAACTGGTATGCGATCATCACCAAAAGAAAGTGATCAAGGTAATAGATAAATCTCTAAACCAAAACAAAAATGTGTTTTTAAGTCCAGAATGGTTTATGTGGCAATATGTTTCTTACTATTGATGATTTTTTTGATGATGATTGACCAGGATGGTACCTAAATGTTTTTTTATTGATGGAATTATGGTGTTTGTGTGTGGTTTGTTGTCATAGCTAGTCCTGAACCGCTGATCGGTGAGAGAAGTCTGCTTGGAGTCACGCTCTGCTGGAGGTAAGGTTTCGTGGTTCGGCCCCAGGCCTGGGTTGGGCTGCCGGGCTACGTCGACTCATTCTGGCTCACGGCTTTGCCTCCATTGAGCACAGCCGAGGCACTCCGACTCTTTGTGGGTGTGCCGCTGCCAGAGCGGGAGAACTCTGTCAACTCATGGAGGGATGGCTCTCTGTACATTGCCACTGTGGAAACACAAAATAAGTGACAATCAGACAAACTGACATTTGTTATACATTAGACAAGCAACAACAGAAAAATAATAACTGTGATTTATAGTATATAGATAACAATAAAGTGAGACTGCACTCTCTTTTGTTTAGAATAGTTCCAGTTATGGTATAATATGAGATTGTACTTATAGTTCCCTGCAAACTGCTGAATCAAGAGATCACAGCAGACCAGGTCGGTGCTGAAGTAAAACATCTTATATTCACAGCATGGCATTATAAATTCAGGAGTTGCTAGTGCTTTAGCTTTGCTGTGTATGCATCATTGGCCCAATATGCATCTCAGCAGTCGCTTTTCAGAAGACATATCAGTAATCTGAGTCTTTGGTTTCAGAATGTTGTCAACATCCTTCTGCCTAGAATGCTATTTGATGTTCATTCCTAAGGGAGTTTGTGGCTGAGGCAGCAAACCCAGTCCTTCAGACACTTCACTTAGCCCAGCATTGTTTCTTACAGCAGCACTCCAAAGACCGTCATTATACACATCAATCAATAGCAGGGTTTCATTGGGAAACTGCTGATAATTGGTTCTAATCTTGTTAGCCACAGTACTGTATTATTATAAAGGTTGGTGACTGACCTCCGGATTATGGTATCGGCGCAACACCACTATTGCTATTAAATATTAATTCCCAATAGCAACCATCCATCTTGTCATGTTTTAGTGACAGATGCCACTTGAAAGACTACAGTACACTTTTTCAGATAAAGGCAGCTCTTTGTGTTATGCATCAAGAACTTCTGAAAGAACTGTAAGAGGATTTTCCTGTTCGGGTTTGAATGACGTGAGCTGAACTCGCTTCATCCAGATGAAGATAGAATGAGAGGCCATGGGCTCAGACTAACAGACTGAAACCAGAAGAGTAGTAAGTAATGGCTGGAGGAGATGTCATTGCCAATGCAGAGACATGTTTTTAATTGGTGCCCTGTAACACCACTGCCTCTAAATCTGTAGGAGCTGCTGGAACAAATTCCCCCTTATTTCTCTCTCTCATTTCCTTGCAAAGCTCTTTCCACACCACTGGCTACATCTGGAATTTAAATTATGTACAATATTTAGTAAATAATGTACATTACTGGATAATTTAAAGTTTATGCAAAAGAAGAATTGTTTACATCTTTGGGTATTACAACAAATGTAGTTATTTTCCTAATTTTGGATTTGTTGTTGGACCTCAAACATATTATATTTCTCCTTGTAGATATAGGCAGCAGAGGGCAGTGGTTTTTGTAATTGGTTAAATTTACTGTATCACCCAGCCTATATATATCCTTTTTGTCTCAGTATTTTTTTGCCAGCATAAAGCAAGGCAATCATTCTCTGGTTATTGCTCTTAAGTATGTTTGAGACCCCCTGAATGGCCCGTTAAATAGAAGTGAAAAGCTCCGTGATGTCAGAGAGCAGACA
This sequence comes from Sander vitreus, assembly GCF_031162955.1. NCBI lineage: Eukaryota > Metazoa > Chordata > Actinopteri > Perciformes > Percidae > Sander > Sander vitreus. Next base: position 14,036,768 of record NC_135864.1, read on the forward strand.
TACAGTAGATTCTTAATAAGATGCTGGCTAGAGGAGCTCCACCAAAGACACAAACTGAAGGAATTATACACTCCCTTTATTTTATTTTATTTTATTTTTACTTAATTATCCTTTATTATACTTTCGTTTATAGTATAGTGGGGTTTGGTGTTGTACTGGAAAAGGTATTTGTAATATTTTATCCACCCCATTTACGTACATCCAGGGTGAAACACATTACAGTAGAAGCACCTTTCAATATACTGTACTCCATTACAGTTTTTCTCGTTTGCTAAACGACAGTGGGCACAACTGAAGCCACATGTGCAAAACTAAAACTCCAGTCTGCACAGCAGCAGTTCATGTGGACCAAACTAGTTTGTTTTTCATTGCTTGAACACATTTTTCAAAACTCATACACACTTATCCCATGACTTTAACCATAACGTGGACAACACTGTGGATTTACAGCACTTTGTTCAAATGCTAACACACTGCTGTCAAAACTGTTAACCACACATAGATTTCAGTCTGGTGCCTATCAAGCACTGTTGATTTGCAATTGCAATTTTAGCTGAAAGCCTAAGCAGGTATCTTGTTTTACACTAGTTAGTGAACATATACGGTATTTATATAGAGAAAGCTCAGAAAGCCTTTTTTTGTATACAAACACCAAAAAGAATAAAACAATTATACACTGTACCATTTGAGAGAAACAGGTAAAAGAGCAAAGATACCAATATGTCCAGGTAAGATGTCTGAGGTTACATACACAGCTATAAAAAAAACTGTTTTACTATAGTAAAACTGCGTTCTTACTGTTTTTCAGAAAGTAATGGAGGTGAAAGCAATGGAAACACCACATTCATTTGCATTTAGAGATGATGCAGACGTCCAATGTGATGAAGAAAACTTGCCGCATGATGCTGGAGAGAGGCAGGATTTGTCACACTATTCTTTGTTGTTGTGTTATGTACCTTTAGTTTTTTCCAGTAATTCCATAAATTACTAGAGACAAAATACGATATTGAAGCAAACTGCTGATTTTCATTCATTCTTGTTTACCTTATGTAAAAATTAGTATATTATATAAAATCTATATCTTTTTTTTAAAGAAACTATTGAGTAGTGTGAAGTCACTCAAACTGTTCAAACTGTAAAGATGAGAAAGTTTGTAATTTATGTATTGGTGTTTGACGCTAGTGTTCTGAGTGACAATCATGATGCACAGTAACATAAAGTAACAATGCAGCAACACATTTGAAGTAAGCAAAATATATACTGATATCAAAATAAAACTTGATCTTTTAAATTTTGCCGAAAACACGTAATCCTTGATCATATTATGATAATATACTGTATCTGGTACTTCATGAAACCAAAGGCTTTGACTGGGTTTACGACTTAATTATCTTTTCACCCAGTTACTCTAGAAGCCAGTAATAACTTGACAGTGCCAATAGTCATGTTAATGTGCACGTACACACACACGCACGCATGAAAATAGTGTAGCGAAACTATATAAAGAGCCATGTGTGACGGACCCAAATCAACAGAAACTGCCCTCTTTTCGTCATTGTTGGGCTTTATGCGCTACAAGCCTTTTATTCCTTACTGAGAAAAAAATGTGCTCTTCTTTTATCCCACTGAAGTGAAAACAGACTCTCTCTGTCTCCTCTCTGTTGACAGGTAAATCTGTGTCTTGTTTAAGATGAAAGGAAACTGTGCCCCCCTCACCCCACTCCACCCCCTCCTTTGTGACTTCACTGTACTAACAACAAAGTCCCGGGTGCTGCTATTCAGAGCATTAAAACATATTGTTCCTGCTGCTCCTGGTCGCAGCGTCCTTCTTCACTGTGTCTGCAGCGGAGTGTGACCAGCTAGAGGAAACTAGGCCTATGCTAGAAATTCAAAGGAGAATGCTAAATTGCAGAAGGTTATATAAAAAGACATTTAGTCTTTAGTAAAAAAACAAAGTCCACATGGACTGGAAGTATAAAGAAAGTGTGGATGTTCAATCAGAGAAAACCTAGTGGTTCTCAGGAAAGGTCTCTTATTATGAAAAATAACCCCTTTGCTAACTAGAAAAGTGACATTGCTGAATAATTCAGAAACTGTCTCAAAAGGATTAAGTTGTTACAGCAACTTTATCTCTGATACCAAGCATTGCACCTAAGCTGGCAGTATACTCAGAGCTGCTTGCTGGATGGTCGAATAGCTTCCGAACCCCCTTCATCCCACACTTTTCTGACATTGGATCAGTGGGGGGCTGTGTCCGACCATTTCTCTAACAGTGTGAAAATAATGGTCTAGGCAGGCTTACCTTTTAGAGGTTTGGGAAGGAAGTGGGCTGCTGGCTTGTTCTTCTTGACATGGTTCCCCTTCATGATTTCTCCTTCCTTGTTCAGACCGAGGTACCAGCCCCTGCCCGACTGCTGCTGCCGGTACATCATGGAGGAGTATGTCACATAATAGTTCTCGAACACCGACTCCTTGAATTTGCACTCTGGCGTAAAGTGTTCCTGAGGGAAAAAGGAGAAGCAGATACAGTGTATAGTAGTTGTTGGACAGTAATTCACAAGGTCCCAATAGCCTTTGACATCCTGGTATAAACAGAAACAGCTGAAATGCAATAGTTCACTGCTTGAGAGTGCAACTAAATAACAGTACATTGTGCTGCATCCTAAACTCGAAAAGAGGGAAGAAGCTATCTCAAGGCTTAGGCCCCTACTTTAAAAATGTTGTCTCTTGAGAATATTTTTTAAAACTATTCATTCCATTTACTGTTGTGAATAATGTAGCACTTCATATCATAAATAATGGTGATATGACAGATACAGAGGAGCATTAATAAAACATACAGGCAAGATGAAGAGTGTATTCTCATTGTGCTCTGAGCTGTTAATTATGTATGGGCAGTTCATTATCTTTCAGAGTATTGTCCGCTATATACAAGATTTTGTTGGACGCAATAAGTTAGTACTTCCATTGGCTTATTACATTACGTATTTAAGTACTAACTCTTTTAAACTACAAAAAATGATTGAAATGCTTTCACAAGGTGGCTTTAATATATTTACTGTATATGCAATCTGTGTGCACTTAGGTAGTGCTTGGAAGGTGTGTGTTTTCTCCACCTATCTTTTTGTTACCCTGGTACTTCCTTATCTCTTTAACTAATGGATTGGCTGTGGGGAGACTCCCTAGAGACATGGGATTTTCCTGTTCATACTCTGGACTCCATTACTCCCTGTTTCAGTTTGGTTTAGAATCCAGTGCCTATATACCATTTGGCCATTAATGCTACAACAGTGTGGCTGAGGTTTATTTCCTTTGGGGCAAGGATTTTTTGTGTGTGCTGAGGTCTAGGAGAGTGTGTTTGTCTAATTTGTAGAGCTGCTTGGGAAGTGAATGTACAAAACAGAGTCTAATCAGTTAGAAGACAATTCCCCCTGAGAGAGATTGAGGGACAATTTGTGCTTGTCAGCAGTGGATTGTTCTTGCCATGCTTTTAAATTTTGTTCTTTGTCCGCAAAGGAAAATACATAAAGTATATGCAAAAACCATAACACACAGTTAATTACACACCGTTGGAATAGCCAACAGGTCAAACTCACAATGGGTATTACAAAGTGAACTCTCTTAGAAAGAAAAGGAGGGATGCCTCTTTTAGACCGAAGCAGGTCTACCCAGGATCAGTCCTATCCCAGTTATAAAACACTTTGGTGTGTGTCAATGGTGAGAGTGATGATGTGTCCCTCAGGGCAAAAGACCCACTGTACGATCATAACAAACAACCTGTCACTATTAGACAGGGAGTCATCTATAACAGCCTCTCGTTTTTTTTTTTTATAACAGTTCTCTTCATGTGCAGCAGGTTCATGTCTGGTGATGCACTTTGCTCTGCTATTGAAGCTTTTGTATACAATGCAGTTAAAAACATACAAAAGCTTTGTAATGGAAATCAGTAAACTGTAATGGAGCGAAACATGTTCATTTGTTGAACTCGTTAAAAGAGCAACCTAGTTTACTATCATTTCGTATTGTGCCCATTTGAGACATAAAACCCAGCCCCATCTACAGTAACCGACAACCACACTCATTCATCACCCCCCCTCACTGATCTAGCAGACAGAAACAAGTCCAAACATAAGTCCTGGTTCTCAGTTAGTTCAGCTGCAACATCACAGGGGTACCAAATGGAAAAGACAACACTTATGCCATATTACGATATCCAAAATCTAAGATGATATAGTGTCATATCATGATATTGATATAATATTGATATATTGCCCAGCTCTATGCTAAGCCCACCAGGAGGGCTGCAGAACCGGCTGAAAGCTTACAGTGTTACAGTTCAGGAAGAAATTAGTCTTCAAACCATAAAGACAAAAAAGCCGAGAGACTAGTCAAGTAAAATGACAACATGCACTCTTTGTTTCACCTCTTTTTATGTAGACGATGGTTTACGTTCAGGGTTAGGGTAACGATAATGATCATATTTTTTCTTTCTGAGCTTCCTTACATACACACTTGAAAATACAAATGTTTCCCCCATGCCCCATACCAAACAGCAGTAATCACTAGTACAGTGACAAAAACATGGTCCCTAAATGGCTTCCCACAAAGTGATCAAAGCCAAGACAATCTCACCCAGATGCTCCAAAAAGAGTCCTTAACAAGGCAAGGTGGGCAAGCAAAGTGGTGCCTTACAGATAATAGTACTCAAACTACATTTTAAAAACTCACTATTCAGATAATACCATTTTGGGTCTGATTTGAGTTCAGGCAAGGGTTTTCCTTTACTTTGGCTGTCACATCCAGGAGCTCCTTATTGACCGATAAGTCTGCCTTCACTCCTCTTACAAAAATGCCGAGTTGTGCCGTGTCTGTGATGTCGGTGCTTTCATCAACAACTAATGAAAACGCCAGATAATCACTTGCTTCTTCATCCAGTTGAGTTGTCAGATCCCCCACTAGCTCACTAGCTCACCATATACCAAACTAGACTATACTCCTATGCAAACTGAGCATATTGTAGCAATATTACAGCAAACTGAGCAGATTGTAGCAATTTTGCATTCACAACAACTGAGTGGTAAAGGATTTGCTTGCTGCACATATTAGACTGCCATGGCTCTTCCCATAGGCAGAACACTGGTCTGTGTGTTCTTTAGTGGTAAGCTACTATAACAGTATTCTACATAGTGAAACATATTGAACACTACAGTGTAAGCAGGAACACGTAGCGTAAACCGTATTTTCATTCAGGGCTTGGAGATATGACGATATATATCATCAAAACGATATAAAAATGTCTATTGTATATATTCTATATCGTTTGTATCGCAATCTTGAAAAACCAGCAGTCTAACTGCGTTACAGCAATATTTGGATGGCGCTTTTCGTTCTTCACTCTCGAGCCAGGATTTCTGTTCTACCTCTAATAATGAGCTTATGTGGATTTGGCTGGTTACACTCGACCAGGAGAAGAATACAGGCACATTTAGAGCCAAGATGGAGGAGAGGCTGCTGCTGTATTGGAGTGGGTCTATGGACAATAGGCTCACTCAGACTGACACAAGGAGGTTCCAAAATGGCAGGGGATCCCCATTTCTATTCTAACAGGACTGTGATAGACAGAAACATTCAGATTCATTTGAATGGACTCCAGTAGCATCTCCTTCAGTCAGTAGCATATCTATTGTTCACTGAAACCAATCCCCTGGCAACAAAATCTCACATCACTTTAATCATGACTCCAGTGCCAGATGGAGCGAGGGGAAATCACTTTAGAAATAAAAAGCAGGACACTGCATAGAAATAATATCAGTCGTGTCATCTCCCTCCCCCCACATCTCTATGCTGGTTTGGCTAAATGGACTTTTAATGATCCTATTACACTACATGGGCTTTTCCTTGAAATATGCAACTATGTCAAGTCCTTGTCCAAATGATGTACAGCTGGCAACCTTACTTACACAATGTCCAGGCAAGCGTTTTTGTAAAAACTAAATTATTACTGCATTGTCTGAGTGTACTGTACATAATGCTGTTAGGAGCTGTGCCCTTATCACATAGAAGGTTAGGGTTAGCTGCCTGGAAGGCGCCGTTGGAGGCAAAAAACACCATTGAGCGTTCTTTGCCCTCGCCTAATTCTTCAGCTGTGAGAAAATGTGTTTATTGGTTGTGTTGCTGGGAGCTCTGTGATACATTTCTCCACATGTTATAGCAGTGGAATAGGAAAAGGTCCTTCCTTATTCATTCCTCTTTTCAAAAGCATCTGGGTGAGGGATGAGCAGTGCTTTCATTTAATTTAATTCACCCATGCTGTTGGATCTGCTTGGTAGATCAGAGGAAGAAAGTGAACAGGAGGACAGAGGATTGAAAACTTTAGGGTCTTCTATTCATGTTCTATACCAGCCTCATTTTTACCTAATACAATGCAATACAATGGTGACATCTAGTTTCCCTTCCTCCTGCCCATTATTTACACATCCATTGCTGCTATTCACATGCAGGGTGTTTTACATACATGTGTGTGAGGTTTTTTTTTCACCCTGATGATGGGCCAGTTATTCTAGAACTTGAATTTGAACCCTAACTCCACAAAAATACAATAACATGACATCAGGATATCTTTTTACAGCTTTAGATTGAACTTTGTTAGAAGCACGAAAGGTTTTTAAGGAATCCTTTGATCCTTTCTGCTCCATCATCCCTCCTCTCTTTTGAAAGTGTCTGTAGTTACACAGGCATGCAACATGCATCTCATTTCAGTGCAGTGTAGTTAATTTCAAACCTTAACATACATCTGCAGATGTAAAAATGTCTGTACATTTGTATTTGTTCTTGCATACAGACATTTCTTTTACACAAATTCATTTGCACTTGTCTTTCTAAATTAAGTGAATTTTCTTATAGGCAAAGGGCATATAATGGTCTTGTGTTTTACAGCGAGGGGGAAATCTTGGCCTAAGTTATGGCAGTGTTGCCTGAGCTCTTTATGATCCAATAACTGCGTATATGAAGGAGACATTTAAAGGCTGATGCAATTGTTGGGTGGAACCTACTGAAGGATGTTTCCCTGCCCATGAATGTAAAACACACAGACAAGCAGGCACAGGCACACACACACACACACCTCTCTATCATAAAATTTCACAATTTAGCAGTGATAAGGGTAACTGTGAAATGAATATTGCATTAGCAAGGCAGTCGTGTCAAGAAAACATGATCAATTATGATGCACTTTCAAACAGCGTTCTGTTGGCTTTAGGGGTGGATTAAAGCCCAATAGTGTTTTTACTGATCCATTCGGCAGCAGGAGAAATACTAGCATAATGGATCTGATCTCCTCTGTAAATATATTGGCTGGCTTTTCACAAGACAAGCCAAATCAATGCTATGCACTGCCCCATGTGTATTCAGCTGCCATATCATAACTAAGATGACACCAATTACGCCAATGGAATCAGGTGCTGTTCTAGTTTCTTTACAGACACTTCAATGCTTGTAAGACTCACAAACGCTAATGCTACGGCTGGGCAGTGAAGACAAATCTGCCTAAATCCGTCTTTTCAATGTCCCAGTCTTTTCAGTAGAGTGGGGTTGGATTAAAAGGCACCTTTTTCTTTAGCTAACGATAAAGTACACTCATTTGTTTGTGAATAAATTGGAGAGCTTTAAGCTAGTGGAAAAGACCAACCGCAAATAGACACACCCACGTTCAAGACACACACACACACACACACACACACACACACACACACACACACACACACACACACACACACACACACACACACACACACACACACACACACACTAGTTAATGACACAGTTCAATGGAGTGAAACCTTACAGCAGTGGTTATTTACCAAAGGGCATTGTACTTGCTAAATGGTTGATAAGGCATGGGTGTGTGCCAACTCCATATCTAACAAAGGTGTACTAACAAAGCAAAATACACAGAAGTCTTTGCTGTTTTTCTGTTTCTATTTTTATTCATGTTTATCCTACATAGGATTTTATTGTCATACTTAACCTCTGCATCCCTTATTCAAGGTTCCAGTGACTCTCCTGAAGCATTATTTGGAAGTTAGAATTTATACCTAAGCCTTGACTAAAGTCAGAGGAAAATACTTGAGTGAGAGTGCAGATGTAATGCTGATGTCACATTCATCTAGCAGCCTTTTCTTTTTACCTCCACCATAATAATCATTCTTTTGTCTTCTCCTGTGCATTATTCACATTACCTTACTTTTCATTTTAGATGTTTAGCTAGCACATAATGCATATCCAGAGTGTGTTTATAAATGAGTGAGAATGTCATAGGTATAATGTCTTATGCAGGAACTCTATTACAGGATGCATGACCATTGAAGGGATTTAACTGGCCCTGCGATTTAGGATAAAAAGAGCCTGTAAACCTCAATGCTGATCTGATAAATATCTCCACCCCAACAGCTCTGAACTCTATTTTACACACACTTGCACAGAGCAGTCTAGACGAGACTCAACTGGAGCCTCAGTGACTCACACTAATTCAAATATGACCCACCACGAAATTAATAACACCACTTCAAAGGCACCTCGTGAGATATGTGGACACCACTTAGCTCAGGATCTAAAAATATACCCATGCATCTAAAAACTTATCAAGAAAGCTCAAAGGCTTTTTTCACATTCAGGAGTAATATCCACTGCATTGCTACAGTACATATATGTGAGAGGGTATTGGGTTGGTAACTATGTTTTTGCAGATTATTTCTTTCTACATGTGTATACTAGAGGACACTGCTGCAGTTCTAATGAAAAACTTGCTCCACTAATTTTGCGAAGGTAGAGGAGCAAACGGTACAAGAGACGATAGTAAAGTAATACATACATTAATTGGTTCTTCCTCTCCCACACATTGATGTTGATGTATGAATATATTTTCACTGGTGCATTCTGCCTCACCCACACATGTGCACTCTTTTTCCCACTCCTCGTTTCTCTCTCTCTCTCTCTCTCTCTCTCTCTCTCTCTCTCTCTCTCTCTCATACATGCAGAACACATAGTTATGTACAGACAGATGCGCATACACCAGATGCATATGTAGACAACTCTAAACTCTAAAGACCTCTCAAATTAATGCTGTCATAGGAAATGCATAATGTTGTGCCAAACATACACACATAGATTTATAATTTAGTATGCATTAGAGTTTGTGTCAAAAATGTAAATTAATTATACATGTAAATCATATGAATCCTATTTATTATATTTATTAAACATGTATTCACGTTTCCATTCATGCATGCACTTATGTACTGTACACACAGATAATAATGGGAGGCATCCAGGTCCCAGCAGCAGCTTCATCCCCCAACCCAATACGTCATCTGTTGTCTCTCCACTGTGGATTGGGAATCTCCCTTCAATGCTGACCTGCTATTGGCTGGTTTAATGTGTGGCTTCAAGGCAGCACTTTACCAAAGCAGCAATCCCAGCAAGACCGGCATTATTAGGCAGTAAGCTTCACATTCAATTCAATTCCCTCTCTAATTTAGCTGAAACAGAAAGCACTACAACCCATCCCCCAACTGTGTTCTTCAAAGTTAACACACCTACAAGATGTACTGTATTTCATATGAGAGCTTGTATTTTAAAAAAGCATATATAATATACTGTACTGTATGCAGCCAGCAGTATATTTTTAGATTGTAGCTTTTATGCTCTTCACCATTTTTTAGAATGTTTTTAAGATGAACACATTTATACACAGAACAACACAAAATAGATTAAAAGTTGCAAATTCAGTGCTTGCAAGAAGAGTATAGTTTGGACTGGATACCTTTACACTACTTATTATCTATTTAAGGGAAAGCATATAAAAGACAAACAAAATATTATTCCAGGACAGAACCTCGGTGCACACCACAGCAAAACTGAATCTTATTAAGAAAATGATGCTCATCTAAGGTAGTTGTAAGCTGCTTGGCATCCACTTTTTGCCTAAAACATCAGCAATAAAATACAGTTTAGAAATAGGCCAATACTTCTACTGCTGCTAATCCATGCTTGTAGAGCCTTTGCCAGCAAGATTCGTCTTTATTAAATTAATCCTACAGCTTACCGCATATGCTTAATTACTGACAGCCAAGCTCATTTCATTAACATCACTCACTAGGAGCTGTGGACTGCTGTGGAGCATGTTAAATGCATTGCATGGATGTGTGTGTGTGTGGGAAGGGGTTGAAGGCCTATGTTTTAGTTCAATTATTCCTGTATATTCCCCTCAGGCATGCTTAGCTGGGGCAACCCCCATGCTAGATATGTTATCAAACAATTGCCAGTGCTCATTACAGTGAAATTATAGGCAGACCATACATTTGTAGTGATTCTGTTGTCACTCTTGGGTTTAAAAATACTATATTGAGTGAGGTTTTTTTTTTTCTAAACATAATGGTTAACTAGATTAGATAATTAATTAATGAAAATATAAAAAAATAATTTGGTAAGAACATTATTTCTATGGACAGCAGCTCAATTAATTGTATTTACTAAATGCTGAATGACAGGTAAAACAACACATGATTTAAACTGTCAAATAAAACCTGCCAGTGTTGTACTGTTGTAATTGCAAAACCGTGGGTCTTGAAATTTCTCACACATATGCAGCTCAATGTGCTCTACAAAAAAGCCTCTTGGACCATAGAGGTGCACAGTGATGGAATTTTTGGCTAATATGCAAATGTAAAAAACAGTAAAATGAATAGAACTTTGTCAATTTTGATCCTATCAACACCACAATTGGTATAGAGCTATATACGAGCAAGACTTTTGGTTTTGTTGTCTTTGCTGAGATCTAATGTTCATGTGTTTGTTACTTAGGGTGTTAGTCCTTTCAGCAGTATAATATATAGTTGCTTATTGGATTTCTTGAGAGCTTCCTCAAAGAGCATAGCCTCTTTCACCAAATCTTAATGCATAACCATCTACAAATCCTTGACGTTAGTATGACTGAACTAATGCTTAGTGCTTAGTGAGAGCTATCACATTAGCCTTGTTTATCAATGCATTTGTTTGAGTGAAAAATAAGAGAAGAGTGAAATCAGGGGAGAGAGAGAGGAGCCAGAAAGACGGTTTTCCTTCTTCCTTCATCACATTACTGTCTAACTGTTTAACAGATCATTTGTCAGGAGCAGCTGCAGAGTAAAAAGCTACAAGATCATTAGGTTTTCTTGCTGTTTCTTAGCTTGTTTCCATCAATCACCATTGTGTCTGCCTACTGAGACCTTTACCATACAGAACAGTCTTTACTAATTTGACTATAAGGATTTTCTTTAAATGGTGAACGTGTGTGTCTGCTCGCCCTCTGGGTGCACATCCAACCAGCCTGTCAGTCTTCTCAATGACACCTGCCACACAATGCAATGGTGGCATTTGGGAGGATGACGAACAGGAACATTATTTGGCCTGCACCTGAATTATTCATAACCTTGCACATTTAATCAAAGATTAAGAGCCAGCTGCCACCATTGGATTTGTCACTGCTCCGCCTGCTTACACTATTTTATTGACACTGAATTATATCAGAAAATGATGTTGCTCTATCATCAGACATGATGTTGTGTTTCAGAGGGCACGGTGATAGTGAGTTACCCATATCCGCAAAGAATATAAATAAAATCTGCCTAAATATAAACACTTTAAGCCAAATCACTGCTATTTAAAAAAAAATATATATTTTCTCTCTCGCATGTTTTTGTTGCATTCCTTCCAATCACTCATGTCACCATAGTAACTCAGATGTTGACCTAACATTCTCTCTGCATACAGCTAGACTCAAATGTTTAAGACCAGGACCCCATCCAATATACTCACATGCATGCAAACACTCACACATACATTAAGTTAGACACTTACTGATGTGTATAGGTAGCCCTCATTGTTCATAGCCAGATAGAGTTTGGTCTGCACCCCCTGGATAGCCACCACTCGCAGCCCCACTGGAATAAGGTTGAACATGGCTGGAAAGAGACGGACAACAGAAAAATGATGATAAAACAAAGCATGTACTTTCATCTCCATTAATACACTTATTAGAATAGAAAATAAGTCAGTGAATAATATATACATATATATATATATATATGTATATATATATATATATATATATATATATGTATATATATATATATATATATATATATATATATATATATATATATATATATTGCAGCTACATTTAAATCCTCATGATTCTATTATATATTTGAGATAAATAGCACATAGTACATTTACAGTATTTAGTACTTAGCCAGAAACAGTTAAACTTGACATAGGCAAAATGTCCCACTGTCACAACACAAGCCCGAAAGTGGACAAATGTTACTGAGAGAAATCCAAATTTTAGAGCAAGCCCAAAGCGTAGTGTGAGTGAGGTATGCCTGGTAGCATTCACCATTAAGAGGTTAAAATAATTGTTATTAGTGTTGCGTATTAGTAGTGTTATTAGAGTATCTCTGCCTGGATGGAAAAGTGAGTAGTCAAAACCAAACCACAAATAGAGGTACGACATAAGCTCGGGGACTCAGTCACTCTCTCCCAAGGGTGTTTTTAAAAGCAAACAAAATTAGAAACAAGAGACGGAAACAGAGAAATTATTGAAATGACAGAGCAGCTACACAATGTTGTGTATTCGCACACATGAACTAAAATCATAGGCTGTGTAAAGTTAAGCCTAGGTATTGCAAACACAATATGTACAATTCTCTGAGCTGGAAAGAAATCAAATATGAAAACAAACCAAATATAAATCTATGACAGCTGTTATCTGACAATGCAGCTCTCTCATCATGCCATTTACCAGCGGTCGCTATGGGCCAGTTGCGATGCAGCATATATGAGTGCGATAAGAGAGACCCAGCGGCAGCCCAGCTGGTCAATGAGGTACACCTCTACCTAATTAATGTCAAGCCTGTACTGTATACAAGTGTGTATGCCTGTGTTTCATAAGATGCTGGCAGGGAACCCACGGGCTGAATAGAGGGAAGCACATGTACATCCACCTAAAAGTCTGTAGTCGTGCTTCTATCCCAAAAATTGAAACTTCTCGCCTTTTGTTTTGACTATTGTTGGACATACTGCCAAACAGTGATGCCGTATATGATGTTTGTTGATGCCAAATACAGCAAATAATAAGCCACAGGAGAATCACAACATTCATTTCAAGTGTTAAGAACCCTAACCTTATCCATTGTCATATTAGGATAGGGACTTTTGAGTTCAGACACATGTGAGAGGAGAAATTAAACTTCATTCTCACATCAGTTAAGATGTGGGTCAGAGTGCCCTTACTATAGGTCCTCTTGTCAACCACTTAGTAGATCCCTATCTGCAGACTCCTTTGAGCGAATTGCACTATAGAGACTTTTTGATGGGCTATTTCATCTGCCTTTATCGCTTTACCACTGCTCTCCGGGCTTTCACTGTAAACAACAGCCACAGGAATACATAATGTATTTATTCTGTAAACAGGCACTGCCAGCATATGTCTGGTTCAGTGGAAAGGCATTTAAGTCCCAGAACCACTCGCGTTGTGGTTCTCTGTCTTCCCTTTCTCTCTGTTTCTCCCTCTCTATCTCTCTATCTCTGTCTTTATCATTTTTTGTTTCTTCAAATGCCATGTTCTCAACCTACACTCTTGTCTGTTCTCATGTCCCCAATGACATATTTGAAATGATTTAACGGTCAGAGTATATCAACAATAACAACAAAAGAATGTCAGGCTTTTGGACAGATAAAGATCCCATGAGTCTATTAGCCAGCAGTACACATTGAATGGTGACTTAGCTGATCCGAAGCTATATTTCATAAACATATAAAGCTTTAGTCTAGCCTGTAGTATATCACTCAATAGCATTTATTTCATGTATTTTTACATAATCAGAACAGAATAATCCATTGCTCCTTAAACTGACTCCTCCAAACTGATACTGATGCTGTTTTCTGCATGGTGAAGGGTCCTCCGTGCATCTTAAATTCTCAATTATATTATCAGGTACAGCATGGTCGAGTTACTTTGTTAACTAACTTCAGCTCACAGTTAAATTGACCCACTTTTCAATTACATAGTGGCTGTCCTGTAACGGTACATCAATCAAAAGATGGCTCCCTAAAGACCTAAAGACATACCGCTCTCTATGGTTTATCTGTGTTTGTTTTTTTTTGGTGACGTCTGCTTTGATTATACTGCCAGTAAATGTATTGTAACAGATAGGACCTACTATTTACAACCTTTATATATGCAGTGTTTTAGGCACACTTTACAGTAATTTTGTGCATTTATTAAGCTGACAAACCAATGATAGATCTGCTTGCCAAATTTGTATTTACAGACTCTGTCAACCAAAGACAGAGAAACTATGACTATAAATATTGCAATTATGGGTTAAAATTTGAGCTGCACTGGGACTTTGTAAATAAAGACGTAAAGACACTTTGAACAGCACATCTCTCAACCCTAACATAAACTATACAGTAATTAGTAGTAGATGCACATAATTACTTAACTAGTTACTACAATAAATCACTTCCAGCATTTTCTAAACAAATAATTAGAAAGAGTGGACGAGCATGCAATACTTTTATTTAGGTAGTTCATTTTAATAGTTGATTCATTTTAACAAATGCCCTCACCAACTTTTTTGGAGCATTCTTCAATACTACGGTGCAGAGGCTTAACTATTTCTTTACATAAATTCATGGTTACAGGTTACAGATCAGCAAAGTTTCTCCACAACCATTGTTCACAGTGATCCATCTTGGCTTTGGAACTAGAGGCGATGTTAGTAGTGAGGAGAGATTTCTTATTAAAACACTACCTATGTCACAATTTGCAGACTTATTCGGGCATAAATTTAACACATTTGCATCTGTGTAAATGCATATTGTATCCTTTGTTCATGTATGTAGTATAGTTTTAGATTTGATGATCGATTTCTTCCTCTCCTGAAACATCTTCCTACCGCAGTTCTTCTCTTCTATAATTGCACTGTTCTCACTTTGCGTCACTCACTAAGTTTTCTCCTTTGGAACTTCCACCACGTCACACACGTACACATCTGCAGTCCACTTCATTTCAGAAGGATTACCAGTCGGTGTAGGCCTACTGATGGAGACTTTCAAGAGGGGAAACTCAATTACTTCCTGGCTCTTAGAATCACCGGAGCACACTGAAGAGGATGACAGGGCCACCACCCACTCACAGACCTTTCATGCAGGGAGGCACATAGAAGAAGGGTGTGGAGGCCTGAGGGACAGTTTTCACGATTGCTTGCAGGCTGTCTCAGTGCTTAGTTCCACCCATTAACAGCCTAGGAGTCATTACCAATTCAGTTACAATTAACCTGACTGTTTGCAGCAATCACTAGTCACATTTTAAACATTTATCCTATCTGTTGCTCGTTCTGGGAGCAGCATGCCTGCAATTTAAGCAGCCTAAATATGAAAGCAACGACAGCTAAGAAGTAAGCTGTTGTGACAACATTACACAGAAGTTCTGTGATCTGTTTACCTGCCGTGGCTCTTTGGTTAAAATACATTGGGTTACTTAAAGAAAAATGTAAGGCAGCAAAAACTTGATTTAATTGCATAAGTGGGCATGGTGCTGTTGCATGAAGGATGGCAATGTTTTTTGACTATTCCATGCTCAGGAAGCTCAAAAGGGAAATTAGTGGTTCAGTAGTGAGAAACATGACAACTAGTCTAACCAAAAACACAAAATATGTTCACTGTGAGGGAAAGGACATTAAAGATATAGAAAATTGAATAACAGGAGTCAAGCTTGTCAACTTGAACAAAAAAATGTCAATGGCATTTAAATTGGCACTTATCTAATGTAAAATACACATCAGAGTACTTATACATATATGTTTTGCCTAATTTTGTGAACCACAGCTTCTTAAATCTTGCTGATAATAAATTGGAAAATTTAACATTTTAGTAATCTTTAATATCTGAATTTTATTTTCTATTTACAAAAGATGAGGGTTGAAAGCATAATAAGTAGGACAAGTCTGAGAATGGACTGCATCTTGAACACTGAAACCATACCCTTCATCTTTCGAAGAAAAGGATTTAGAGTTGCCCTATGTCTTTTTTCCTCTTGATACCCAGTGGGTTTGCTCAGTTGTGATGCAACACAAGGCAGTGGTTTAAACCAGGCTATATGAGACTTGGATGTGGTATTTCTGAGTTTGGTTGTCACAGAAATATCAAACTTCTTTATTACCACAGCCAAATGGCCAAATCTGTCTTCTCAGCAAGCTACTGTAGCAAAGATAAAATCCTTGGTGTGTGTGTGTGTGTGTGTGTGTGTGTGTGTGTGTGTGTGTGTGTGTGTGTGTGTGTGTGTGTGTGTGTGTGTGTGTGTGCGCATTTGAGGAGGTCCTCTCCCACCATCGCAAGACACCAGTAGCTCCAAGAGGACTGCGCTCTCCGTCACCATGGAGACAAGCGCACCCAGTGCCTAACAACGCTATTTTTGGAGCAGTGCAAAGAGCTTCACTCTTTTTCCTTTTCCTATTCAGCAGCGCTCTTTAATTTTCTCTTCAAAAACTATTTTGGTGCCAATGCGGGCCAGTTGTTATGTAAGTCAACAGAAAAGTGAGTCCATGCAGACATGATGGGTGGGGTGGTTGGTGTGTGAAGAGAAGTATAACATTGTGTGTGTGTATAGGATGCTGTTACTTCATTACCGTGGTTTCTCCTTGCATATCCTGCTCTGTGTAGTATTAAGTAGTAGTAGTAGTAGTAGTAGTAGTAGTAGTAGTAGTATTTTTATCACATATATTCCAAGGTGTTGTTCTGCTAAGACAACATCCCACTTGCACAGAGCTGTTATTTATATGTAAGAGACACATGCCATTTCCATCAGGGGAGTAATTGAATACAGAGGTACTAATTCAGAGGTTTCAGAAGTGTTTACATCCGCTTAGTGTCTGGATTATACAGTAAGTATTACATCAAAGCTGTTTCAGTGTGCCATGCAGATCTTTTTCTCAACAATATTGTGTTTTTATGAGGGGCAAAGTGTATTTCACATAGGTCACTAACCACGTTACTGTTCTAATCTTTAAATGCATGTAATGTTCATTGCACTGTCTAATTATAAGATGGTCTATTTCTGCTGTATTGTTACCAGACAAGTGACTGTGCTGCTTTCATTGATCTTCTCTTTAATCTGTCTATTGGAAAACAAAGAGCTGGTGGGTGTAATGGCGATGATAGGGATGCTTCAAAACAAAACACAAAACTGGCTCTCACAACAGAGGCAGTGTAGGAGAGTAAAAAGCCAATCATCAGTGTTAAGGTTAACGTAGGATCACTGATTAGATGAAATTAACCACTACTAAGTACTGCAGCACATAAATGCATTGGCAAAGAAGAAGTTCATGTTTTTCTCTGTACTATGAACTAATACTGTTTATCTGCAGGAGTGAAAAAGAACTAGCACAATTTTGAACAGTTTGAATACTGTTCAAAACTAACATTTCAGCAACAGCAATTCAGATTGAAAATTCAGCTTTTGTAATGAAACCTAAGTAAGGCAAAGCTACACTGTCTCTCTTAATTCATTTAAGGGGCATTCATTTAATGTTCAAGTTGCCATAATGTTGATACTCCGTAAAATGGTACAGTATAGCAAATGCAGTTCTGTCTGTAGTACATGGGATTGACAGTAGCAAAGTGAAAGGGTCCCCCTGACCAACAGTACAGTATGGCAATGGATGTATAATAAACATTAGGGGAACACAATCTTAGAGTGAATCTTACTGTAACCATTGTCCTCCTCCTTCGTTCCATCAATGGTTCCATCTGCCTGCAGCTGCAGGTGGAAACCTTGTCGACTGTACAGCTTCGTCACAATCCCCTTCAGCTGGGGCTCTGTGGAAGCAGAGGGGACAGAAAGACAGGAAGACACAAGAATGAAACCACATACTGAAAAGCATTAATCTAGCAATGAGATGCCACCCGTAGCCTTCTAAAGGGACATTTTGAAGCTTGCTTTTCAGTTTACTGCTCAATGCCATTTTGGAAACGACTGGAGCCACAAAATCCCGTTTAGTTAAAGGGTAGGGAGGCTGGGTGGAGCTGAGGTGGGACAAAAAAGAGACAAAACAATTACGACGGCTGACTGTAATAGGCTGATACATCTGTCAACCAAGCGAATGTGATCGCCACCAAAAACATGTCAAAAAAAGCTGATTTAACTATTAAGATATGACCTTCTTGTGGAAAAGATAGTTGGGAATCCTGTGTTGTTTGATAGTTTTGGAGCCAGAATGTGGTATCCGTTAGAAGAGCTGCAATTCAAGATACTTTCACATTGGCTTGACCACTTAGTGGTGGTTGCCACTTTATGAAACTAGAGGACTAATATACGCTCTGAGCTTGCTGATAGGCTATCCTATATGCAAATTCCCCTGTACAATCCTGTAGCCACTTTACAAGGGTCATTTCACTTTTATTATCCAGGGGGTATATAAACAAAATAGCAAGATGTCTGATGAATTGAAACAATATAAGTAACATTTATCTTATTGTTGTGTTGTTGTGCTGTTGCTGTGCTGTTAGATCAGACACAGACATTTATGTTAATACTATGTAATGGCAAAATGGTAAGAACTACAGTTTGATCAATGTTGCTATGTCCACAATCCATGATTCTATCTTTCCTTTACAGCGGAACAGAGGTGACAAAAAAGGCAGCCCCTAGAGAAATAAGACCACAGATGGACAAATATAAAATTTTAGAAATGGCTTTGGGGGGGTGTTTTGGCTCAGTGATCTAAGATGGCTGAGGACATTTCTTGTACGTCACCCCCTCTTTCTCTCTCCATGCTTTCCGTCCAATAGATGTAACATTTCTTTTTAAAAAGACTGCCTAGGTTTCCAGAAAATCATACTGTAATATTGTGTTTGGCATATGTGCATCTAAACAAAACATTCTGACAAACTAAAATCCAGTCTGGCTCAACAGATTTGCATTGCTGGGATAAAGCCTGTCTCTCACATCCCGGATGTCCCTCCACATTCGCTATCTCTGCTAACTATTTTGCAAGGGCACCTTTGCTGTTTCCGGGGCTTAGCTCCACCCAGGACAGTTGTGATTGGTTTAAAGACATCCAAACAAGCCAGAGTATTTTTCCCCTATCCCAGAATAGATAAGCAGTGTAGCCAGACCATACTGCAGCGCTGACACAGTGCTGTGGAGATACAATGCAAGACTACACAAAACCTAGTACATACTAGAATTTGAGTACGTTGCATTTAAAATTAAAGTACATTGAAATGTACGTGCAAATGTATTACTTGTGATAAATATAGTGCTCAACATTTCAACGTATTTTTGACATAATGAAGACGGAGCTAGATTTTTAAAAATATATGTTACTATAGGAGACTTAAAACAAGGACAAAATAGAATAGTTTTACTAATCAAAAGAGCAAAAGCCACACTGTGTATCTATCAACCCCAAGACAATAGTTTGACGTGGCAGATAATTTACTTTTGAAGTGGCTGGGCAGTCGGTCTGTGTTGCATCAGTATAATGTCTGATAAGAGCTAAGTGCTCTCCATTCCCTGGTTACTGTCCCTGGTGGAGTGTCCTTTACTGTGGTTTACCACACCTTTCATCTATCCTTTCATCTCACTTGCCTTTCAATACTGCCATTTCTGGCCTTACAAAGGTTACAAAACAAAAAAGAAAGGTCCAAGGCAAAAAGTTAAAAAAGCCTTTGGATGGCTATTTCATGTTGAAATTACTAGTACATGTTAAAATAGAGCTGAGGAACAACTAACGCGTAGCGGCACAAACAAACAGCATGTTTGTGCGTGAAATACTGTAGCCATGAAATATAGGCTTTTTAACTTTTTGCCAAAAGAGTGCCTTGGACCGTTCTTCTTTTTTTCAACTTTTGTCTTCCCTTCCATAGAGCACCTTCATTACTTGTTTGAACTTCCGAGCACTCCAAACCTTTTCTCTCCTTAACTAACTAAGGTTATGTTTGCTGCAGAGAAGGGTTATTCAGTGTGAACTCCGGAAATATAGTAATGATTCTGTTGTAAAATGTTGCACTTTTCATTATCAAATTATGACACCTAACTGTAGCCTGAACATATGCATCAGATCTATATTGGATGGTTTTCACACATCGACATACATTGAGAAATGTACATATGTCAGCATTTACTGACATGTGCACACTGCATTACCAGACAATGCACCAAACTACATACACGGTCCACACTGTTTTTTCCGAAAGATGCCAGTTCTTGTGTTTGGTGTAAGTCACAGACAACGCCTTCTTCTTGGCGCTCATTGCTTCCTCCTTAGAAATGGAAATTGGAAGTGAAAGGGGTGCAACATCTGTACGATATTTATGCTGTTTAACATGCACCATAACCTCCAGGTGCATCACATACAGTTACAAAACAGCTTGGAAATGAATCATGTGGATGAGATTGAATAAAGTTTGGGAGAAAACACAGAGCTGAATCTTTGTCGTCATCATTTCCACACACACAAATAATCTGTCAGAACTAAGAAAAGGTGAGCTTTTGGCCGGAGTAAGATGTGATCAGATCAGGTATGCAGCCGTGGTCACTTATGCACAAAGAGAGCGGGTGCTTTAGGCTACAGACACACTTCTGTCACTGCAATAAGAGTGCTTTAAGAGCCACATGTCCTTATTATATTTATAATAAGTGTATATTTATAAAAGCTAAGTTATGACAATCAGGTCCCACTTATTTTGTCTTATCTGGCAAGTATTTTTTCAATTGGATACATATCAATGACAAAGAACTTGGCCAACAGTATATAGAAAAATATAACTTTTGAGCTAATTATGATGTCTGCTTACAGACACCTGCTTAATTAAATCTAAGTAAACATGTGTCTCTCTTATATTTAAATTATTACCCAAAGGTAGCATATATTTATAGTATTAGTCCATTTTGGAAACTGATAATACAGATTTCTTTATTAATTACATGTGATGAAGTTATTATCCAATTTACATAATCTGAACAGTGAACAATGACCCATAAGTGACAGTGAAGTGATTTCCAAAATCGACTTAATAAGCACTTATGCATATCTTCTCCAGTGTTGCCTGAATAAATGAAGGATGAAGGATCAGTTTAATATATCCCTCGGCAGTCTGAGATGCCAAAGGTGAGTTCTCTGTGGACAAACTTCATAAGGGAGCCCCGTCATTCTCCCACCAACTTTGGCAGAGTCATTAATTTTTTAGAAATTTGCATAGCAATAGACCAGTACTCGGTATGTTCTATGTTGTTTGAATGATTTTTGAAATATAATGGCATCCTACAATAGATAAAGTGTCCTGAGGATAATAGCCTGACAAAATTGCACAACAGACCTGGTCGTCTTCTTCGCCTCTTCTTTGAGCCAAAGAGTTTGACCCGGGAGAAAACGTTCAGTCGACTGGGTTTTTCACAGCTTCCTTTGGCTTTACTGGGGCTGCTAACGCAGCGGCAGGCATTAGACTTCTCCCGCTCCCTCGCCTGCCTTTTCTGCCTTATGAGGGAGCTGGCAATCGCTGCAGCCATGGCCAGTTTGGCTGCGTTTTGTAAAAAAAACTTCCGAAGAAGCGTAAAAAGAATCACCCAGAAAACTGGATTCCGAAGTTAAACGTCCAGGCGTACTGGTAACAAACTGAGGCAACTACAACGATTCGTTAAATAACAAAGAATTTGCCAAGTGGACTATGAAGAATAGACAATAAAATAGTCCCAGTAGTGCAGTAAAGCCAGTTAGATAATGTCCGAGTGAATACTTTTCTCGTGAATGTGGGCGTTATTCAGGAATTGTCCGTCGTATCTCCGAGAAAAAAGTGAAACTTAAATAATAAACCCACACGTTCCACCGTGAAGCTGTACAAAGACCTTCACCAAAGCACGTTGCATGTTCCTCCAACTCCATCATTTTCTCTGCATCACAACAAATACGCACAAACCCAGTCTCGTAAGCGGTTTTGCATCATCCCACTAAACTACATGGCCGCACATATGGTATGCGGGTAGGCAAATAGTCGTGAATGAACCTCAATGCGACGCCAAAGGATGGAAACACCTGTTTGCAGACACCGGGGAGTGTTTGCAGTGCTCTTTATCTGGTTTCTTTAATCCCTCAGTGAAGCTGTCAGGGACTTACACAGCGTTTTAGAAAGGTAAACGCAGAGGCTGGGAACAAATCACTAAATATATTCCATTTGTTTTTCTCTCTTTTGTTGAAGCGAGGTAAAGCAAGACAACAGCAGGCGCATCATTCTGGATGCAGTATCCGAGCACAGCGCAAAGCAAAGACTCTGTGCTGCTCAGAGCATCACACCGACAACTTGGAGAATGAGCAGTGGGGAGGAGGGAGACGACAGCAAGTTTAACTAGTGAGACACAAACCCAGTCAATATGCACAGTTAAGAAAATCTCCATATATGCCGTCATATGGGATAATTCATGTTACATATCAAGAAAAAGGGGCGTATGGCGTGGAGGCTGGGAGTTGGCAAAGAGGAGAAAAACAAGAGAGTGAGAGGAGGGACTACCACAGATTTTCGATTTTTTTATTAGATACAAAGTCACAGAAAAAAATAACTACTGATACAGCTGGGTCGCTTAGGCGGCGACGAATTTCAACAAATAAATCCCATGTTTCTAACTTGTGTGATGGCGAGCGTCCAACCTTTTTATTTGTATTTTTTTATTCCACCTTTATTTAAGTCATTAAGAGCATGTTCTTATTCGCAATGGCGGCCTGACAAGTGACAAAGCCACTTAGGGGAAGGGAAGGAGGGCTAGGAAACAATATACATTAGACATACAGCCTGGACTACGAGCCGTAAAAAGATAAACTATAATATTTAAAAATGTGATTTCCAGCTTTAGCGTGCAGATATCTGCGAGGGATAAAACAGCAGGTAGCCATCATCAGACATCGGCAGTGTTGTTAATGCAAGAAGAATATAGTGGAACAAGCAGTAATAGGATGGGATGAAATAACAGAAACAGCCTTAAATCGGTGGATTATACGGCATCACAAATTCCCATATAATTACACTATACAGAATCTGAATACCCATGGCACTCCACCTTTAAAGCGTCTATCCTCATATTGTCTTCCAATTGGTTACCAGTGGTAAATTATGAATTTAGATCATAAAAATGCCATCTGAAAACAGTGCTACATTATGTGTGTCCTGACACTGATGTCTCTGACATTTCCACCCCTGACTGCCGGCCTCAACTCTCGCTTGCTTCCCCTCAGTCCTGGATTGACAGCCTAACCAGTGGTGCCATCTGCAGTCCTCAACCAAAACTGTCGTAGACGTTGTGTTTTCTTTCCTCTGATTAATAATAGGTGCCAGTAACACAACTCAAGATTTTGTATTTCACGTCGCTTAATCTTAAGAAAACAGAACTAGAAGTGAAATAGAAACAAATAGAACAACTCTCTAAAACTAAACATTACAACTAAAATATATATCTCATACCCGTGTTCTGAATAAACAAACGCTCTATCAAACAGCGCCAAAACTCCAGAGAAGATAGACTCTAAAGTGCTCCAACTCCCCTTCAGCACCACGGACAGCTCCAAGGCGGTTAACTACTACAGTAGCCTACAAAGAAAAACGCCACTTATCAATAGAATAAAATACTACTAAAACTATAACTAACATCTCTAAAAGCCATATACAACATTTTACTCAAGACAACTTTGGAAGCTTTGTCTCAACCACACTTAAACCTATTTTGAAGATTAAAAAAGGCAAAACAAGTGCAGCATACATTTTAAAACAAAAACAGCAGCCTACCTGAAACTGATTTTCTCAATGGAAAAGTCATGATTCTCTACAGCGAAGCCAAACACTGACTTGGATACTTGCAGCGTTTAGGTAGTGGAGTGAAAGCGAGAAGTCTACATTCAGCAAAGTTCAATCCACTGTCAGACAACTGTCAGAGGCGTAGTGGGAGAGAAAGCATCGAGGCGTGGCCACCAACAGGAAGATCATTACAGGACATTAGCGACATGCCATTATGACTTCTGAAATGCTCATTAAACATTCATTTAGAGGTCTTGTTGATCCGGCTAACACGGGCGTGTGTTTACTGTATTGCTGCGCACGGGTCGGATTGAAGAAAAGTGATCGAAAATGCGGGCTGAGATTGTACTTCCTTCTTGGGGCAGGGAAGACTTTGCTCTCATATTACAAAAAACGATGTAAAATGATCCGATAATGCGTTGACTAAACCGGTTATACAGGCCTGTCCACTTTGGACTGAAAAATATCGATGTACACTAAGACAACATGCATTATAGGCAAAGTGTTTTCACAAAGACAATTCTCTGTTCTGCGAAACGGTAGAGGAAGTTTCTTTTGTTCACAAATCAGCCTAATACTGAGATTGACCAAATATGGCATGTTGTTTTACAGCATCAGGGCATACATGATCAATGCAATGCATGAAGTGTGGTCGCTTGGCTTGTACAGCTCTATTTCCTATCAATCCAGTTATGTAAGGCACAATACTGCTTATTTCATACGATTTTGAAACCTAATATACTTGGCGATTGTATAATCATTTAAATTTGGGAGGTTTGGGTTTCTGTGGTGTGAAAACTAACAATACATCGTTATTGTTGCTTTACCAGGACTTTAAATGTAGAGTATCTCTTTATAGATGTGATTACAGAAGTGAAAGCAGATTTATTGATTCCCTGTATGTAATAAAAGACTAAACAATGAACAAGATATAATGAACCTTACACTTAGTACTTAGTGTAAGTGGACTTTGGTGTCCACCTACTATGAGCAGCTTTGAACACTAGATGGAGTAAGTGGTCAGGCTATCAAGAGCAGCAGATTCACCCTAAAGGAAATATCCACCTATAACAACAAAACTCGAGTCATTTATTAAACATGTACCTCTCTACACAGAGCACCAGGACTTACATTAATAATGGAATCACAATTTGGTCTGTTTCCCATGAAATTAGCTGCTGACTCTTTGATTTTGACGAACATCACTTTAACATGCAAATGTGTTTCATGATTTAATGTAGCTCATAGTTGTAATTCAGAAAATGTCCAGTAAAAATCGCCACTACTCAGAGTAGTTCCAGGATGTATCTATAAATGACCATAATGCACAACTACTATTTATTTACAATTACAAATACCTATCTGCATCAGAGTGAAATAAAAAAAAAAAATCAATGAAACAAAAAAATCATTCAGAGATGTACTTAAAACACAAGATGCTGACCAGACAGCAATGTGGATGACAGCTATTTTTGTGATTATGTACTAAAACTAGATAGCAACATAAATAATTCATGGGCCAATACCAATATATTGATTTACAAGGGATGTGGCTCAAATGACATGAGGCATGCTGTAGAGATGAAAGCATTTGTTTTCCTGTTTTACAGTCATTGATGTTCTGCTTAATGGCATAGAGGGGATTTAACCTTTAACCCCACACATAAAAGATGCTCGCCCAACGTTGATTCAAGGTTGAACTGGGCTTTATAAAATCATCATTATCTCAAGAACAGCCGGTACCTTAATATATAGTCGCAATTATATCTATAGGTGCAATCTTCACTGTTATTAGAAATAGAATGCTTACAAAGATAGGCTTTCATAAAACCAAGAGAAACTAAAGCTATTAACTCAAGCAATACCGCAATACACAATAAAACATTTTCACTGATAAGAAAGCAGTCTAAGAATAAGCATATGTTTCTCTTTGTGAAGCATAACTACATTTTTTCCTTTCCTTTAGCCAGTGATAACCTAAACAATGTAACACTGTTAGTTGGTTCAGCCAAGAATGTTGTAATGTTTTAGTGCTGTTATAATCAATACTGCACAATTTCCTTATTTCCTTCCATCTCTGTGTTGAGCTCACAGGAAACGTTTTACACAGCAAAAACAGTCTATTACTACAGTTTCAGTAGAGCTGTATATCTTTCACATACATAACATAAATAAGTCGTTTATAAGTAAAGTAGGTTCTCAATATTACTGTATACCTCTATACTCTAACCTGATTTACACTGCAGCATACAGTATCACTGCCTTGTGCTATCCGATACCTCTAATTCTCCCATGTGCAAACACAGACAGACTCAATACTACCAGAAGCAAATCCCAGGTTTCGCTTCAGTCACCCCACTACTGATAAACCTGGGCCATCACTCAAACAGACAGGGTGGCTCTTCAGGAGGATGGCTGGCGTTATCGCTGACAGTTAGGAGGACAGAAAGAGGTGACGAAAGTTAGGCTGCATTGTACAACAGCGACACTAATCAAACATCTAAGATAATACTAAAAAAAGTGCAAATGTGTATAGGCCTGATAAGGTCTGTCACTCTTTCAGGGCTTTTTTTAGCAGAAGCCAAGCAATGATGGAGGAGAAAAAAATACAAAATAGCATAAAATGGCACAAGTGAAAATGGTGAAATAGTACAGGATAGAGACGTTTTATTTTTTAAATAGACAAGGTGTTAAAGGGATGATAGAATGATTATATAGGGTATTTCACACTGTTCCTTAAGGTCTCCTAATAGAGTATGTAACATTGGTTGGGCTGAAAATTGCTCGAATGCTATTTTATGGGTCCTTAACTACCCTGTGAATATGGCTCTATTTGTAAGAAGAGCTTTTCTTCCAAATATGGTATGCTCATGAATTTTTTAGATGAGCTGATTGGTTTGAGCAAACCACATACACATCCACTGGAGAAGAGACAGCAGGTCTCATATTTCAGACACTGCAAAGTTATACATTGTTTGTCTGCTATTTCGTTTAAATTATTAAATTCACTTCTGAGACTTTTTTATGCGAGAAATCAACTATATAAAGCTCAAATATGAGCCGTTTTCCGAAAATTGATGGCTAATTGCAAATTTGGTAATTAATAAAGTGTCGGACTTTAGGAGCTCCACACAGTCTGACGAGAAAACGGCAACCTCCATACCCAGTGAAAGTCACCGTTTCTCGGTTACCGGGGCTCGGGGCTCCGCGGAGCTCCGTGGAGCTGGCTGGCTGCCGGCTGCCGGCATAACTAGAGTATATTTACAGTTTGAATTTCGTCACGCCACTTATATAACATCTACCCCAAGGTCTTATAAAGCTAACAATGGTGTCTGATTTCAATTTAATGCATTTAAGTGAACATTAGGGATTTCGTTAGCTGCTACTGTTCCTTCAATTCTATGGGTAAAGATTGCGGCTAGCTGCAGGCCCTGGAGCTCCATCAGGGCCTCGGCATTTTGTAGTCCAGTAACCCAGAAACGGTGACTTTGCATGGGTATGGAGCGCCGCGGGCTTCCCTTCGTGACGGAGATCCAGCTAGCTCACAGCGAGCCGGAGTCTATGAAGTAGGACACACCGGGCGGCGAGGCAGCACCGGCCGCTGTCACGTAGCCTGCTGAGCTCAATGGGAGTATCAATGGGATTTTGAGCTTCTATGTATGTCCTATTTACCCACCAAACTGTCGTTATTCAACTATGACAAGGTAAAATCGGGTTTGCATTCTATCACCCCATTAAAACAAAAATAGTATATATCATAGAAATTAGTTTTTTCCTAATTTCTTCTGTAATACTTTGTATTCAGAAGTCTCTGAAGAAAATATAGCTCTAGTCCTCTTTGGTCCTATCTGCCTGCTATATTTGACTCACCTGAAGTCTACCACAGACTTAAAGTGTGCTAATTTGCAAGTGACAGTTGGCCACTGACGAGCGTTGCATTCATGAACTATGCTGTCGCAAAAGAAAATCGGTCTCAACACATACAGAGAGACAAGTGACCTCTGTAACCTATACCTGTAGACCCTATAAATAAGACAAGCAAGAAAGACACAAGGACATTCATTCACACACACACACACACACACACACACACATATAGTGCTTTTCACTATCTTTGTGGGGACCCGTCGTTGACATGATGCATTCCCTAGCCCCTTACCCTAACCTTAACCATCACAACTAAATGCCTAACCTTAACCCTTACCCTAACCCTAACCATAACCTAAATCTATCGCTAATCCTAAAGCCAAGTCTTAACCCTCAAACAGCCCTTTGAAGTTGTGGACCCCACAAGTATACTGTATTCCCGGTTTTTGGACCCCACGAATATAGTTAAACAAGAACACACACACACAAACGCACACACACACACACACACACACACACACACACACACACACACACACACACACACAAACTGCCTCCTTGTCTATGTGGTGTGTGTACTTTGGTTGCTTGTGTAGCAATGTGCCATGGGCCCATTAATTACTGTAGTGCCCCAGAATGCCAGTCTATTGTGGCCTCCCGGGGGCACCTTCACTGTACTGTACTGCACTCACACACATACACACACATTGAGAGAGGGAGAAAATAATTGAGATTAACTAAAAGGGCACACTTTTGTTAGCTTCCATCAAGTTGCAATCATAGTATGGGTGATGTGTACAATAAACTCTGTATCACAAGAGTATATAGTCCAAACCTACAACACACATGCTAAATTGTTTTGTTTTGCAATATACTAAAATGTATAACATTATTAACCATCCAAGATGAGATTTAGATTTACTACACTACTTTACTGCTAAAAGGTACGTTTAAGAGACAGAACTGTGAGAAAGTGTACTGCAGAAACTTCTGTCATAGAAAACCTAGTGTTTACTCTTATATAAATTGTCCAGACATAGTCCTACGAAAGCACCACTCAGGCTGCAAACACACCTAACTGTGCAGGGACCACATGACTTCACACAGATCCAGAAGGTCCCAGCACCCTGCTGCTCTTGTCATTTCTGGCCACTAGAGAGCAGAGCTCCAAAGTAAAAGTGGGAGATAGGCCTGTTTGCTTCCATGGTTGAGCATTGTGTTGACCTTTGTATCATAAATATAACCGAACAATTAAAGCTATCTCTTCTCATTAATAACCCAAGGCTGTCACGCTAACACCCAGGGTTTAATTATTTTTTAAATTCATAGAGAAAAGTGGCCTCCGAGGGCAAACACTGGATAAATGGGGAGGTTAACCTTGCTCGTGGTGTGTAATAGAGGGCAAAGTTGCATACTAGGATTGTGCCACTGATTATATCGAGATATTAACTCTCCAAGCAAATGCATATCTTAACATACCATTGGAAACTGCAATAGCAGGATTTTTAGTTGAACCTCTCAGTACAGTGAGGGGATAAAGTGAAATATCAGGGGGAAAAGGATTGATCTCTGATAAGCCCAAAGGGTTGCTGCTCAAACCATTCAGCCCTTTGGCAGCATTCTACTAGCTGCCTGATTACGTGCGTGTGCTGGTACAGTAAATCCACTATAACAGCAGCTTGCAGCATGCCAGGCCACCAGTGCCATAGTGATACCACGCGTTACCATGGAGACTCCACATACGTAAGAGGGTGTGTGTGAAAGATAGACAGAGTGTGCGCTGAGAATGGGGGTTGGATACTACAGAACAAGAAGCCATAAGTCACTGGAGGTTCCTGTAGAGGAGGGGGATAGAATACAGTCCAGACTCATGGCAATGCTTGGTTCTAAGGCGTGAACGTGATGTGATGGATCACACAGAGGGCTGTGTTCAAGACGTGAAAGCAAAGAGTCATTAGTAGGAGCTAACCATCATCGAGGGACAGTTTTGTGTCACATCTTTTAATATGCTGGAACGCTTAGATATCATGGATCATCAATGTGCTTTATTTTTTGATGTTTTATCCCGTGTCTAAAGTGCCAGAACGATTGAGTCAATTATTAACAGGGTAAATGTGTTTTTTAGTCGCAGTGAAAATAACATAAACAAATATATTTTGAAACATTAATACCAGTCTGCTCCTCATTAAATCACCACCAGTTCCATCTGTATCTTACTTTAAAACACCAAAACTAATTAGAAGCATATGAACACAATGTCTGGCATTTTTCATCTAACCTCTCACCTTTTGTAAAACAACTGACTTCAAAGTCTTCATCTACTGATCAGCCCTGCCATATTTTCTCTCGCACAGAGAGAATAACTGTAGATATTTTTACTACCTAAATGAAAGGATCATAATTGTATTTCATACATCAATAAAAGCTAAATATGGCACTGAAACATAGAACTGAAACAATTTCAGGAGCTGAGGATCTGTCTGCTTGATAATGATACAAATAGATGAGGCGGTGCACTGCGGAATAATGTTTATTCTTAGATGTTTATTTGCAATCTGGACCTTCACTGCTAAATGCAAGAGTCATAAAGGAGAAGAAAATGAGGTTATGATCATCTTAGAAAGTGGAATTTCAATGAATCTTCATCCACGTGTGACGTACATATTTATGCAGTTATTTCATTTTGTAAATAGGTCATTTTAACCATTAACTACAAGAACTTCCACCGGTGTGATTATGATAGGTCATTGAAATTGAGGACATTACAAACACAATGACATAATCAGAGTCTATTGGTTCATTTTTTTCTTTTGCTATCTATACTATCTTTCTATCTTTTATTTGTGGTCAAAAATATGTCATTCTCTGCCTAATAAGCAGTGATGTGACATTCAAATTACAGAGGCTTTATACTGAAAATGAAAATGTTTATGTGTTCCTCTTCAACCTGTACTATAAATT
The DNA here is from genome assembly GCF_031162955.1 of Sander vitreus. Classification (NCBI taxonomy): domain Eukaryota; kingdom Metazoa; phylum Chordata; class Actinopteri; order Perciformes; family Percidae; genus Sander; species Sander vitreus. The sequence continues at coordinate 14,067,479 of NC_135864.1, forward strand.
AGAAAATAACAATTCACTTGCACAGTAGGTGTTTGGGAGTAGATCAAATTAGCTCTTCCTTGCAGGTACTTTGTATACCCTTTGGCAGATATCAGTGACTAGAACACATCAAATACACTAGTGAATATATTTATTCACACAAGCTTTGCTCTACAATCTGTCACTTCTTAATTGAACTGCATGTGAAGTACATAATTTGGCTAGGAAGCATATTGTGGGCTTTCACATGTTATGGCTTTTGCACTCTTCGTGTCTGTACAGTGTATGTGTGTGTGTGTGTGTGTGTGTGTGTGTGTGTGTGTGTGTGTGTGTGTGTGTGTGTGTGTGTGTGTGTGTGTGTGTCTGTAAGGCTGTAATGATGTGAAGAAATCTCAGTCAGAGGCACCAAACGGTGTGTGAAATGGCCAGAGTTCAGACAGCAGCCTGCTCGGAATGACTAATGCTGTACCAGTGATGTGCCCTCATTGCCCCCCGACACAAGACTGTAAAACTTCAGGCCATAGAGGCTACCTATTTCTCTTGTCTTCTAACCAGCTGACCCTTACTTCCCTTCAAAATTCATTTAAAAAAAAAGATGTAGATGGTTGGCGATACTAAAAAGCTCCAGGCCAAAGACCTTGAAGCGGATTCTCTCTGATAATAACAAAGTCTGGCACGTCCTCTTTGTTCCTCAGGTGCCCTAAAGAGGAATATGAGAAAGTGGCAGCTTTATTTAACACTCAGGATCGGTTATGAAACATCAATGAGATGATGTCAGCAGGCTATGGTTTTGTTTGGGCCACTAATGGAAATTGAAATGTAATATCTGTGTGTGAACGTGGAAGCAATGTGTGTGGTTGTGTCTACCAATTGCATGACCCTGCAGTTCTCATGTCCCCTGGGGGATTGTGGGTGAATCATAGCCAATATTGTTGTAAGCCTTAGGAAGGTGGCTAATAGTCCCTGAGACTGATTTCTGTGTATGGAGACTTAGACAGCAGCAGATCTTACAGTACTAAAGCCACATTGTAAGGTTGATTCAATAAACAAGAGGACACAGTTCAAAAAGATTTCTAGGCTTACAATAATAATGTAATTTTGTACATACTATACTGTACACAATCAGCTTGGCATGATGCCTGTTTCTAGGTGAGCAGCAGCACACATTCTCTAACATTATTTTTCCATCAGATAGCTGAGGCAGAACGAGTGGAAGATAAGAACATACAGTATGCACACATGCGCTTGTGTATGTAGATAATTCAACAAGCACACATACATACATGCATAATAGACACACACATGCACACACAGGCAGCCAATCCCACCAAATCTAATAGTAGTCTCTAAATGCCTGTTATCAGAACAACATCTAGTATCTATCTTTGCCAGCATCACAACAGGAGGTAGCCGGAGGAGGAAATCAAGTGCAGGAGATGATCCCTTGACAAAATGGATGACTGAACAGTAACGTGTGAATCATAGATGGTGAGTCAATAAAAGCCCTTGGCAATACTCATCACGGTGGCAAAGCTACAGAGAGACGACATTTAGGAGTTGAGAGACCATAAACAACAAAACTCACTTTTATCCTATTACAAGTTATCCCTCCTCCATTAACCAGAAGACACCCAGAAAATGGGCTCTTGTCACAGTGAAGAGGGACATATGGTATCAAAGAGAAGTCAAGGAACTGTGCTGCAGCCAAAATAAAGAAGCTCAGACTTTTTGAAAGTTTGTATTAATAACACCATGCTCATTACACCCCTTCTAGCAAAAGCAGTCTTATTCCCAGAATACAGTAAGTGAAGTGATGTTGTCCTACATATCTTTTCCAGTATGACACATCAAGGAAAGGAATGGAGTGAGATTAAAGGCATCATCTCAGACACCAGCTGGCTTAAACTGTCTTCTTACTGGAGACACAAAGGAAAGCTCTGAGACTGGCACGAGAGCACAAGGTCATGCTTGCTTTTTTTTTTTTAAGAGTTGCTATCTTAGGACTCATTGTTGTCTTAGGTGATGGGCACTTCTTGCTCACTTGGTGAAAACTCCTGTCTAGGCATTTGTCATCACTTTCATCCAAGTATCTGTAATAGACCCTGATCTTTTCTATTAACCAGGTCCCTGTCCTCAGAATAACCCTTTTACATCCCTTGTCTGGCCTCAAGAATAACTGTGAATATTATGCAACAAGGTCAAATGTGCAGTGCAGTGAACTCGGTGTGAACATTAATGAAGCTCATTAAGTCTGGTTACACACTCTTTATTTTGCCTGCTATTGATACATTTCCTCGAGGAAGGTTTTGGGGGTGTCATTCCCCTGACCGCAGATCTGAGAGACAGGGAAGCTGCATGAGGGAAAATGGTTCTTCCTACAGAAAGCTTTGAATGGTTGTTTATTGGTTCTACATCTCCGATCTCTGGCACTACACTTGAGGTTAAAATGATTATTTCTATTTAAAAAAAGATCAGAATGAAATTGCATGGTTCCGTATGGCATGGATTATTTCAGTGTACTCAAAAGCCCAACGTGTTAGGTGGAAAAGATCAACTAAGCTGAATGACACAAAAGGGACATGACTCAATTTATGGGAGTGGGTGAGTAAATAGGTCATGTATCCTATCCAACACAGAGTTTCCCACTTTTCACTTTTAATCCCTGCGTTTGTTAGGGAATTCAGCACACAGAGAAATCAATGGAAACATAATGACAATGGATGGTAGTGGACCAGTGTTTGGTATTTAGGTGGGAGGAGCTGTGCAGAGCTGATAAAGAACCCCACAGAGGAATGAAAAAGTAGGACAAAACACAGCAGTAAAGCAGTAATGGCTCTCTGTGGTCTTTAGTAGGTATATACTATCAAATGCAACCCTATTACAGAATAGCATTGAACTTCAAAATCATAATCAAGCCTGCAGCAATAACACAATGTTGTCTAATCCCTTTGTGGACATTACATCATGCCAAGATATTAACACCAGCCACTAGCCAAATGCTTGGTAACTATACTGGTTACTGATAATCACAATACTGTGTCTAGTAACAGTGTTTTTAATGACTTTTCTTTAGCTAAAATAAAATAAATAAAAGTAAAACTAATAAATACAATAAATAAACTCCTTGTTTCGTTAACCTTGTGGTGAAATTGCAGCCCACATGCTTTATCTTTGTTGTTGTTTACATAACTGACTCACGGGGAAGGCAAAATGTTGCCATACCTGTGACTTAGGGAAGTAGGAAGATTTTCTGTTGTTCCTCCGTCATCTCCGACTCCGGCTGTGTTCTTTGAATGACTGAATAATTACACAATGTCCCTCGTTCTCTCCGACCAGGAATATTTACACAATTCTCCTCGTTCTCTCTGGGCTCGTCCTTCTATCAGGCCATATAGCCAGATTGACCCATGTGGCATACAGTGAGTCAGAGGTTATGCTTTAACATGATTGAATGATTGCACTGAGCCTTCTGCTACCGATTGAAGGATCAGTGCAAATGACTGGAACCCATATATTACTAAGGCTAAGATACCCAAGCAGCACAGCTGGTGTGGTATTTTGTGTGTGAAGCTCTGTCAGTTTACAAACGTAGCTGCCACAAATATGCAGTCATATTCAACAAGTCAGAACAAGTTTGTCTCAGTAATGCTGGATCAGATTTGTACCACAGATTGTAGGGAAATAACCATTCCTGAATGTCTGGGCATGACCTGTGACACGCATCAGGTTTAATGTGTGTGTGTTTGCAATGAGGAGATAACATGGGGAGATTAGGACATATTAACCAATGTTTTGGCAGTTGGACGGCACAGATTAGAGATGGGAGGCTGCGTGACACTGGCTTGTTGTAATGATGGTTTACGTGTGATCATCTGTACTGCCGAAGGACTACCTCCCTGCATGCCTGATTGCTACCCATTACATCATACTATACATACAGCTGAGGCCTGTGACATCCTACTCACACACACCAATAGAACAGAGCCAGGAGCCATTTCTAGTATTACGATTACATTGAGCTGGAACAAGAACCCAAAATACTTGAACTCCGTCGCTTGGGGCAGAATGTCCCAACCCAGATGGAGCAATCCACCATTTTCCTGCAGAGAACCTTGGCCTCAGACTTTGAGATACTGACTTTCATCCCAACCGCTTCACACTCAGCTGCCCAAGTGCTTGCTGGAGGTCATGGTCTGATGAAGCTAACAGAACCACAGCATGCATACAAAGAGCAGAGATGCAATTCAGGACAAAACCGGACACTCTCCTCTCCACCCTGCCTGTACCTTGAGATCCTGTTCATGAAAATCACAAACAGAATCGGTGACAAGGGACAACTCTGACAGAGGCCAACACCCACTAAAAACGTGCTTGACTTTGTGCCGAGTATATGGACACAGCTGGTCCACTGCTCCATAGCCAGGATAGAACCCGCATTACTCCTCTTGGATCGGTCGGATCCTCCTTTCTAGCACCCTGGAATAAACTTTCCCGGGGAGGCTGAGCCATCTGACGTCCTGATAATTGGAGCACACCCTCCGGCTCCCTTTTTTAAAATGAGAACCACCACCATAGTCTACCACTCCACAGGCACTATCTCCAACCTCCACGAAACACTGAAGAGGCGTGTCAGCCAAGACAGCCCAACACTGTACTGGACCATTATGGTGAAGAAGGAGCTGTGCACCTGGGTAGACCCAAAACACGCTGGATAGATTATATATCTCATCAAAGAGCTGAAAAACATTGCTGGGGACTAGGAGAACGCGTCTGAAATACTTTCCTTAGCCTTCTGCTCCCGCAACCCGGCCTCGGATAAACCGATGAAAATAGATGGAGAGGCACTCATTTTATTACAACACGTAAGTAACATGTAGTTGCCATTTTTGAGTCACATTGTAGCACTCTAACCTATTATAACATTTTGAACACTTCTTTTTTTTACCTTTTGAGAAAAACGAGAGAGGGAGAGAAAAAAATATGGAAAAGAGAGACAGCTATAAATGTATTCTGGCCTGGCCTGATGAGATGTGCATTGCCTAATCTCTCGAGCAAGCTAACACTAATAGCTGCCATAAGGCCATACTGTAGGTCCCGGAGAACAGATACACACAGACCCTCACACTCACACAAAGCTCAAAAATGCGGATCAGACAGACAAGTGCAACCAGACAATTCTCCTCATACAAAGGACGATAGATGTGCTGTCTTTTAGTACTTAAAATTAAGGGGTTTGTTGCTATATGATGGTCAATGAGGCAACAGCAGAAGGCACTGAGGCCAGGAGGAAGCAAAGGGAGGACATTTGGCAGAGGGGTCTATGGGATCATCTAGGTTGGGCAATCCATGGTTGGCTGAGTAGTGGTAGAATGTTGCTATGTGCGTCATCTGCCTTCATTACTGCAATTGTTTGCATGTCTATATACATGTGCGTTTGTATGTGAGCGTGCATCCTGCTGTGTTTCCCGTGCCTGACAGATAAGGTTAACCACAAATGAAACACCTCTAGGTTGTTTATTCAGTCCACTGCCCCAGCCTGTCCCGCTTGGTCGCTCTTATGCGTGCTGTAAAATTAGATTTGGGTCTAAGATAATGACTCGCGGGCTCATGTTCACAGCATACTGATATAAGACAACCAACTGAGGGTGTGTGTTTGTGTGTAGTGAGAAGGATGAGGAATAACAACGCTGTACAACACAGGAGCACTGCACTCTACTAGAGCTGGTTGGAGGTGAAAGGCACGTCATACAGGTCAATAGACTCACTTTCGTCAGGGCTCATTTGACAAACACCTGCAGACAGTAATAGAGGAGCACTATACAGTACACCTTAGTGAAGTGTAACGCATGCTGGAGGTAGCTGATGAAAGGGAGACGACTGCCAACTGGGAAAGCAAGAGAGAGCACTCTTTGACAGGTGACGAATTATCATTTTATTACCAGTATGCATTATTTATGTCTAACCCATCTATTGTTCTGGCACATACATTTACAATGGCCTTGAGCGATAACACTAGGCTGCTAATGATAGAATGAATATGATATGATGTTTGAGAAGATTGCTCTACATTTAATAAGTATTAACATGCTCAAGTGTTTTCATTTAATATTAGCTTTTTCCTGTAACAACAGATCCATGCAATTATACTTATTATATACAAATAATTATACAAATCCTAAATTTGAGTGACAGAAAGAGGTCTGAGTATTTGAACTATGACTCATATACACACACCTGCCTACAGTATATAAAAATATAATGCACTTAGATGTACAAAGCTGTGGAGGGGTAAAGTTAAGCACACAAATCAGGGGTGAAACACAAGTCTCTGTAAGCATAAGTGCAGAATAACAATGCAAACAGGAAAATAATCATAATGATTAAATATATAAATTGGATGCTTGAGCTGTTATTTACAGTAGCTGCTGTTCCTGAGTCAGTATTACATTGACTAAGGCAACTGTGGAATACCCTGGACACTTTCCAGACATTTAATCAAGATTGAGAAAGGAAGTAAAGTAACAATCTCTAGTGCAGCACACAAAGATACAACCGAGAAAGGGAGACGGGGCAATAAAACAGAAACACTGTCTGGCTGTCACAGCATTTAACACGCTGGTGTTACTGTAGAAATCTGATCCTTTTCTTGACTAAAGGTTCTTGAATGCAAATTGACCAACTTTTTTGCAACATCTGGCAATATCACTATACCGTATATCCTATCCTATCCTATATCCTATCTGGTCCTTAATTTGGGTTTCATCAGGCTTCCTGGAAGAGCCATTTCGGGGGCTGGCAGGCAACATGATGGGAGAAATTGGGTGTCTGTATGAATCCTAGCCAACTTCAGCCCTGGCCAGCAGTCTGGCACATTACTCTGTGCCCCATGAGATGAACCATGCAAGGTCTTTACATAACCCCGCCTGCACCCAACATGACCCTCAAACTGTCTGCATGTGTCAGCCAAACTGGACTGTTCTCTATGCTAATGTGGTGCGCTTAGGCAGTTCTGACGTCCGCTGCACAGAAATGAGGAAGTCTACTGATAGTCACAGTGCAATCTTTAGTGTCCTTTTTGACAATCTTCAATGTCTAATGTCATTTTTTTAATAAATTATAACAAGTTCAATCGCTATGTTACAAATACTATAACTGAGATTCCAGTGTAATCAGGTTGAATACTGACATTCAAGTTGGAGTGCATTATTTTTGTGAGCTTTTGAAACCACCATGTTTGGTGGAACGGATTGTCCAATCTGACAACATCTCGACAGGAGACATTACTCAGCTGACGGTAGCGGATGGGTACAATGGAAAGGAAATAGTAGTCAAACCTGTGATGATTCATCTGTGTTATTCAGTATTCAGTGCCACTGTCTGTCGTGGGTAGTAGAGTCTGACCAAAACTGGATTTTTTAGGCAGATAGAGAAAACAACATGTCAGAAAATTGTGTGCTCGCTCTACACTCGTGAATTCTATGGACTTTTGCTCCTGGCTGGTCCTAAAGATTTTCCCTTTCAATCCTGGTGATTTATTTAAAAAATACCCTGTTGGTAAATTTCTAATTTGTGATAGTATATATTGTCATATTATCCATTCTTAGTTGTAGTGTAGAAATAAATATCTGTGTGGAAAGCCAAAAATATCAAACCTCAATGTTTTCATATATCCATTTTTAATAAGGTACAATAACTGTGTTGTCCACTACTGTATCTTGCTCCATCATGCATTCTGTGAGTTTAATTGTATTTTTTGTCTTTCTTTAGTGAATATCAATAAAAACAATGACCTTTACATAGATTAATGGTTTCCAACTTGTCTAGGTTCTGGATCCACATTTCTCACTAATTAAAGCTCCTATACTGTATGTAGGAATTGAAACTTCTGATTTTGACAGTACTGAGAACACAGGATTATCAAATATATCTACTAACAAATAGTGAAAATAAGTTTACAGATGCCATAATGACATAAACAAATCTACACATGATGGTCCTCAAATAAGGTAACTTCCTATTCAATTAAAGATACAGGAAAACAGTGTTTGTGTTTGTTACTACACTGTTCACTTGGCAAAGCTGACCATACACTCAGGATGAACTCGTGAACACTTTAGGATCACGACTCATCCTTTGGGAACTTTTGAAGAATGAATTAATAGTGTGACCTTTAAATGAACAAATACAGTAGAGGCTCGGTCTATTCATTCTTCAAAGTATAACATTTATTAAGACAAGTGCTTGGAGAGAGACCAACAGGTTCTGTGTTGCAGCGGTATCTGCGGTAAAGGTAACAGAAGTTCACAGAGGTAGCAAAAGAGAATTGAAACCTTTCTCTCACATTAGCCATTGTAATGAAGAGCATACAAAGCAAGGATATAACATATTATACTACCTAAAAACAAGATTTGGTATTTGTTCACATTTAATACATTACTACTAAATGCTGTCTTCTTCCTAATAAGTGACACTATTTTGTGTGTATCTGTAATATCTATCCTGGTAGCTGTCTTTCCTAGACTAATGTGGTGCTGACTCAGCAGTGTGCCTCATTGCCCCAATTAAATAGCTTAACGCTTGTTCACTCTGGGGAAAACTTACACACTTGCTTGTGTCACAGTTACTATAACCTGACTACTCTACCGATTGTTCCTGTTTAGCTCAGATTTAGAGCCGGCCTGTACTTAAACAGGAATTCTACTGAATAAAACATTATATCCATTAGTGGCATAAGCTGTTATTTTAGGATCAAGCTTTGTCATATCTGAGTCAGGCAGTGGGAGGGATGGGGAGTAAAGCTGCTATTTGGACATGGAGGATAAATACACATGCTGCATTCGGCTATGTGGTATATAAAACAGCATATTAATAATGTACTGTACCTGCATTTTTTATTTACTGGTATGCAGTAAATATTAATTATTTCACAGTCCATTAACATAACACCAATTGTAAAAGTCAACCTCAAAGCATGCAATATAAAAAAAATATTACATATAATAAAGTATGGTTCAACAGATTGGTTGTGGACTGTGGACTGTTGAGGTAAAGCATCCCACTGGTTGACTACTACATTCTGCTTCCTTCCACTGTTCCTTCCAGTCAGTCAGCAGGTTAATTTGCCACATGTACTACTACATTAATAATATTCATTCATAACAAACATATTCACTGTATTTCTGAACAAAAAAGTCCCGGCCTGTTTGGCTATTGCTGAGTCTGCCATGAGGAGAAGGATGTGGAGGCGAATACGAGAGAAGTGCTAATGAAATAGACAATGATGGAATGTAATAGGTCTGGCAACTTTACTCTGCTTTACTTATCTGTTGGTCTCCAGAGTAGTTCCTCATTAATGTTGTCATAAACACCCACTCCTGCTGTTTGTTTATGACTTTAGTGTAAGCCCCAGAGAAGAAAGAAATTAACACTGTGTCAGCATTTCTGCCTAAATCTGAGGAAATAAGTATTTAAAAATCGTCTGAGCGTGCTATGACGTTAAGCATTTTCACTTGTGCAGGTAGATGCCAACTATTTTGCACTTACACATGAAACACACTCTACCCTTTTCTTTTTCCTTTTTCCCATTATATAATGGTCACATTCTACTTTTGAACTGCCAACATTAAATTTGTATTGTAAACTAGGCTAATAAAACACTAGTCCTTCATACATGTGAGATTATCTAATATATATATATATATATATATATATATATATATATATATATATATATATATATATAAGAAAGTAAAGCGTATTCATGTCCATCGGTACATGCTAAAACTTTGTTACATATGTTGCAAAATGCACACTTCAGGGTACCAGAGAGGTCAGGTAAGCATAGTAGAACTTACAGTGCTGATTTGACATTGACACTCCCCTCTCAGCCTATTCTCTGCAGGCACCAAATCACATTATCATACACATTATTTATTCATGCATAGTCTATTTATGTAGTGCCTTAGACAAACAGAGTTTGTTGCTTTCATGCAGACAGACTAAGGAGGAAAGAAAGAAAGAAAATGAAACAAGCTGTTATTGGAGCATGAGTGCATCCTGAGGCTGCATGTTTGTCTCTTGTCAACATTGCCGTAGTGTGCAGGACTTGGTGAGACACTGCAATGGGATACTCTGTTATAAGGGGCGACGCTGACCCCCGAAATGTAATTGTGCTGTGTCGACTTCGTGGTGAATCACCTCTATGAATTTCCCATCTGGTGTGGCAAATAGATAGGGCTACTATTCTTTCCTCTTGCTCTTCTGCTTACATTTACTTGCCTGAGTGTGCAGCAGGTGAGTTCTTTTTTAAGAAGGCTGAAACAGATTAGATAGTGGCCTGCATGTTGAGCAACACAGGTGCTGGACTTTATTCTATCTGTAAGAGACATATCACATTACTGATTGAATTACATTGCTTTAGATACAGTAGTGCATCCTAGGGTTCACAGTTGGTTATGACTAACACAAACATGTGTGATTCCCTGTTGATGTAGATTTTCCAACAAAGCTTTATATTGACTCGATTAGATAAGCTATAGTAAAATTAACAGAAACAAAAGGCTGCTGAGAGGGTTGGAAGCCAAACTAACAATTTCTTTAATGCTCTACCAAAAGGTCATATCAGCAATAATGTGTAATTTGTAGATCAAGGATAAAACACACAAAACTACCAGTGTGATACTGTAAAGGTTAGGTTCACATTGTTCAAGTCTGTCCTAAAACAATATCTTAAGTGCCCATATGAACAATAAAAGTAAAAATATCCGCAGTCCTCGTTCCAAAGTTTATTTGAGGCTAACATGAGGCTTCAGCCATCTGAGTTAACTAAATCAAGTGGATGTCTTCCAAAGTTTTAGTCTTTTTATACTGTGAAATGAACCCCTTTTGTGTTACTATCCTTTCATTACAGCTTAACAAGGAAATATTTAGAAACGCAAAGAACATTTTGTACAGAAAAGACTTAAACTTTGGAAGATACCCACATTAATCGACTAACTGAGACTGCTATATATATATATATATATATATATATATATATATATATTCAATATGTTCATACATTGTATTGTTTTAAGGCAGACTTGAAAAATGAACCTTACATTTATAGCTGCACTTGTCAAGATTGCTAAGTACTGTAAAAGTATGGTGTACTTTTCAGTCTAAATCACTAATGCTGGTCCCAGAATAAACAACGTTTGGGCTTTGATTTTCATAATGAAAACAGCTGGCTCAACTATAACTCATTTCCATCCTTTTTAATTTTTGCGGAAATGGTGACTGTAAATGTATAAAAATTGAGTGTAGCAGAGTATCGTTGGGGAGATAGAGAAAATATGTCTGTGATAGCTAGAGTACACAACTGTGTCTGTGTGTGCGAGAGAGAAAGAGCTTGAGGATACATGTTAAAGAGATAAAAAAGCTCAAAGTGGTAAGTAACTTCTGATAATTTTGTAATATGAGCATTTGTGCAGTCTGTGATGCAGGTACATTTCTAAGTCGTTTGGCATTTTAAAACTCCTGTAATCTAAACTCAGCCCACGTGAGGCAAGAGTCCTCATGTGTATGTCCCGGCCAGGACAGCCTCTAAATCAGTGCAGAAGAAATGCAAATATTATCGGATTCTGGGACTACGAATGCACAACACTGCTTAATTCAACTAGAAAAACATTAATTTCTTGAGTTAAGATCACAGAAATGAAAACATACACATACTGCTCATGACCTATACTTATCTACATGGATATCTGTCTATCTGTGTATATATAACATAGCCTGGAACTATAAACACAAAGTCTTGCCGTGGTCTGAATTATGGATGGGATATTTACACACATCGGTCCCCTCGGGCACCATCTTTTGTTGTTGCTGTGGAGAAACGGAAGCAAAGGAATTAGGAGAGAAGGATTTGAGAATGAAGAGGAATCGAGAACTTGTGACACAGATTGAGCCAAAGAGCGTGTCAAGTGAATGTCAAGATAGAAAACAAACTGTCTGATTGACAGCTGGCGGCAGCACAGAGAGACCTAAGGATTGCGGAGGCAAGTCCAGTGCCCTCTGTTTGTGTTCTTAGGCTCCCTGCAGTTCCACAGAGATGAACTGATATGATTTGAACTCATTCCCTGGGGTGCCACAGTCCGACCCTGTGTGCTGCTGATGTGTTCTGTCAAGCATGTATTGTGTCTCTGTATCAACCACCTCACTGTAGTGCTGGGATATGCGTCAGAGGAAATTATACTGCGGATAATTAATCCCATCAATGCCTCACTGCCAGCGACTCACCTACAGCAAACACACTCCAGAATCTCAACTGAACAAACATCAATAAAATCTTAGAAACACTGCCTTTTACTACTTACAGTATAATAGCTATCATTAATATAATCTAGCCATGTGTTCCTGACTGAATAGTCTGTGCTGCGATCCACTGTGATATACAAATTCTATTTAACATGTAGCTAAGTGGTCGACAATCCATGAAAATCATTAAGTGCAACACAAAGCAGTTGAAATGCTGTTGCCATGGTAACGATGTGACAAGGCTGACTTTCCTGCTCATATAACCTTCTTGGTTTTTCTTTTTCAAATCAAGTACCATTTGTCCAAAAATGCAAATATATCAACATAAACTATCTGTTTGTGTTATTTACACCTATTAGCAAGGATATTAGCAGACAGCTCTGTAGGTTGTGTATGTGTGTGTGCGTGTGCGTGTGCGTGTGCGTGTGCGTGTGCGTGTGTGTGTGTGTGTGTGTGTGCATGTGTATAGCCTGCTCCACACACGGTTATACACAGTTTGCATCCGCATCATGCATCAACATTGATGACGTCTTTATGAAAAGCTTACGTAACAGCTGTAGTCTCCCCTCCTTCCTTTGTAAATTCAGTCACGTCCAACTGGAGCTGCAGCCAAACTGAATAATACATCTTACTTTTTTAGCCAGACCTCTGCTAGTATTCCACTTCTCTATCTCCCTCTCTCTCTCTTTCTCACAAGGATAACATGTGCTTGAGTCCTTCAGCAGGCACACAGACACCCGTCAACAGGTTGACATATCTAAGCGTAGCACTACTGTACCGATCACGGGCCTCTTTCAGATACAATAGAAGACGGAGCAATACATTGCAGAAAACATATCAAGAGCGAGATAATTCATAGCTTACCTATCAGGTAGTCTGCAAATGAAAGCAATGTTTACAATCTTAGCACTCTATTGAGGGATATGTGATACATGAGGTAGTCAAAGAGCCTGAGTACCAGACAGTGCAGGGTATGGAAGCATGCTTGGAGCACAAGTGGGAGTTTTTTTGTTTTACTTTACTGCGTGTCCTAACTGTACAATCAGTACGCAGGCACATTCTCATGCTGCTACAAGCACTAAATAAGTAAATATAAATAGAGGTAGAGGTAAAAGGAAACAAGATTGCAGCAGGGGGGAAAGAAATGTTAGGGAGGGAAGCACTGAGAGGGTAGGATGGATAGAGCCACAGACAGAAGCAGGCGAAACACAGGGAACAAGAAGGGGGGGGAGACTTGCTGACTTGCAGTCTGCAGCTGAGAAGATCACTATTTAGTCATTAATATGAAACATTTAAATCTCACATAGTCTTCAGGAAGGGAAGATAAAATAGTTTCACCTTTTTTGTTCTAAGAGGCCAGTTGCAGTGGAAGCTATACCTCAAATTGCCCAGTCATTGAACTCATTAGGGCCGCAGCTGCCTCCATGTATTACCCCTTTTCTTTTTTCACTTTGTTTTGGTCTGTGCGTGCGCCTCAGGGTGGCAATGACCAAGTTAATGGTTTGGGGTAGGGAGGAGTGGGCGGCAGCTACAGATGCTGTGCTCCTCACTCAGTCCAACATACGTAAGAGGTGTGCAGACAGACACATACGCACATACACACTTGTACAGTACAAACACACCAGACTGAACAAGAGCAGAGGGGCCCGGGGGCCCTCCTACAGGTTCTCTACAAGCTAACATGCCCTAAGCATTCAGTCTAATACTATGCTCAAACACACACACATGAGCACTCACACTTCCGCACGCAGCAGCACACCAGATGCTCTCGAATGGGACAGGAATGAAAGAGAACTTAGTTTGAACTGGCGGAAAACTATCAGTTCACACAGGATATGAGAGAGAGGGGAAAACAAGACGGAAGTGGGCAGGGGATACGAGCATCAGCAAATCAAAACAAGGAGGGGGTGCGAACAAACCTTCGGGCTCTGTGCTCTCTTTGTGGACGGCTTGCTTCAGCGGGCAGCAGAAGATTTCGTGACACTTAGCACGAAAGGGGGACCCTTTACTCCTTATATCCGCAGAGTGGATGGAGTCCTGCCGTAACATAATGTACTCCTGGGTACCTGGGGCAGCGTCATCCTGGACTGCGGTGGTGCCATAACAGAATGAACTGGGGTTAGAAGGCTCACCACACAGAAACAAAAGGAAACAACAACAGAAACACAGGGCAGAAACACAGGCAAATAAAAATACGTCACATATTAGCAACAGCGATAGCTTTAAATAACAGTAATATAGAACACTGTGACAGAGAGAGAAGGAAGATAGAGGAGAGAGGGACAGAAGAGAATAAGAAAGAAAAAGACAAGCTTAGATCAAGAACACCAAGTTCACAAAACAACTCAAATTAAAGACAACCATCAACAGTGGGGGCTGTGTTAAATATATCAGTGTTCGCTGAAAAGGAAAAGTGATACAATAACAACATAACACAAAGAAAGGGGGAAAGGAAACAGTTCCATGTTCAAAATCAGTGTTATGGCAGTCTTAGCAGACACAGGACCATGGGCTGCTACACTTTAGAGGAGGAGTAAAAGGTTGTGGGATTGCAGTGTAAGCGTGCAGTCTGCATGTATATACAGTGTATACTGAGGTCAGGTGGTGGGTGATTATGGCCCCCCTGTCCACCACGAAAACCCACCCCATTTACTCTAGGAGTAGGCAAGCAGATGCAAAGGCATGCACAGGCCTCCAGGTCACACTGGAGCGGCCATATATTGCTTTCATGAAGTCATGCTACTGTACATGTAAGTGACGTTAAGGAGAGCTTCTTTAACATCGCTCTGCATGTGTGTCTATAGAAATATCTGTCCTGGGATCCTGTGCAAAGCCCTATGTTTCTGTCTGTATGTATTGGATCTTTTGCATCTGTCCTCTTCTAGGCACAGTCCCTGCTTGGCTTCGATCATTGACCTATTTTTTCTGTATTGATGGATTAGCTACAAGCAAATCAGTCCAAATATATTGTATCTTATTTTCCTAATATATTTGAATGTCATGCCTCTCACTGACACATTTACTACTGAATGAAAATGGCTATTAAGAAGGTAATGTATCAGTAGCCAATATCGAACCACCACAATGCTCAATTTATGACATGTGTGACCAGAACAATTATTTTCAGATTAACTAAACTCAGCAGAAAAATGGTATCATGAAGTGTTAGCAATTTACACATGGAAGGAACGGATGTCCCGTTTTCACACAGGGAGTTTGTTCTTGATGACCCGATATCCACTCTTCGCTTACTGTGATAATAGCACAATCTTGTGCTGCATGTCAGCCAGCTTTATTCAGAAAGCTGAGACATGAATGGACTACAGTACCGCCACAGTTTCTACTCCAAGTAAGAAGACACAAACCTACTAAACATTATGGAGACAGACTCCCACACACTGACTTCCATGTACTGTATTTTCACACAGTGCACAGTGTCTTAAAAATAAGATTAGGAAGCACACGTCTCCCCCTTTGTGTCTCAATGAAAACAAAAACACACAGGAAATACAAAATAAAAAACACCACATGTATTAGAGCCACATGGGTCCAATTAATATTGATTTTAAATAGTACTTAAAATGACTGGCAGAATGAGAAGATACCTGTGTGAAAAGTTCTAATTAAAATTTAAAGGGACAGTGATTGGAAACGAACCATGTAAACACCGAATGAAAATGAAAAGTGAAGGTGTATGTACTATGTATGTAAATTCGGAAACTATTTGACTATACTGCTCTATTGACTATTAAGTTGATCAGACCTGTGTGGGTGCGATGTGACCAGCAACAAACTACAGCGAATTTCTGCTCTGTATTCATAAACCCGACACACTCACCCTTTTGGAGCCAACTCGGAATAAAGAGCCGCTTACTGCCAATAATTGGCTGTAGGTTTACTTTCATTCATAAAACCATTTTACATAACATACACATTAAGAGTATTTCATATCAGCGAAGTGGTCTCAATTTGAGTAATGTCTGCCAAATTGGTCTTAATGGGGTTAAATTGTGAAATTAACAGGAAAGTGCAGGATACATTTACATCAGAGAGGCAGTAATGACCCCTAAACGTACAAGGTAACAACATTTTGGGATTTAAAGCATTTTATTGTAAGCATATGGTATGCATAGCCAACACAAGCCCTGCGTTAACAAAACAGGGGAATGCCTTGCCTTGATATACCAATAAAAAATGTGAGACTTTCTTACAATATAAATAGCCTCTCAAAGCCTCTAAGTGTATTCTGGTTTGGCAGAGCCACGGATAAATCAACTTGAGAAAGATGATAATTGATAAAGATGTCAAGTAGGCTGTACAAAAGATGATTGACAGTCTCAGCTCTCAAAAATACACTCCCGACATCAGATTGGACTCCCTGAACTTATTGCATGTGATTTGCAAACTAAAACTGACTGAAACAAACAAAACATGACGGCTGTTATAAACATTGTCAAATCCCTCCAAAACTTGCGACCAATGAATTTTTCTTTCTTTTATATGTCTACAATATTTTAGTATGTTGTGTTTCTTGTATTGTTGTTAACATAGCTTAAGGATTTAAAGAGGCATCACCTGACTTTATCGTTTAAATGCCCACTAACTGGTCAGTATGTATCTGATGATTCTGGAGTAGTTGTATCCAGACTTAAATATCATAGTCAAAACTGAACTTGCTATACAGAACTGCAGATGAGATAAAGTGGGCCACAGGTCCTGAGATCCCAGATCCAAAAATGAATTCTCCTACCATCAAGAGCATGTCCACTATCCAGTATGTCATCCATTTTCTGACACAAGCCTCTCTTGTGTTTTACCCCACAAAACACACACACACAAGCAGCAGATAATCAGGGTTCCATGCCCAGGGCACGTAATCACCACATTCCTTTTATCCTACAGGACTTGTCAGTACCTCTGTGTCTCCTGCGACTCCTGGATGACCTGCTACACTAACGCCTCCACTCCAGCAGAAGGACCTGAATACCTCACAGATACTTTCCATCGCAACCCCTTGCCAAGAAATCCACAGCACAACTGAAACTTTAATGGTGCTTTGGAATGAAAAGAGAGGAGGTCTAAGTTTCCTTCACAAATATGACCCCATTCTCTGCCCCTGGGGCACACAAGTGCTGCTACTGTATTAGATTCAGTAGAAATTGAGCTAAGCTAATCTGCCCGTTTATTATACCTGTAAACTGCACACATTGTTTGTACTGTATGGTTCATTTGTGTACTGCTGCTGTGACATGCACATTTCTCCCCGGGGATAAATAAAGTATCTATTTATCTAGCAAACAACATTGATCAGAAGAAAAAAGTTAAATATCAAACTGTTCCTCTAAACCAGTGATATTCTGTCTATTTCCCTGTTGCCCAATCGGTTTCTTTTCTTCCCAAACAAACTGAACAAATAATGAAGGGTTTGTTTCATCTGCACAAGACAGGTGTTAAGGTGCCATGAGACACTTAACAGTTGGCAAGTGGTAGAACTTTAAACTGCTTACTGGCACAAAACATTAATGCAGTCTGCTGCAGTTGTTTTCTCTTTTCCAACCTTGCTAATGCTGCCGTAAGGCTACTCACGAGGTCAAATAGGTCTCACATTACCTCTGTACTTAAAGGGTAACTACTGTTTTTTTCAACCATTTCCCCTTGCATTTGTTTCTAATAGACGGATGTGACCAAAAATCTTTGACTTTGGTCCAGTATTGAGCGAGATCGCAATGACGAGCCGGTGCGAACCAAGCTACAATGTAACCTATTGGGGCAATTGTGGAGCCTTGCTTTTTGTCCAATAAAAGTGATTTGTTTTGCTACTGACAGGCTCAGATTGTTACTAAAAGTGTCTGACAACATTATCGATCTCAGGACGTGACTTTTTGTCTGAAGACAGCGGTGTGGAGAGTAAGACGCGAGACGAGAAAAAGGCGTTCAGGTAGTCTGTTGTTACGGAGTAGGTTACAGAAATTATAGGCTCCTGTTATCTAAAAGATTTCCAATGTAACGGCTCAATATTTAAATGATTTTGACAGTGTGGATGAGGTTGAAAAAAAACAGTAGTTACTCTTTAAGTCTCTTCACTGGCTCCATGTTGCATATAGGATTTAGTTCAAAATTCTCACTCTTAAGTACGGAGCATTGCACAGTCAGGCTCCTGCATATGTGGTTGAGCTGCCATATTTGTCAGCCTGCTCTCTTTGGTCTAATATGTTAAACATGTGCTAACATGGTCATTAAATCTTCTATGATTTCTGTCTTGTATTCTGTGTTATGCCCTGTAAAAGCACTTTAGAAATAACATTTTCTCACTTACTATCCTGTCTACTCATTTGTAAGTATCCCTATCAGAGCTCATAGCTGAGGTAGAAAGTGTGTGTGTGTGTGTGTGTGTGTGTGTGTGTGTGTGTGTGTGTGTGTGTGTGTGTGTGTTTGCGTGTGCGTGTGGGTGTGAGTGTGCGTAGAATAGACTCTCGAGAACTTCCACAAATTTGTAATTCCAGCCAGCGTTTATTAATGAGCCCACTAACTGTTGACTCATCCGAGGTAATAAAAATGAGTGACGTGTGGCTAAGAGAGTGAATCGAGGAGGGGGTGGGGCACCATCTTTTACAGCCTATCTCCTTAATCCTTGCTCTAGCTTTGATGAATAGCACACATTGGGATTGAAGAATGCATGATGAATAACACAGCAGGACCTGGGACCTCACTCTGTATCCGACCAGCCACTCAGAGTGAGCTGTCTCCTGGGTTCATGATAGTCGGTGATCTACAGGCCCCAGTGCCACACTGGACCTTCAGCACGCTGCAATAGATGTCTTTGCCCCTCTGAGATGTATCTTGCTTCGGTTAGTTGCTCATCTATTTAAAGCCCCTTATGAATGACAGGGCATGTTCAGATTTTATGGCAACAGTATGGTAGATGTGCTACCTGTGTGGGCAGTATTTACCTTATGGAGTAAAAAGCAAGTGATATGCAATGACTGTACTGTGTTTATGTTCAAGTGTGAGAACAGAAGAGCAGGCTTAATATGACAGTGTCATCAGTGACACCCAGACTCATAAATGCCACCTGCCTCATGTTCAAGTGGGGTTCAAGGACATGTGTAATCAACTGAAGCACTGTCAGGCCCAGAGAAATGAACTACACGTCCATATACGAGGTGCAATCTTCACAATTTACTCAAGTCATGGCTTATATCCATCAAGAAGGTGGAACACCTTCATTGTGACTTGACGAATAGCATACTTACTAAATTAGAATCAGTATTAAGCACAGAAACTCTTTTCTGTCAGTCTTTTGCCTGAGGTTTGTGTTTCGAAAATAGCCTGGCCTCAATGTGGTTTTACAAGGAGCAGAATCTAGCACATCGTCTTCTGGGATGCCTACGGTTCAGTGTGGCTCCAGCTCAAGAAAGAATAGTTTAATTTTGGTTGTAAGTCACCTTGCAGGCAGCAGAGAAAGTGAGTCGAGTTGAACTTGAGGTTTCAATTGAAACGCAGAATGAGCTTGCGTTTTTTATTCATGCTCTTTCATCCCTCTGAGCTTATTGTTTGTCTCTCTCTCTCTTTCTCCTTTGCCTTTTTTTGTTGGGAACAGAGCGACATAGTAAATGATAGCTTGGGACAAATATTGTAGCTTTTTGTAATCAAAACATGAATCGCTGGATAACTAAGTAATGATGACAATTCAAATAAATATGAAACTGAAAAGAAGAAATCAGCAGTCTCAACTTTATGTCTCACTGTTTCCATGGCTACATCTTAATCAAGGCTTTAGTATACCTACATTGTTACTTTTCATAAACACTGTTTAGCCGTATGATACTGTATAACATAGTGCCATTAAATGTAGCAAATGTAAAATAACATGTATGCTATTAAATAAATGTGTGCGTGCTCCATTGGTAATATATTTGAACTTACTTGGAGTCTAATTCCATTAATATAAAGGTGTATTGCATAAAAGAGCACAGGAAAACAATTTCTACTCAGGCTGGCAATCACTCAAATGCAATACAATATGGCCATGGCTCTAGCCATGCTCTCTGCATAAAAGCAATCGATTTACTCTAATAGTATGTAAATAAGTAGTATGTAAAGTATGAAAATAAGCTATGAATCTGCCTCAGAAGGAAGTCTGCCATCTTATTCTATTTAATTATCTGGGAAAAAAAGCTGTGTGAAGTGGTCTCATCTTTCTTTCATCTCCCACCCAATGTGCATCATAACAGTGTGAAACACAAACACAAATGGAGGTCTACTGAATTAAGACATGATTGCAAAGGAATTGTAACTTAACTTAAATCATAACTAAAACTAAACCTATGTTCAGGTTTGATGTCTTTTAGAATGTGAGATATATTCAGACGTACTGTATGGAGCTGACCTTTGAGGCACCTCCAGGCTTTATGATGAGGGGAAATTCTGGGAATGAAGCACATAACCATATTGAGTAGAGTCAATTCTACTCTGACAGACTGTCAAATACAGTACAGTATAAGCCCCGTCAACAGAGGTTAGGTTGATTGGTTTGGTGTTTGTGAGTAAGTGTGTATGTGTGGTGTGCTCGCACAAGAGGAGGAAAGCAAGTGTAATACTACTGCCTGACAATACAGCTCGTCTGCAGAGATGAATGTAACAAAACTGTTGTTGAAGGCCAATTGATAGACAAATACAGCACTCCTTTGAAAAAGTATTGATCCAGCATCAAAATGTAGCCTTGCAGAAAGCCCATTTTACCTCATTCTGACAGCTTCCCAGTCTCAGGGTTAGTTGTCCATGCACACACTCATGCAACTCCCACTTGATGAGTCAGAGATCTGATATATGTTGTATGCCATGTGTTTATGAGCATGTTTGTGTGGTGTGTGATGGGTGGTGAGGTAGGAATGTGTAATGTCACCCTGACTAAAAGTAGGTTCACCCTGATAGTACTTTAAACAAAGGAAAACATATCTCAATAAAATGTTCCATTTTTGACAGAATAAATGAATTGGCTTTCGGTTTAATTTGTGTTTTCGGGAAGTAGGATAGGGGGCCACGCTCAGGAGAGGGGGTCAAAAGCACTGCATGGGCACAGATAGTCCATAAGCACCTAACATGGTATTATAATATCCAGTACCACATCTAAAAACAATGGTCATTTAACATCTTCCAAAGGCTAAGTCCTTTCACACTGACAGGAGAATGACGTGATGTGATTTCAGTGGTTTTCCAACCAATTTGGCCCGTAAACTGTTACATTGCAGATGTATCTACTCTGAACAACTTGTTTCCTCTGAATAACTAGGCGTTAAGAGGTTGAACTGCCTAACAAGCTAATATTAGAGAAAAGTCAGAAAAACTAACTACAGTTATTATAGCAGAATACTTTGTTCTTCTTTACTAAACCATCAATAATCTTACAACCCCTTAGATTTATTTTGTGACCCCATTGAGGACTCAATAGAGTCTACTCTCTATAGAGGCGTATCCCTTTTTGACATTTAAAGTCTCATCTTAAAAATCATACACCTCCCAGTTGTGATTTATAATTAGATATACAGTAGAACTGCACTTTTGACCTGGGTTTTGTCTTGCCAACTATATAAAGAGTTCGTAGATCTAACATTTATAATTCTTATCTAATCTCCACCTGAATACTTGTGTTTTTTCTCGATTGTTGTGTTTCACTTGAATGATGCAACTGCATTAGAAATTACACCTCCATTGCTCTTTAAGCCTCATTTAAGAGACAAATAACAACAACATATTTATAAAAAACTATTTTTGTTTCACCTTTTCACACTGAAAACTATTTTGGCACCCAGTAGTTTTATAATGGAGGTTTAAATCCCTGGAACGCATCAGTTATCTTGGAAATATGCCAAGTTGAGAAAAATCAATGTGGAGAGACTTTTGGCTCCAAACTCACTCACTCACTCTCTCTGTTTCTACATATTACAGGGCCACATAACAAACACTCGTCCACATTCACTCCATAGCACACAGACACGCGTAAACGCCTGCATGCAGTCAGTCACACACACACACACACACACACACACACACACACACACACACACACACACACACACACACACACACACACATACACAAACACACACACACACACACACATATTTCCACAGTTTTAACCTTTTTAGTATTACTGCAACATGCTACTTTGGATGGCAGAGTGACAGCAAATACAGTAAACTACACACAAATATGTAAACACGTCTAGAATTAAATTTCTCATTCTTCTTTAAAAAGGTATTCAAAACTTGTGTAAGACTACAGAATACTGTACTCCATCCCTATTATGGATTCAAATGTTTCATAGATATCGTGTCAACAGACAGGGATCAAACACACACTTCTGCTGAGGCGGATTAATATAAGGATCCCTTTCACGACAATTAACAGCTGACAAGAGCAAATAGGATTGTAAAGCATATACTACTCCCTGCCGATCATTAGGCCTTTGCGATTGGGAAGACTGGAATATTGTGGGAAGAGGTTCAAGTGTAATAGGATCAACAAAGCCTGATACCAAGTAGCTTATGACATATCAAATGTCAAATCCGCTTCAAAGTCACATATGTTTCATATGTGTTCTGTACATGTCAACTCTGGGCTTGCTGTCAAATGTCACACAATAAGGTTGTAAGGATGTAAGGACGCATTGCCTGTCCATCTCACTATGGTTTTCTGCCAGTGGACAGTGTATTTTATTAGGTGCGGTTCAGTTTTAATCAGAAACATCTGTCTTCTTTTAAGCATAAGACGATTAGCACAGTGTCGAGTACCTCCTCCTGTTTCCTTTGCCTTTATTTTGGTAGTTGTGTCGTTTGGTGTCTGCTTTACGTTTACCTAGCAAGTCTACAGGACAGAAAGACAAACATTTCCTCTTTAGATCATGTACTATTTTATCCATCCATCCATCCATCTTCATCCGCTTATCCGGGGTCGGGTCGCGGGGGTAGCAGCTCCAGCAGGGGACCCCAAACTTCCCTTTCCCGGGCCACATTAACCAGCTCCGACTGGGGGATCCCGAGGCGTTCCCAGGCCAGGTTAGAGATATAATCCCTCCACCTAGTCCTGGGTCTCCCCCGAGGCCTCCTCCCAGCTGGACGTGCCTGGAACACCTCCCTAGGGAGGCGCCCAGGGGGCTTCCTTACCAGATGCCCGAACCACTTCAACTGGCTCCTTTAGACGCAAAGGAGCAGCGGCTCTACTCCGAGCTCCTCACGGATAACTGAGCTTCTCACCCTATCTCTAAGGGAGACGCCAGCTACAATCCTGAGGAAACCCATTTCGACCGCTTGTACCCTGGATCTTGTTCTTTCGGTCATGACCCAGCCTTCATGACCATAGGTGAGGGTAGGAACAAAAACTGACCGGTAGATTGAGAGCTTTGCCTTCTGGCTCAGCTCTCTTTTCGTCACAACGGTGCGATAAATTGAATGTAATACCGCATCTGCTGTGCCGATTCTCTGACCAATCTCCCGCTCCATTGTCCCCTCACTCGCGAACAAGACCCCAAGGTACTTGAACTCCTTCACTTGGGGTAAGGACTCATTCCCTACCTGGAGAAGGCACTCCATCGGTTTCCTGCTGAGAACCATGGCCTCCGATTTAGAGGTGCTGATCCTCATCCCAGCTGCTTCACACTCGGCTGCGAACCGATCCAGTGAGTGCTGAAGGTCACAGGCCGATGATGCCATCAGGACCACATCATCTGCAAAAAGCAGCGATGAGATCCCCAGCCCACCGAACTGCAACCCCTCTCCACCCCGACTACGCCTCGATATCCTGTCCATAAATACTACAAACAGGATTGGTGACAAGCGCAGCCCTGGCGGAGGCCAACTCTCACCTGAAACGAGTCCGACTTACTGCCGAGAACCCGGACACAGCTCTCGCTTTGGTCGTACAGAGATTGGATGGCCCTGAGAAGGGACCCCCTCACCCCCGTACTCCCGCAGCACCTCCCACAGTATCTCCCGGGGCACCCGGTCATACGCCTTCTCCAGATCCACAAAACACATGTAGACTGGTTGGGCATACTCCCAGGCTCCCTCCAGGATCCTTGCGAGAGTAAAGATCTGGTCCGTTGTTCCACGACCAGGACGGGATCCGCATTGTTCCTCTTCAACCTGAGATTCGACTATCGACCGAACCCTCCTTTCCAGCACCTTGGAGTAGACTTTACCGGGAGGCTGAGAAGTGTGATACCCCTGTAATTGGCACACACCCTCTGGTCCCCCCCTTTTTAAAAAGGGGAACCACCACCCCGGTCTGCCACTCCTTAGGCACCGTCCCAGACTTCCACGCAATGTTGAAGAGGCGTGTCAACCAAGACAACCCCTCCACACCCAGAGCTTTAAGCATTTCTGGACGGATCTCATCAATTCCTGGGGCTTTGCCACTGTGGAGTTGTTTAACTACCTCAGCAACCTCCACCAGGGAAATTGATGCCAATCCCCCCCTCATCCTCCAGCTCTGCCTCTACCATAGAGGGCGTATTAGTCGGATTTAGGAGTTCCTCAAAGTGATCCTTCCACCGCCCTATTACCTCCTCAGTTGAGGTCAACAGCGTCCCATCCTTACTGTACACAGCTTGGATGGTTCCCCGTTCCCCCCTCCTGAGGTGGCGAACGGTTTTCCAGAAGTACCTTGGTGCCGACCGAAAGTCCTTCTCCATGTCTTCTCCGAACTTCTCCCACACACGCTGCTTTGCCTCTTTCACGGCAGAGGCTGCAGCCCTTCGAGCCCTTCGGTACCTTGCAACTGCCTCCGGAGTCGTCTGGGATAACATATCCCGGAAAGACTCCTTCTTCAATCGGACGGCTTCCCTGACCACCGGTGTCCACCATGGTGTTGGTGGGTTACCGCCCCTTGAGGCACCTAAGACCCTAAGACCACAGCTCCTCACCGCAGCTTCAGCAATGGAAACTTTGAACATTGTCCACTCGGGTTCAATGCCCCCAGCCTCCACAGGGATGCACGAAAAGCTCCGCCGGAGGTGTGAGTTGAAAGTCTGTTGGACAGGGGCCTCCTCCAGACGTTCCCAATTTACCCGCACTACCCGTTTGGGCTTACCAGGTCTGTCCAGAGTCTTCCCCCACCCCCTGACCCAACTCACCACCAGATGGTGATCGGTTGACAGCTCCGCCCCTCTCTTCACCCGAGTGTCCAAAACATATGGCCTCAGATCAGATATAACGATTATAACATCGATCATTGACCTTTGGCCTAGGGTGCTCTGGTACCAAGTACACTTATGAGCATCCCTATGTTCGAACATGGTGTTCGTTATAGACAATCCATGACTAGCACAGAAGTCCAACAACAAACAACCACTCTGGTTTAGATCAGGGAGGCCATTCCTCCCAATCACGCCTCTCCATGTGTCTCCATCATTACCCACGTGCGCGTTGAAGTCCCCCAGCAGAACTATGGAGTCCCCGACTGGAGCCCCATGCAAGACTCCACTCAAGGTCTCCAAGAAGGCCGAATACTCTGAACTCTTGTTTGGTGCATATGCACAAACAACAGTCAGAGTTTTCCCCCCCACAACCCGCAGGCGTAGGGAGGCGACCCTCTCGTCCACCGGGTTAAACTCCAACGTAGCGGCGCTCAGCCGGGGGCTTGTGAGTATCCCCACACCCACCCGGCGCCTCACACCCTGGGCAACTCCGGAGAAGAAAAGAGTCCAACCCCTATCCAGGAGTATGGTTCCAGAACCAAGACTGTGCGTAGAGGTAAGCCCCACCAGATCTAACCGGTAGCGCTCCACCTCCCGCACAAGTTCCGGCTCCTTCCCCCACAGAGAGGTGACATTCCACGTCCCCAGAGCCAGCCTCTGCTGCCCGGGTCTGGTCCGTCGAGGCCCCTGACCTTCACTGCCACCCATGTGGCAGTGAAAATAACAGTCAGTATCAGCAGACTTTCCACTTGGCTCCAAGCAGCATGTTTGTTGCT
Source organism: Sander vitreus (assembly GCF_031162955.1). NCBI lineage: Eukaryota > Metazoa > Chordata > Actinopteri > Perciformes > Percidae > Sander > Sander vitreus. The sequence continues at coordinate 14,093,726 of NC_135864.1, forward strand.
TCATGCTGAAGAAAGCATATGCCATATACACAGCTACACCTCTTCTAAATTCTTAGCCACAGCATAAAGAGTGATACATACACTATGGATAACTCTAGGATACGGTATTAGACTAGAAAGATATTGATCTATGTATTGAAATTAAACTGGCTCCTGCCTTTATGAAAGCATACCAATAAACAGGCATACATTATCCAACCTTAGTCAACAAAGTCAGAGCAAAATAATTTACCTTTACAGTTTCCATAAAATGTCGTAATGTATGAACAGCTCTAAAATGGTCAAAATTCACAAATATGTCCTTCATTGGCCCAATGGCCATAAATGCTCAACACAGAAGAAAAAAAACAGAAAATATAGTCTGCTAAAAGAGCGCTGTCATCTAGCCAGTTGCATAACAGGAGGCAATCTCAGTGTGAGACCTGCAGCTCAGAGCAAGAGAGACGGAGAGTCACAGCTTCTGGATCATGAAGCCCATAACTGTCTGCAACATATCAGATAGAAATATTCAATCAAAATGTAGAGATCTGATCCAAAAGCAATCTGATGACTATTTAAGAGGAGTGGACGAGAATCAAATACTGTTAACTCAACTAATTTAACCCACTGAGGGCTATGTCACACATGTACTTTGTTCTGGTCAGAAGAATAAATAGCATAATATAATGGGAACAGTATACTTGCTATTTAGCAGGGCCAGCAGTGACCGTCCCCAACCTTCTGTTCTGTCACAACCTTTAGTGCACTTACTGATGTCTCAATGCACAGCTGACTAAGTGCAGAGGCCCATTCCACATCCATCCATCCATCGCTATAAGTAATATGGAGTCGACAGGTCCTGACTCAGTGTTCGAGAAGCGGACATTGAAAAAATTCATTATCTACCAGCATCCCTCTCTCTGACATCCTCTCACTCCAGATCTCAGTCTCAACACTGTAGGGCTGTGCTGGAGAGACAAAAGATATAGCAATTCCAAACATTCAATCATTAAATTCAACCCAATAGCAGTTATGTAATGATTGCAAGCACCATATGATCATATCACCACTAAATATTCACAAGTGCTAACAAGCCTCTTTATTAATTACTGTACTAAAAAAATAAAAAATAAACACTTGATCCAAGTGTCTCTGCAAGAGCACAGTCTTTGGCAGAGCAGATATGGAGGGCATCATCTTCCTCTGCCCTCTGCCAACCAGATCAGATCCCAGATGGGCATCAAATCCACACACACTTTTCGCAGTTTATCAATGCACATTTACAGCCTTTCCTGTTTGTTAGAGATGGAAAGGTAGCAGAGGGAGAGGGGGCAGAGAAGGAAAGAGGAGGAGTGAAGGCATGTGTACAGTTTTAAAGAACAGGAATAAGAGGTGGAGCAGAAAAAAGGAGGGTGACCTTAAAACGGCATTAGTGTGAGTCTCAGCACTTTTACTGAACATTTGCAGCGAACACAAACGGTCCTAAAATCTGTCATTTGTTACAGATACATTTTTTTACAGAGAAAGAGTGGGAAGGAGGGAAATGATTTGAAGTTGAATTTGACACCATAAACGACCATGTTGCTGCCTATATCACATTTATTCTGCAAGTGGTTAATACACTTTAATCAGATTCTTTTAGTTTGGATTTATAACAGTTCCCTTCACATTAAAATGCATGATTATTTGTTATTGATTGTGATGAATGAAACATGAATGTGTTTGTTTCATTTCAATAGAGCATCGGGCCTCTATGTCATCAGAATTGTGGTTACTGATTGATTGATTAATTACTAAATAGGTTGTAATTCTTCTGAAGGTCTCTACATTAGTTGTCAGTGTTTGTGTGAATTGGTTTCTGTTTGTACAAGGATGTTGAATTTCAGGGCTTATTAATTAGAGGATTGTAATTTTTTTTTGCTGTCAGATGAAGATAAATTCCAATGAGCAATAAAACCCTTGATGAACCACCAATAAACTTGATAAACTCTAAAGCATTTAATATACACTGACTTTATGAAGCGATGGAACACGCCAAAATTAAATGTTAAAATGTGTTTCTGTAAAATAGTTTGTTTTATAATTATTGTGTTGTGTTGTGACTGTGTTGCTACGAGTTACAGTAAACATTGTTCCATATGTCCTCTCCGCTTAGTATGTTGCACATATTGCTCATTTGCAGTTACTTAGAGGGCGTTTATTTATGAGGAAATCAGCTCACAGCAACCCATGACTTTTAAATGTGAGTTTGTGATGCTTTGTGAATATTTTAATTATGTTTTCATCACAAGAATTGCTTCATCTATACAAGTAAACATGTTCCTGTCTGTGTTTCACTGATATACTGTAGAGGTTCAATAACAGCAGGTGACAATTGCCAGAGCAGAAGTTGGGAACAAAGAGGACTGGCCCAAATAAAAATGAGAACAAGAGCGAGAGGATTGAACAGTAGCTCCTTAAATTACTGCATAATTAAATACAATAGAAAATGCATCAGAAAAAAGGTTTGAGCTGGTATTATGGCTAACCCTTTTGCAATATTAACAAGTGAAGAACACACTGTCAATTCCAATTGACACAAGAGTCCCAACTAGCTTGGCCTTGATGCAGGATTACATAAATGATTCAAATCCAGGCATTCAGAGAGAGGAGATTTAGGAACAGCTAACGCCAACGCTATCTGAATCATCAGAAATATGGTATTAGTGTTTGATGGCTCAGTTTCCTGATGATGCATTTTAAGAGGGACAAAATCCACACACACACACACACACACACACACACACACACACACACACACACACACACACACACACATCCCTTAGTTGTTTTGCTTGTGTCTAGCTGGGAAAACATCCAGGCATTTGTTATGCTTTGTGATCGGAACCACAGCAAGAGACGAGCTGAACTGGAACAAATAAGGTTATTCCACAACAACAGTCCTTGTCGGAGACAGTCCTTCTGAACTTAAGTGACAGGATGGCTCACCAATCAGATACTTTTTTTCTTTGGGCTCCTTGCATGTGCAGTCACTTTAATTTAATGATGTTGACTAATTCTATTTAAATGTCACTACTCATACCACAACTTTCGCAGAACTCTTTATACTTTAAATGAAGATGCTAATCCTGCATACATTTTACAAAATTTTACAAAACTGTAATGGAAAATTTGCTGATGTCAAACAAGGTCTTGAAAGCAACTGACCAACAACCACAACTGAACAACTGACCTACAAAGCTGTATAAATAGATGCATGTTGTAGTATAAATAGATACAACAGTTGCCAAGTTGTAAAACTAACAACAAGTTAAATGTGTCTCATTGAACAAACAAAAATACACTGGGTGCATCATTGTCACTGTAGCCCACTATTTAGAATATGAATTCAAAAATATTTTCCAAGTCTTGTGGTCTGACACCGGACGGATCCTGTTCACTCGCAGCTGTTCCCCAGCCTGTACATGTCCTACTACATCAGCCAAGTCATCCTAGCTGTTCACCTATCATGTGCCCAACAGACTCTCCTAAACACACGGACACACATACTGTACGCAAATGAGAAACCATAAGAAAGCTTGGGTGGGACAATGAAGGGTGGTGCCGTGGCGGGATAGTAATGCCAGAATAGTTGTGCAAAGGTGACTGTATATCATCTATTACATTTTACTAAACAGGACTCTCGTTATGGTTTGTGTGTTTGGTTTTGACTCTCTAAGTAGATAGAGTTAGACACATCCAGACACACTATGTTCTCCTGTTCCACCGTTCTACTGTTCTGTGTTGAAACATCAGGTAACTAGTCAGAGATTTTTGCCTTCAATGTTTGTCATGACTTTTTTAATGCATGAATCTTTCAGTGCCCAAAAGAAGATGTCCACAGAAAAGGTGACTGTCTCATTTTGTCACCCTGTGCAAATACACAACCTATCAGGACAGTCTGCCAGCAGCACTGTGAAAATAACAACCTGTTCTGTGAGCTCTGTCACTTTGAAGAGAATCAAACCATAGATGTGGCACGTGACACCCACGTCACAGCACGACAGCAATGACTTCAAAAATCGCCCCACTATTTTTGGTGAGGTCATGGTCTCTGAACATGTTGCCTTTCATGTTTCTCAGAACAGACTCACACAAATGTGTGTGCATGTGTGCAGTGTTTCCAATATGCTTGTATAACAAATATCACAATGCATACTGCAATGTGTGTAGGCGGGCTTGTCTGGAGAGTCCATCTGCCCAAGGGGCCTCAGGGCGTGTGTGTGTGTGTGTGTGTGTGTGTGTGTGTGTGTGTGTGTGTGTGTGTGTGTGTGTGTGTGTGTGTGTGTGTGTTCACTGTGTACAGAAAGCCACAATCCAGATTTTACAATGTCATGACCTGTAGCTTGTAGTCATCACAACTAAACTATTTTAATGGATTAGCTCCATGTTACTGGAACTGATGTCATTCTGATATGGAAGTAGGAGAGATTCTTCATAGATATTTAGACTGTAAACACCTGGTTACAAGTTTCACTAACTGCCTGGTAACCCTGTTTTGCTTAAAACTAAACACCTGGGTGTTCTGCTTGCCTTGGGGTTAAGATGCAAATTATAATGTTTTGATTGAACTGTGAGTTTATTATGTGGTATATTTAGTTTGCGTGCATTAACATGTCCACATGCATACATTTTTGTCTGTGTACGGTTTGCGTAGCATAATCTCTGGCTAACTTGTTGGTGTGTGTGTCTGCCTTTCCCTATGAGCCCCCCGTGAGACCTATAGACTGCACTGGTCTTTTCCCAAGTGGCAGTCTCCCCATCTTAACACTAATTCACTCCAGCAAACACTGTCCAAACACATGCGGGCACAAACCTGTACACCACCAACTTCAGGGCACGAACCTCACCTCTCTACTTATTTCTGGCTTCAGATAATAGCTCTAGATGTTAATTGATTATGTGTCAACCTAGAATCAATGTGGAACAACAGGCGAATAAATTAAGCAATCCTCTTAAAGGGTGCATAGACAGTAGCGCCTGATGAATTCTGTAGCCTTCTATTTTTGAGGATATATCTAAAAAGTGTGTCACTAGCTGCTTTTATGCATGCATGACTGTAGAGCAACTACAAATAAAACAGCTGTATTTGTAGTTGCTCTACAAAAATGAAAAGGGGATAATAGCGAATGGGATAAGAGAGTGCTCAAAATATAAAATGTATTGTCCCTCTAGCTTATCAAATGCAGAAGTGGAATGTATAACTTAAAACCTTAAAAGCAAACAAATGTTTGAACGGAAGGACGGTGTGATAAATAAAGTATGGCTACAAAGAGTTGAGTGCAATTCTGGTTCTGACTCCGTACCTGTGTGCGTGTGCGTGTGTGTGTGTGTGTGTGTGTGTGTGTGTGTGTGTGTGTGTGTGTGTGTGTTTTTGTTTAACTACATCCAGGAATACAGCTTCAAAGGGCTGTTTGAGGGTTAAGACTTGGTTTTAGGATTAGGGATAGAATTAGGTTATGGTTAGGGTTAGGGTAAGGGTTAAGTTTAGGCATTTAGTTGTGATGGTTAAGGTTAGGGTAAGGGGTTAGGGAATGCATTATGTCAATGGCGGGTCCCCACAAAGATAGTGAAACGCTTGTGTGTGTGTGTGTGTGTGTGTGTGTGTGTGTGTGTGTGTGTGTGTGTGTGTGTGTGTGTGTGTGTGTGTGTGTGTGTGTGTGTGTATAGGAGGTAGGGTGGACATTAGTTGATGCTACCAGCATTTTACGACTACACAGAACCCATTACATAGTTGGGGAGTACAGCAGAGGGAGAAGGAGAGAGGATTTAGCTCTACACCAAGACATGAATTATGCAGTCGGGCATCCAGACATGTAGCTGTGTATCTTTTATAAATGCCTTACACAGGCAAAGCAAGTTTAGCTAACATTTCCATCCGCCACTCAGTGCTTATGTGTCAAGAGAGAGCGAGTGGGAGAGAGAGAAAGCAGACAAAGGGAGGGAGGGTATCTCAGCAGAAGCTTCTGGCGTGATAAAAACTGAGATCCAAGAGCGATAAAGCAAGAGTCCATTCCATCTTACGTGGGCACTGCATTTGAATAGAGTTCTCTCTCCTTCTCACTTTAATTCCGAGTATGAGTTTTACAAGAATTGTACTTCATTAGCATACATAGGGCAAGGGGTACCATTTTTGCGATGGATGAGGGGGTCATCATGTTTAGCCCTGCAGATGGTCCATCCATCTTCCATCTTCATCCGCTTATCCGGGGTCGGGTCGCGGGGTAGCAGCTCCAGCAGGGGACCCCCAAACTTCCCTTTCCCGGGCCACATTAACCCAGCTCCGACTGGGGGATCCCGAGCGTTCCCAGGCCAGGTTAGAGATATAATCCCTCCACCTAGTCCTGGGTCTCCCCGAGGCCTCCTCCCAGCTGGACGTGCCTGGAACACCTCCCCTAGGGGAGGCGCCCAGGGGCATCCTTACCAGATGCCCGAACCACCTCAACTGGCTCCTTTCGGCGCAAAGAGAGCAGCGGCTCTACTCCGAGCTCCTCACGGATAACTGAGCTTCTCACCCTATCTCTAAGGGAGACGCCAGCTACCCTCCTGAGGAAACCCATTTCGGCCGCTTGTACCCTGGATCTTGTTCTTTCGGTCATGACCCAGCCTTCATGACCATAGGTGAGGGTAGGAACAAAAACTGACCGGTAGATTGAGAGCTTTGCCTTCTGGCTCAGCTCTCTTTTCGTCCCAACGGTGCGATAAATTGAATGTAATACCGCACCTGCTGTGCCGATTCTCCGACCAATCTCCCACTCCATTGTCCCCTCACTCGCGAACAAGACCCCAAGGTACTTGAACTCCTTCACTTGGGGTAAGGACTCATTCCCTACCTGGAGAAGGCACTCCATCTGAGAACCATGGCCTCCGATTTAGAGGTGCTGATCCTCATCCCAGCCGCTTCACACTCGGCTGCGAACCGATCCAGTGAGTGCTGAAGGTCACAGGCCGATGATGCCATCAGGACCACATCATCTGCAAAAAGCAGCAATGAGATCCCCAGCCCACCGAACTGCAACCCCTCTCCACCCCGACTACGCCTCGATATCCTGTCCATAAATACTACAAACAGGATTGGTGACAAAGCGCAGCCCTGGCGGAGGCCAACTCTCACCTGAAAGCGAGTCCGACTTACTGCCGAGAACCCGGACACAGCTCTCGCTTTGGTCGTACAGAGATTGGATGGCCCTGAGAAGGGACCCCCTCACCCCGATACTCCCGCAGCACCTCCCACAGTATCTCCCGGGGCACCCGGTCATACGCCTTCTCCAGATCCACAAAACACATGTAGACTGGTTGGGCATACTCCCAGGCTCCCTCCAGGATCCTTGCAGAGTAAAGATCTGGTCCGTTGTTCCCACGACCAGGGACGGAATCCGCATTGTTCCTCTTCAACCTGAGATTCGACTATCGACCGAACCCTCCTTTCCAGTACCTTCGAGTAGACTTTACCGGGAGGCTGAGAAGTGTGATACCCTGTAATTGGCACACACCCTCTGGTCCCCCCCTTTTTAAAAAGGGGAACCACCACCCTCGGTCTGCCACTCCTTAGGCACCGTCCCAGACTTCCACGCAATGTTTAAGAGGCGTGTCAACCAAGACAACCCCTCCACACCCAGAGCTTTAAGCATTTCTGGACGGATCTCATCAATTCCTGGGGCTTTGCCACTGTGGAGTTGTTTAACTACCTCAGCAACCTCCACCAGGGAAATTGATGCCAATCCCCCCTCATCCTCCAGCTCTGCCTCTACCATAGAGGGCGTATTAGTCGGATTTAGGAGTTCCTCAAAGTGCTCCTTCCACCGCCCTATTACCTCCTCAGTTGAGGTCAACAGCGTCCCATCCTTACTGTACACAGCTTGGATGGTTCCCCTTCCCCTCCTGAGGTGGCGAACGGTTTTCCAGAAGCACCTTGGTGCCGACCGAAAGTCCTTCTCCATGTCTTCTCCGAACTTCTCCCACACACGCTGCTTTGCCTCTTTCACGGCAGAGGCTGCAGCCCTTCGGGCCCTTCGGTACCTTGCAGCTGCCTCCGGAGTCGTCTGGGATAACATATCCCGAAAGACTCCTTCTTCAGTCGGACGGCTTCCCTGACCACCGGTGTCCACCACGGTGTTCGTGGGTTACCGCCCCTTGAGGCACCTAAAACCCTAAGACCACAGCTCCTCACCGCAGCTTCAGCAATGGAAACTTTGAACATTGTCCACTCGGGTTCAATGCCCCCAGCCTCCACAGGGATGCATGAAAAGCTCCGCCCGGAGGTGTGAGTTGAAAGTCTGTCGGACAGGGGCCTCCTCAGACGTTCCCAATTTACCCGCACTACCCGTTTGGGCTTACCAGGTCTGTCCAGAGTCTTCCCCACCCCTGACCCAACTCACCACCAGATGGTGATCGGTTGACAGCTCCGCCCCTCTCTTCACCAAAACATATGGCCTCAGATCAGATGAAACGATTATAAAAATCGATCATTGACCTTTGGCCTAGGGTGCTCTGGTACCAAGTACACTTATGAGCATCCCTATGTTCGAACATGGTGTTCGTTATAGACAATCCATGACTAGCACAGAAGTCCAACAACAAACAACCACTCTGGTTTAGATCAGGGAGGCCATTCCTCCCAATCACGCTCTCTCCATGTGTCTCCATCATTACCCACGTGCGCGTTGAAGTCCCCCAGCAGAACTATGGAGTCCCCAACTGGAGCCCCATGCAGGACTCCACTCAAGGTCTCCAAGAAGGCCGAATACTCTGAACTCTTGTTTGGTGCATATGCACAAACAACAGTCAGAGTTTTTCCCCCCCACAACCCGCAGGCGTAGGGAGGCGACCCTCCGTCCACCGGGTTAAACTCCAACGTAGCGCGCTCAGCCGGGGGCTTGTGAGTATCCCCACACCCGCCCGGCGCCTCACACCCTGGGCAACTCCGGAGAAGAAAAGAGTCCAACCCCTATCCAGGAGTATGGTTCCAGAACCAAGACTGTGCGTAGAGGTAAGCCCCAGCAGATGGTGACGAATCAAAAACACAAGTGCTGTTAGTGGCCACTCATTTCTTCAATTATTATACCCTGTAATTTTAAAGGACAATTCACATATAAGAGCTCCACAAAAGGACCAAGATGTGTCTGTGTGCATGCACGCATCTATAAGTGTCTTTGTACTGGCATGTGAGTAAGTGTTTATGAAAAAGAAAAAGAGTGTGCATGTGTGTATGTCCAATGATGAGTCAAGCTCCAGGCTAGGTTTACTATCTGGTGTTTACAGAGCGCCGGATCAGAGGGATTACAATTACACAGAAACTGCTTAAGACAGCTGCTTTACTCAGCGTTATCAACCCACCCACACTCCCCGTACACTGACACCCGACAACACACACACAAGTGGTTAATGGAAATCTACACCCTTCCCGGTATTTGCAGTAGCACTTGCACTTGCAGTAGCAACAGGTGACAAACCAGGGTCCTGGTAGTTTTTGTTGACAACATTTCTCCAGGAATTACTGGCATCCAGACATTTCTAAAAACAGGCGAGTCAAACAGTGTCTGTAAATAGCATTATTTTTCAGTCCATCTTTAAGAACAGTATAGACTGTGCCATATTACAGTTTCCTGTAACTGTATGACAAAGCCCATCAATTATATATATATATATAAAAAGATGGATGCAAGAGATTAACAGGACTCCTGCAATAGATACGCGTGCTGTACATTTTGATTTATAGTTCAGCATCTGATTCCACCCGTTGATAGCACCACTGCAACACTAGACGGATGGATTGTAAGTGTGTTTACATTGCTTAATTTAGTTACATTGGGCAACACACATACTCGTAGAACTGGACTAACATCCAGGTAACTCTGTTTCGATTCTTACTGAAGAAGAGACAACTATAGGGCAATAATCACTGCAGGTTGGTTATTGTTTTTCAACAGACAGACAGACAGAAAGCATCGATCAAGGTGAGCAGAAGGTTTACAGTGGAAATGGCTTTGCTATCAAGTAAATCAAGTGTGCCACTTTAATTCTGATCTGGCTTAACATAAGGAAAATTTGCTTAAACCCTAGCTCAAAACACTGTAAAAGCTGGTGATATAATGAGGCCCAGAAAAATATAACTACATTAGTGGGGGTTTCAGGTTGTCCCAGCAACTATCTTTAACACAACACAACTTAATCATTAACACCTGGAAAGAGAAATATTTATTGATGTTGTGCGAGTGAACGACACCTTCAGCGAGGGACAGTGTGAGATGAAGTAAAGGGCCAGTTGTGGTTGATCCCCGTGTGAATATGGATCTGTAACTGAAAACTGCTTGTTACCCTGCCACACTATTCCAGAACAGTCTACACTGCGAGGCCAGTCGAGCAGCTGGAACCACACCAAAAGGCTCTGTCTCAGGTTTACCTCCAATTTCATGTTTTTGTGACATAATTGATTTCGTTCATTTATTCATTCATTGGTGGATTGCTGATGGATGAATAAATCACTGAAAGCACTTGCATTCTCTTCCACCTGCACAGAGAGATTATTGTGTTCTTCCCTCATTAATGTTGCCACAGCTGTTTGGGTGTTTGTATTTGTGTGTTTATATGAACAGCCAACACTGACGAGCAGGAGCCAAGGCCACAAAACACTAAACTGCTTCACAATGTTGCAGATAATTACCATGACAACCACGGCTTGAAAGGAGAAACGCTACAGAATGGCTGAAGTAGAAACACTGCAATGTTACAGAAATCTATCAAATGAGGCAGTATTTCCCATAGGATACGAGCTATTAGTGTTGTCGATACCTGTTTAATGAGGAACAATTGTAACAATTAAGCATTAATTGCTACATCATACTTATCTGCTCTAATGCCTACATTGTTGAGTAAATTGTGAGTGGGCTTCACCTGCTGATTTGTGTCAGAGTTGATTATCGTCCAAACACAGTCGCCCATCATTCAAAACAAGCAGTGGTGAATCAGTATGCACGTCAGGATCCATGCTGTCAATATGAGCAAAGTGTGTATGTTCTTGTCTATACTGCTATTTTGGATTTTGCACTGTTGTTCTTCTGAGCAAAACAAATCATAGGCATCACTTCAGCAAACAGTCCTGAAATAAAAGACTTTTGTCTACTGCTCCTCTGCAGTAGAAACCCTTGTCAACTACTATGTTACTATGTTAAATATTTCATGGCCATATATATGCAGCAAATGGCTATTTACAGCACGCAAGGCTGGCTTTGGCTCAATCACTGCAAAGTGTATTTTTGTTATAGATGTTATTTGCAATAGATTGCAATAACAGCAGAAATTGTATTGATGCTCAAATGTTAATGAGCACACAAAGGCCTACAGTTCATGCTAAAACTAACAATACTGAAAAAATCCTACTGCTTCCTCGCTTTTTATTAAACACTGATAATTACTGCCCAGTCTAAAAAATCACACTTTACAATTATAAACTGATAGCACAGACATTATGTATCTTTGCACCCATTTGTCAGTTTCATAGGTCAGTTTGTAATAACAGCCATGCCCTTTTGTTTATAACACAAAACCAAGCAGCACACTGGAAAGAAAATGCCACACTGCTGCACTAGACCAAATAAAATGGCATCCCTTTTCCCATGTTATTATAGTTGTATTGCTATAGGGCCAGATGTCCTATTCAACTGAGATGAAGAGATACTAATAATAAACCCAATATCCTTAGTGCTTCATAATATTACAGCATGCAAACACATTAAGGAGTGCAGCATTTGAAATCATGCAGCATGGCTCGCATGACGTGATGATCGATAGCAGCAGCTCTTGTCTTGAATCACAGCCAGAATATGACCTCATCCATGGCACATGATGCAGATCACTAGAAGTCAATATCATCTCCAGATCCCTCATGATCAGACTATGACTCCTTTTTTGTGAAGGCTTCAAGAACCACCTCGATAGTCTTTGCATTTGACATAGATACAGAAAGACAACTGTTTTCAGAAGCCAAGTAGTACTCCTTGTAACGAGTAAACTACATTTTTTACATGTTTTTTTTCATGAATTACATAAGATAGCACATTTGAAACCTCAAAGCTCAAATAATGTCTTTTGTGTGGGTTTCTGAGTTATTACAGACAGGAAGTCCTCTTCACTACGGGCATATACTGTGTCATTATTAATCATAATGATGGCTGCAGTCCACCAGTGCCCCAAATGATATTTCAGTTGTTTTCTTATTCTAAATGATATAATTAAAAAGGAGAGATGAAAGGCCAGGTGTCCCACTTTCACATCACAGCTGTTTGTCAGCAATCTGGGGTCATGGATCCATTGTTTTGGTTGGAGGTTGCTGTTTTTTCTGCTGTTACCTATGTCAAGGTTTTGCTGAACATTCACACTCACACTCTAGAGAGGAAATTTACTTTCACAGTCTGTACACAATCAAACACTTAAGTAACACTCAGAAACAGGGTATAAACAAGAACAATCCAACACAAGTCTGTGACAGTGTGCCCAGGCTATTTAAAAACGGTAATGGCTGAGGGCACAAACATCACAGCACTTATTAATGTCAGAGCAGTAGACCTTAACCAGCAAATATGAACATGCTACCACTGGCGACATATATGGAGGAGCTTACAACTGTACCCATCATGCTCACAGACTTACAACTGGTGCTCTCTCCACACTCCATCAGGTTTCAATCGAATGCAGACTGGACTAGCTTTTGTCCTTTATATAACCTAACCACAAACACTCTATTATGGCTTGAGGCCATAAAACCCAGAGGGACCATAGTTCCGTACATAAAGCACCTATGGTCCTGCACAATTCCCTTACCGAACTTTTCCGGCATAACTCTGATTACCAGGGTACGTCAAAAAGCCATTAGGGTCAAGTAGCCTTTCTACGCAGTGAGCTTCTTGTGTGCTTCTGTCCAGTTTGCAATGTCAGTCACTAGTCTTTCACTAGAAAAATCAGAAAGTTAACAAAGGGAATTGGAGTTAAAGTGGATTGTTACTACGTATTATGATATAACATCTACCACATAACAGAGTAGGCCTAACAGCAAGGTTTAATAATGTAGGTTAGGAAAACTAATCAACAAAGGGAGCAGCAGTGGTTTTCCATGACCTTTGCTTCTGCTGGCCTGCAGTTTCACTATCCACAGGGGATTGTGGGTAAAGCAGCTAGACTTGATGGGAGGTGTCTTTCAGGATCGCACCTTTCTGAGGAAGATGCAAAATACATAAAATATTCATCTAAAAGTGCCATCGCTCCATCTACTGCACCAATAGCAAATTCACATTTGTTATTTAAACAAAAATATTTAAAAATGTTCAAAAAGGTTATGTTTCTTACAAACAGATGACCTTTGGCTGTAAAAGAGGGCTAAATATAGCACAGTCAGGCTATGTAACCGCAAGGACCGTATTCCTTTAATGTCGAGGTGCAGAACGCTCTTCTTTATCCCTCCACCTGTCACACCCCGACACCTCAGGTGTCAGCATCATAATCAGATAAGGCAAAAAACACAGGAGCGATCAACACCACATCACTCCATCCAGCATCATTCTCCTCATCCCCGGTATGCCTTCAGGCCTACTCAGTGCCCTGCCCCCTGACCTGTGCCGTAAACAGTTGTAAGGACACTCAGTAGGAGCAAAGCTGTGAACATGGTACTCCAAGTCTAAGAGCACGATGACAGTTTAGCAACCAATCAATTACTTAAATTAAATAAATCTGGTTCTGCAGTACAACAACTGACTACAACCTTGGGTTTGACAACTTAAATGGATGGTGGACTTTGACTGGTGGCCCCCACAGAGCTGACTTTACTACAGGCCAGAGGGAATATGTGAGCTGAAGAGATTGCTGCAATTTGGCTTCTGACTTTGCGAAAGTGTTAATGTATAGAGGGAAAAAAGACACATAGTTTTTGTGGTGCTGATGTTAAAAAATATCAACTGCATTGGATATGCACTGGATAGTGTTTTGTATTAAAGTTTGTATTATGTATTTACCTTGTTTCTCCCTTTTGTCTCAATTTAGAGTATCTAAATCCCCCTGCACTGCAGTCGTTGTCCCACTGTTTCTATAAGTCCCTCTGTCAGATCAGGGTAAGATGCGGACTGCTGTGTTGTAATTGCGTTTCATAGGGTGCCAAGCTAGTAACTATTCTACTGTGAATTTAACCTCTACCAGAGTGCTGCTGTGCCATCTGGGCCCCTAAACATTATTTTAAAATATTTTTATTTTAATGAATTGTGACTATTTGCCTTTATGCACGACAACTACTATATATAGCTGGACTACTAACAGCTGGAATTGCATCAATTGCTTTATCTCACCTTCAGATTTTTTATGTGCAGGTTATCTCTGAACACCAGGGACTAGATTCATTAATAGAGGCAGCAATAAAAACATGTCAAATACTTTTTTCAAACCCTTAAAATGTATTGTCCTCCTGCTTAAGACAGCAATCAAATATGTTTTAAATTTGTCAAATAAAGAACAAAGGACACAAAAAACATGGCAACATATTTGAGATTTCTTGTTTTTTTTATTATATATATATATAATATTCAAATGTGACTTTCCAGAAATAGCTTATTGTCAGCTCCAACCAGTTTAGCACTGTCATGAATAATTCAGCGAACATTTTACAGGTGAGAATGAGCTCATCCACACACTCCTACAGTGCTGCATCAGAGAAGTAACAGACCATATATAGTCATATAGGTCCTCAACCACACACATTACATTACATTACAACATTACACTACAACATTACATAGAAGCTCTCATGTGCTACATCACATAAGCTGGTGTCACAGAGAGAGTGGGGCACTCCATGCCGATCCCCCCATTTACAGGCATGCATGCTATGTGTGTGTTACCATGCTTAGAATATACATAGGCTAGCCTACAGCCTACATTATGACCTAGATAGGAGAAAGGGGGGCAGCAAGGAGACTTAAACACTTTTCTGTGTCTGCTGTCTCAGTGGAAGTGTAAGGCCCTCCTTTTCCGACACACTTAGCCACTTAATGGGGCCTAGTTGAAGTGTTTGTGTGTGTGACATGTTAATCCTACCTCCCCTGCCAACAGTACCATGTCCACCTCACCAGCCACACTAGGTTCAAGCAGAGAGCACGCACTTTTAAGTCAATTGCCAACAAGTGAGCCCTCAAAATGTAGGGCTTCATGGGAAATTGCCTGCTTCACTCAGGCCTTTATAAAATGTGCTGGGGATGAAGGTTTCTGCAGTAGAGAAGATGAGAATCGTCATACCATGTAAAGGCACAGTCCGCTGGAATAATTTTTGCTTTGCAAGGTTAAATTATTTGAGCTTAAGTGGACTGAGTAACTGGGCTAGTCTGATCTGGTCTAATCTGGGCCGGGTTGTTCTGGGTCTTTCTGTTGACTGTCCCCTTCTCAGCTCTGCCAGTCTGTACCCAGAGGGACTGTTATTTTGGGAGCTCAGCTGAGAAGAGATGACAACATCATGGACTGCTTAAGCTGCTTACATTTCCTCAAGCACTCCCAGTGCACCCTGGGATCGACACCCTAGTGTTGCTACTGTCTCTGTTGCTCCACCATTCAGTGACTGCATGTTAACAGGCATTGTGTTGGATGTGCACACGCAAAGCATTCAAATCAACACAGGGACACGCATGATTAGAAAAACGCTTACAGTCTGGGCAACAATCATGTGGAGTGATGTCACAGGGAGGCAGGTGACTACCTGATGAATGTGTGCAGATCAAGCAGAGTGCAAAACATGATGACAAGTCAGTGAAGCTTGAACATGAGAGAATCCCAGAAGGCAATATAGAGGGGTGAGATGGGGTAACCAGGAGTGAGATGATGGGGGGGATGAGTGTGTGTGTGTGTGTGTGTGTGTGTGTGTGTGTGTGTGTGTGTGTGTGTGTGTGTGTGTGTGTGTGTGTGTGTGTGTCTCAGAGGTTCTTTTCTACAAGTATAGGCATATCCAGTGTTTATAGAATGACAGAGTGTTTATGTTATTTGAAGAAAGCTATCTAATCGAATAGCTTTCTGTGTTTTTCTCTTCACGCATTATTTTGATGTTCAAATTTTACTGCACTTTAATTTTACTTAGCAGCTATTACTGCTCACTTTGCTCTCATACAACCAGCCCCTGATGCAAGCAGCAGACGGGCCGCTGTAAAACTTCTGGCCCAGGAAATGACAAGCTCGTTGGCCAGCAGAGCGACATAAAATTTGACAACATGATATCTAAGTGTCGCTAAGTGAGGAAGAGGAGGAGTCGTGGTGTCATGTTATTCTCAGTCCAATGTTATTCTCAGTCCAATGTTAAGAGAGTAAGTTGAAGTGGAAGTGATAGGAGCGAAGAAGCCAGGGAGAGATATTTAAACCCTTTCTAAAAAGGGAGTACTAATGTGCTGTTAGAAGTAGTTTGAAGTGATGAAAAAGAAGTAAGTGGGGTGAACAGATTGGAAAGGTGATGACAATGAGAAGAGTTTTCTGAGAGTTGTAGAAGTGGGCTTGTTACTGAAGCCTTTAAATCTTTGGACAGGGTAACCTACGTGATGATTATTCTCAGTCAATAGACTATCATTGTAAAATACTTGAATGAGACATCAGTTCCTAACTGCAGCTACTCATTTGCCAAAACTGTACTTTGTGTTGTTCTGCACAGCTCCCAAGTGCTATGTAAATGTGTTAATGCTGCAAATAAGCATGTATTTCTTTCTTTTTTTAAACTTGACTGGCTACACAAGGGTTACATTTGAGGGGAGTCAGACAGTGAGATCAGTCGCAGGTTATCTGTGCAGACATTCATCAGCATTCAGACTGCTGCTGGCTCAGACAGCATCCTACAGCACAGCACGCTTCAAAGTGGGAGAGACGGAGAGAAGCGGGAGGAGAGCGAGAGAGATGCAGAGAGAAACCCTCCAGGCAGAGGAGTCACATGAAATAACCTTGCAAGACCACATGTATGGGCCTCTGCCATGCACTCTCTATAGTGTACATGCGCATGCACGATAATCAGACAGCTGTGTACAGTGAGTGAATGCTCACATGTGAAAATGTGTGCATTTAATCTTGTGAAAAAAACCCGCTACCTAGCTTTAACCTTATCCCTTTACACACAGTTTACTGTCATAAAAGGGCAATTCACTTTGAGTGTCTATAAAACTCTCTTCAAACTTTCAACATTCAAATGTAAAATGTCCTCTGCACTGAATATGAAATCTCAGATATCACTGAAATGATGATTACTTGAAATCCTGTTGTCCTGTTTTGATAGGAGTTACTATTCATTTGTAGTAATCTGAAAGGTGATGCTGTGCCTTGAATGAGAATGAGCGTGTGTAGATTATTCTGCGTGTTACCACACGCTGTGACTTCATTCGTGTTACAATCTGCATGCAAATGTTTATTTATATACACGCCAACATGTGCATACAGTACACACGCACAACGTCTTTAAATACTATGATCGTAGATTCAGTCCAACATGCACACACTCACACTTTGTCTCCAGTAATGTCTTTAGAATAAGCTAAAATTATCTGACTGCTCTCCCTCTCCCTCCATGTAGTGTATTAGATGACATGAAGGAGCACAGGGCCCCTTGCCAGCCTCACACTACCAAGACACAGCAGATGGGAAAGCCATTAGGTCTATACTAGCTCACACAACCCCTGCCTCTGAATGTTTGCTTTTACACAGTCTGATGTTCAGGTTAAAACACTGATCCTTCAAAATAAAAGCTAGGACTTTCCATTGCTATAATAGTCAGACTCAACACATGTGGTCAGCAGGGATAAGCTACCTGTTAGTTTACTATCTTACTTCCTTTCACTCTCCCAATCACTCCTTGTCATTTTGAAAGGCATACTATGCAGGAATTGCCCCTTACTGTTTGTAAACACATCATTCAAAGTTGGCCCCTCCTTCCCCTGGCTCAACGACACCAGAAGTGCACGTCCCCTGACCGGGGTTGCCAGAAAACCCAGTTTACCACCTGCAGCATCACATACGGCAGTGAAAGCCAAAGTGAAAAGCCAACCCCAGATTCCCTCTCGTTTTGGAACAAGCTGTTTCCGCTTGGCGTTTCGCCTTGCTATTTTTGCATTTTTTCAGCACTGTTTCTGCCATTTTCGTAGCTTCCTCTTGGATGCATGCATGCACATACATGGGGCTACACACCCGGTGCCCAAAGGCTGATGCCTAGAAACGTCCAAGAAAATACATATACCTTTAACATCCCCATCTATGTGAAACAACAACAGCAAGCACACACATTATATGCTTCAAAAACTGACAAGAATGGCATATAACTGGGCATGTGCAGAATGACCCTAGCACATTTTGATGACTGTTTGGTTCAGGACATTTCAACCACACAGAATATAGTCTATATGTGCTGGTGTGACACTTGTGCTTCAAAGTGTTTCGTCACCCAAAACCTTGATAGATTTGGGTATCAAACACTGATTCCTTCTAGACTCTACAGTTGGCTTGAATCCATCACAGGGAGGAAGTTTTTAGGGCAAAAAACTCAACATAATCCACTTTTCCATTGTCCATCTGTGTTCTCAGTGTTTTCCAGACAATGTTTTTCCAAGAAATGAGTAAATACACTGCTTTACTGTCGCTTTATTGGCCTCCTCAAGCCCTGCCAGTATTTAGTAGGTCTGGGCGATATAGCCAAAATCTTCTATCCAGATATACAGTAGGCCATTTCATATATTGGTAACAATATACAGTATATCGTGATATAGCATGTTTTCTGGTAATTCAATAAATAAATTGAATAACCACATACTAAAGCCTATTTTTGTATACACCTATGAGAATTAAATACTTGACAAATGAAATGTACTGAGTATTTTCTCATTAATTTATCAAAACATGTAGTGCAAAATGTACATAACACGCAAGGATCAGAACGTAAAGCGTCCAAATGACGTAAATATTGCCCTAACACAGTTCGGCAGCTGAAGACAGAAATGAAGTGGATTATCCTGCAGGAGTGTTATGAAAGCTTTTCTTAAATGTTTTGATAATTTTTTCCACTGTGAAAACATGCTGCCATGGGAATGCATGGTAACAGAAATTCAAGCAACCCACAGTTGCTGTTCTTATAGAAGTAAACTTTTAAAACACTTTTTTTCAAGCTTATAGGGCATGAGTGTTTGATAATAAAAAGAAAGATTCAGAGTATCAGCATCTTTCTTCTAATAGTATAATTGTAATGAATAAGACTGTAATACGCAACAGTGTACCTCAGTTTCTCCTTAAACTTCAGTCTCAATTGAAGGAAACCTGTGTTGTCTATAACCTCCACAGGAACCTTCAGAGCACCCACACAACTGCCTGTTAACATGCCCAAATTGGCACGATTTAGCGACGACGGTACTGCCTGTTAGAAAATCTGCCACCATCAGGTCATTTTTCTTCATTTTTTCTGCTTTCATCTCCCCTTCTGTCAGCAGGCAGGGTGCCGTGACTCAACTAATCATTAGTAAGCAGCAGTGGGCAAGCGGAGATCGCTTTGCAAAGACAAACAACTTAATTAGTGGCGGCACAGCTTTAATAAGTTCAGCTCAAAATAGTTTGAAAAAACGGTTGAGAAACATAACATCACCAGTACTGTAATTATGTCTGAGCTAGATTTCACATTTAAAGGGGAGGGCACAATTGTGGCTGAGGTTTACTGAAGCTTTTACTGTATTTATGGTGTTCTTCTGGATGTGGTGTCAACAAGCCAACGAGTGATCCAACTGTTTATATTGTAATAACGTGATTAGCTTTCAGTAATATGGCATCCTTCTATACTGAGCATGTGTACACGCAGACAACCATTATATGTAAGTCACTTCTGCAAGGAAAGATTTGCTTTATAAAATTTTTGCTTTTATTTAGTAAATCTGAGTGACTAAGAAGATTTTTGCACCTGCAATGACAACCCATATCCTCTGCTAAGGTTTGTGTGTGTGTTTGGATGTTACAGCCTGTGTGTGTGTGTGTGTGTATTAGTGTGTGTACTCTTGTGTATGCTCAAACCGGTAGGAGCAAAGAGAGAAAAGCGCTGTGCTTCATGTACACTTTCAGCTTTTTATCTGTCTCAAAATCTGCTACAAAGGAGAGCAAACACAGATATGATTGAATAAAAACACTTCTACACCCTTACATAGCTGCACATAATGCAAATATATTGTATATATATATATATATATATATATATATATATATATATATCCACCAGGGTTATCCGTTTTATTCATTGCCGGATGAGCAGCCCTGGAGCAGCTGTCATCAAATCTATCACAAGTTCAGAATGTATCAACCGTTTCTCATCATTCCTCTGTCTCTACACTGTGAATTGTATATGCGGGGGCCATATTTCCGCAGAGCATATTCACCCAGCATCTTTCATTCAATTTGTGCTCGCAATCTGCTGGTAATTAGTGCATAATTATTAAGGTAGTTGCTAATTACACAATCAGGGAATAGGACTGCCTTCTAACATGCAATTTCACTGGGGTGAATTTGTTTTTTAAGATTCCAACACATTTACAAAGGTCTGCAATAGGAGCAAGATATAAACATCTAAGTCAGAAGTTTTTTAAACTGTGCGGTGCACAAGTGTTGAAGGTGGACGCAAAGGAAGAGACATGACGCAAAGATACTGCATAAGGAGAAAGGGACAGGTGGAATGTGTTCTACAAACAACTGGAAGTTAGTTATTATAGTTTATCCCACTGACTTTGCCTGCTCATCAACACAGTCAGCAGATACAGACAGCAGTAGTGGCTTTAAGACACAGCTCATGGAGGCAATTAAGGTTGCTACACTCATCTCTGATGTTCATTGCAAACCAAGGATTCATAAATCTGCTTAGAAATCATAGAACAACTGATGCTCCTTAACGGCAGAACTTGCCTGAGAATCATCACATCATCACATTTTTAAGTTTTGTTCTTTACAATATGTCAATGGGAACATTGCAAACAGGAACTACAAAAAGCTCATTTTGCATACATTTAATGGTGCCAATTTGCCAAAATGTCATCAAATAATGGCTATAAAAAGGGCGCAATTGTTTCAATTGAAAACCCCTGATATAAGACAATAAAATGCACTGGCATAGTAATTCACAGAAAGCTAAATCCTTTTACTGTACTACTGCAACTAATGAAGAGCAACTCATAATGTGGACACTTTTACTGTAAGTTAAATTCATGTTAAAGTAAATTCCATTGGTTTACGTATGCTTGTAATTTAATCCTGCTGAGCCAGTTGCCTGTCGCAGCGATTAGCATGTTGCTTTAGATTCCAGCATAGGTCAGGTCACTTTCAGCAGCAGGGTTAGTGGTTATCTCAGAGCAGTCAGCTTGGTTAGCCTGCTGGGTAAAAGGAACTTGGATACTTCCGTGTGTGTGTGTGTGTGTGTGTGTGTGTGTGTGTGTGTGTGTGTGTGTGTGTGTGTGTGTGTGTGTGTTTGTGTGGTGCAGTGTGTTGCGTTGCGTTGCTACGGCCAAAACAGGATAGAGACCCAGAGCCAAAGGCAAGAGACCGGTAAAGCAACTCGCAATGAGACTGAGCAGCCATCTGTCCCGAACTTTACAGCGTGAAGCGCTGAGTAACCCACCCACACAAACACACACAAACCCTACACACACACACTATACACAATCCCCCAACACATGTAGCTGATGGTGCCTGTGCATTATTTGTAGAGTAGCATGTTGTAAGCATTAAGCTTCAACACTTCCTGAATCGCCAGAATTGGTCACAGCAGGTCCTACTCTGAACATAAAGATCCCTCAGAATAAATTATAAATAAAGGATAAATTTGACAAAGTAAAAACAATATCCAAATTTATTTGAATGATAAGAATTTTTGTCAATCTACTACCAAAGTAAAGCATCTGCTTTGTTGACGCATTACAGCCATTTCCATCTACACCAAAAAAGAAATGTCGGGGGATGGGTGGAGGTTGGAATTGTGCACTAAGCTTGTTATAAAAAGGTCTCAAACCACCAGTGGTTCAAAGAAAATTAATAAAGTTCAATGACCCGACAGACAACAATATTATTCTTTTTCACTTTCCTGTGTCTCACAGCTAAGGAGCCATGCAAGTGCTTTTTTTAACGGGTGTGAGGACTGATTTTAGAGCAAGTGTGAGGACTGCCTCCACACAATGTTATCAACACATTCTGTTCATCCTACCAAAAATGCCCACAGGGTCCAAATAGTTTCTTAGCAGACACACAAGTTCACACAATGCGTAAAATCATCCTCTAAAACTGTTGGAGCGGTATGGATGTGTAGAAGTAATGACGTACTTCACTGGATTGATATTTTTAGAAGGCTGCTGAACTCAATGCTTGGTATCAAGAGCCATACTAAAATATCAAATGTCTCGCTTTTGTTACGAGGATGTTCATGTTTTCACTGGTGACATGAGAATGAAGGCATGCACTATAATTATGTGGAAATGTGCGAGTGCATGTGAGTGTCTACAGATGTTCACATTTCTTAAATTATTCATGCTCCAGTATGAATGTTTGGATAGTTTTATTACATAATTATATTTTTATTTAAGAGATATGCAGCATATTCTCAGATTTGAAAAGTTGCAACAAGCTAAAGATTGTCATATTTTTGTCATTTAATTTTTTTGTCAATCGACTAATTGATTAAAGGACTAATTATTCCGTTTGTACCACACGCTTTCACACTCACAATCGTACAAACAGACTGCATTTATTTTCATATATGCACAGTGCAGCACACAGAAGACTCACAATACAAACAAAAGACAAAGATAATATGGGCTATAAACAAACACTAGATGCCTTCCATTGTGAGCTACAGAGTACAGCCAAATACAAAGATAGCTCTGCAAAACCCTGAGAATACAGTGGCAGACCAGAGAGAAAACACACACACACACACACACACACACACACACACACACACACACACACACAGACACACAAACGTCACATAAAGACATTTATATAGACTATTATCTGAAAACAAGATCAAAGTATAATTCCTTCGCTGACAAACTTGCTGTAAAGGTTGCTGTGATATAAAGGTCTTTGAGCTATGAATAGTACAACAAAGAAAAAAATATATAAAAGATTTAAAGAATGTGTCTGTTGTGTAAGGACGGAGAGAACAACTGACCACTTGAAACATGAAACACAGGGACATGGCATAAAGGTCAGAAATCCAAGGATTGGAACAACTGTTAAAAGGGTGATAGAATGATTATATAGGGTATTTTACACTGTTCCTTAAGGTCTCCTGATAGGGTATGTAACATTGGTTAGGCTAAAAATGGCCTGAGTGCTATTCTATGGGCCCTTAACTACCCTGTGAACCCTGTTTATTCCAAATATGGTATGCACATGAATATTTAGATGAGCTGCGCGCTGATTGGTTGAGCGAACCACATACACATAATTGGAGACTAGACAGCAGGTCTCATATTTCAGACACTGCAACGTTATACATTGTTTGTCTGCTATTTCGTTATTAAATTCACTTCTGAGACTTTTTTATGCGAGAAATCAACTATATAAAGCTCAAATATGGGCTGTTTTATGAAAATTGATGGCTAATTGCAAATTTGGTAAGACGTGAGAGAAAGTGGCAGCCTGCTGGGCTCCATACCCAGGGCAAAGTCACCGTTTCTGGGTTACTGGACTACCGGGCTGCCAGCTGCCGACATAACTATCGTATATTTACAGTTTGAATTTCATCACGGCATGTATATCACAGCTACCCTAAGGTCTTACAAAGCTTAGCTAACACTTTTGTCCGATTTCAATTAAAAGCATTTTTGTTTATTTATTCAGAGGTCTCATTAGGAAGAGGCAAGCTAGCTCTCACTGATAGAGCTCCATCCAGCTCACTCGAGGACAAGAGGCGTTTATTTCCCCGATCGTTTGTTTAAATAACTCAACACACATATCCATTAAGATTAACTGGAACCTGTGGTAAGAGATTGCGGGCGTAACAAGCTCGCTGACTGCGCTCGCACATCCGGCCATTTAGCAGGAAGAGGGGAGCTGCAGGCCCTGGAGCTCTGTCAGGGCAGCGGCGTTTGGTATCCCAGTAACCCAGAAACAGTGACTTTGTGCGGGTATGCTGGCCGTGACGGAGCTCCATCTAGCTCACAGCGGGCCGGGGTCTGTGAAGGAGGACACGCCGGGCGGCGAGGCAGCAACCCAGGCAGCACCGGCCGCTGAACTCCGACACACAGTCGGACAAAATTTGCAATTAGCCATCAATTTTCGTAAAACGGCCCATATTTGACCTCTACATAGTTGATTTATCGCATAAAAAAGTGAAATGTGTGATAAAATAGCAGATGAACAATGTATACAATTTCTGAGATCTGCGTGACCTATTCAGAAGACTACCTGATCTCAGATCAGTGGTGTAGCCTATGTAAATGTTGGGGCATGACAAAGATAGAGACTAAAGCCAAATAAGGAGGAGCCACCGAGTTGACGTCAATTATTAGCTTTGTTGAGATTTGCCCGTTTTCAGAGGCAGTTTCAAATTGTGAGATTTGCAGAGGAAAGGGATGTCATTAGGATTTTGAGGTTCTATGTATGTCCTATTTACCCACCAAACTGTCGTTATTCAACTATGACAAGGTAAAATCGGTTTTGCATTCTATCACCCCTTTAAGTATTGAGTAGTACTTTATTTGGACCTGGTGTACTGAAGTTCATCTGCTCTCTTAAAATGACAGAGTGGAAAAGAGTCAAACTTGAATCAGCTTTTGTATCAGCTGTTACAGTCAGGGTCTGAAATTAACTTTTTGACTCGGCCAAATTGGCAGGTAGATGAAAAAATCCACCAGCCAGGCATATTTTTTACCAGCCAAAATATTTAAATTGCAGTTTTTTTGTTTTGTTTTTACATTTGTGTGTACATCACAAAACTTTCTGGTTGGGGTTGCAAGTTTTGCGGGTTTATCCATAATTTTCATCGACCCGCATTTGACGCAAGTCGAGTGTTAATTTCGGACCCTGGCTACGGTTACTGTAGACGGTATTAGTAAAGGAAACACAGTAAGGAGGGAAAATTACCATTTTCACTGTAACCTTTAAGAAAAGCTGAGGCATTTTGTGGTTATTGCGTGCAACCTTTTCATCTCGCCTACAGAACAGTTCATCTTCTTTATGGTAGCCAGATTCCCGTTAGATCACTGACTGTCATTTCTCTATCTCTCACTATATCCATCTCACACCTATTTGTCCCTTTGCTTCTCTCTCTCTCTCTCTCTCTCTCTCTCTCTCTCTCTCTCTCTCTCTCTCTCTCTCTCTCTCTCTCTCTGTCTGTCTCTCTCTCTCTCTGTACTGCAGTGTAGGCAGAGACTTGTCTCCTCTAATTACTTTGAAAATTATGTGATAATTCACCACAGAGAATCTCTGATGACATCTGACAAAACTAAAAGAAAAGTTTGTCAGGTGGGAAACTGAATCACACGGCAGTCTAGCTAAAGGTATAAGTTAAGGTTTTTGTAGATCTACAGGACCAGTGTATGTTTCAAACCATTCCAACCATCCCTACAGTATTAATTGCAAACACTGCTAGTAAAAATTTGATTTTGTGAGGCTAATATGTTTTTTATTCAATAGTTCGTATCAGAGATGTGTGGAAACGAATGTTTATGCTAGATGGGAACATGCTTCTCCAGTTCACATCACTGCTGCTTTCATATTTGTAAAATTTTTAATGTTTACAATTTTTTTATTCTGCATTTCCGCCTCCTGATGGAAGTTGGATCAAACAATCAGTTTGCGTGACACTCAGGTCACCACACGTTGATTTGAGAGGGGGGGCTTCTTAATCTGGGGTGCCCCAGATTCTACGATTGCCACTGGCAGTGGCTACTAGGGTTGGGTTTAAAAAATCAATTTTCCGATTCAAATCTATCTTGATTGGAATGATCGATTCATTAAATCCCAAGACTGATCTTTGAAGAGGCTCCATTTTTAAGTTATAGCGAAGATATTGGAATCCATCTCATGCTAAATAATTCAAAATTAGGCGAAAGTTTGGCAAATGAAGAAATAGTATGGCCATTTTTTACATAAATACATGGCTTTAGATATACTGTCTCTGCACTGAAGAAAGCATTAGCATTAGCATAACATTTTAAGTCATTTGGTGGACAGTAGTAAGAGATGTCGTTGTCTCAGTCCCCTTGTGTTGGAGATTTGGTTCTATGTATGGTCAAGGATTCTCTCTTCTGTCTACATCATTTTAGTGAAAAACTAGTAACAAATAACTAATACTGTAGTTGTTCATTGGAAAAATCCATCCAAAATACTTTTTTAAAGTAAAAAATAGTGATGTCTTGTGGCATGGCTCCACTTTCTGCTTTTATGGTATGTTTTAATCACATAGAAAACTGGCCAAACAAGACATGCATCAACTAATGTCTTAAATACTGTATCTACGTGGATGCTGGTTGCAAGTGCATATAATTGCTTTGTATCAACCAAACATAAAAGGATGCATATTAAGGTTGTGATCTTGGTTGGCAAAAAATACCAATTTCATACTGACAGCAGCAGCAATAGATCAGAATACAACAAGACACATAACTCTTTAAGGAAAAATGTTTGCTTTTTGTCATTCTCATTAAACTCTTCCTTCAGCTTTTGCAATACCTCTAACACGATTGCTGTTGTTATCTCCACACACAAATCATATATATTGGAGCCTAAATCTTGTTGCAAACCAATCTGGGAAAAGTATAATATGAGAAAAGTGAGGGGAAGTGGGTCCACCAAGAAAAAGGACATTACATCTGAACCCATTAAACAGCATACAGTTGATATCTGAAGTTGTAAGACCTTGTAAGCATTATGAATAATAGAATAATGGAATAATAGAATAGAAATAGAAGAGACTGTCAAACACCTTATAACCACCAGGTATCAAAAACAGACCAACATGCTCAAAACAGCAAACACAGATAACTCATATTCATAACATAACCAAATGTTCACAATGCCCACACACACACACACACACACACACAGCTCCAACCCCTCTACCAACACCACCCCAGAGGACCGCCCATTCACAGTTGCCTTCCCACCTTTTATTTTCTAATCAAGTATGTCTCTCCATACGGACTCTTTCTCTCAGTCTCAGACCGTATGTTTGTGTGTGTGCATGTGTGACAGCGTTCACAACGCTGCAGCCTGCAGCGCATCAAGAGCGCGTGTTAGGAAGGCACCTTGGTATCCATCCCCCCATGACTGACGACTCCCATGCTTATTGGGGCTTTGTTGCCGTGGCAGCGTCTCATTATGTAAATGATGTCTCACTGACGAGAAGGAGGCAGGCGCAGCCGTGATGTTCACTGCTCCAGACTGTATAAAACTGGCTTCAGGGACCATTGAAGGATCGTTGCTATATTTAGCAGTCATCTTAAAAATGTCTTTATTTCCCATTCTTTCTCACATCCTCGAAACAGAAAGCCCCTCACATGTAACACTTGTTTTATCATTCTCACACAGTGAGTACTAAAATATTACTGAAATGAACCCACAAGCGCATATAAAAGCATACGCCCACATTTAAATTGAGAGGTTGACATTTATTACTTCATTTACTGTGATTTTAACCATCCACCATTTTACGTGAATTTTCTTTTATGTTCTTTTCCCTTTTGAATATTTCGCCCTAAATGTATTAACCTTCCATCCTCTGTCCTCATCAATGCTGAATGAATAAGCTTTCTCTGAGGAATGGTACTAGTAGCTTGCTGCTATATATCATTGTTCATATTTCAGCTCAAGAGAAGCCAATACTAAGTGAGCCCCAGTCATTCCAGACATTAAACATGGCCCAAAGATGTAAATCTATAGGCTATATATGACTTCAGAGTTAGTGCAGTTATTTATTTTGTCCCCTTCACAGCATCTACAGTATGTACTATTCATAATTGTCTTTCAGATGTCTAATGTCCATCTTCATTAGCAATCTAATACACACCTATGTTTAGCCTGTGTTGGCCCCTCCTACCCGTCAGTCAAAACACCTGGAAGCTAAAACCAGTACAGTCTTATTTCCTGTATCCTCAACCTTTACTCTGGAGACTGAAAGAGCTATTTTGAGTACGTGACCAAGCGATCAATATGGTCAACAGTATAAACCACCGGAGTGCATGCAGCACAATGACGGTAGCAGGGGTCAGTCAAGGGCTTAAGTATTGAGCAACGACTCAAATTGCTTACTCCTCACTTCCTCAGGCTTCCAACTACATCTTCTCGTCCACCCAAGTCACCGGCTGGTTACCCAGCAACGCTAAACCTTATCTCTTATAATAATTACTTTAATGCAACTATTTGGCACTAGCAACGACATTTTTGGGAAAGGTCCAATATGTCATATATTTACTGTAATAAATCCAAAAATGACCCCAATGCGTCATCAGATATTAAGGAAACATGCTAAGTTGAAATACTCTCTTTTCTGACAGCAATGCTAATGCCAGTATTTTCTCCTTTTGAAATTTTCGGAAAGTCTGTTTGTGTTTTGGCCTGTGCGTTGTTATCAACTGCCCAGTTTGACAGTCAGGCCGGGTTGCCAGATATAACAACGTAAACCCAGAGCACTACAGCTGTAGTACAGCCATGAAAGCAGCATGAAGCACGGGATCAACGAAGATAGATTCTACCCGACCTAAAAAACCCTGGCATGTTTCTAACGGTTGCGTGACCAGAGACGTTACAAACCCTGGGTAAATATTGGAGACAGCTTAGAGCCCAAAAGGACTCAGAGTTGGCTAATTTCCTCCTGAACAGGTAAGCATTAACTTCAGGCTAATTTATCATTTATTATTTATGTAATTTCAACATTTCTGTACTCACATTAAATTACATAGCTTGAGTACCCAAATTGGTTACTTGCAAAAACAAATTGAGACACAGCCAGTAAAGTGATCCCGAATGGTCCTGGCTAACGCCACCATGCTAACCCTGCTAACGTTAGCGGGGGACCAGGCAAGCAGGCCACAGCTGTTTACAACGTGTAGGCTGTAACTGTGAGTTATTTTAAGCCAAGAGAGGGGGGGCTGTAAATCGTGAAGAGAGGACAGTGAGTTTGCAGTGTGTTTAGCGATTGTTGCCGTAATTCTAAGACAATAAAGTGTGTTCAGTCGGGTGGAGAGGACGGCAAGGTAGTGTTATTTTTAACAGTTCCTACCGTAATTCTAAGCTTAGGAAGTGTGTCTGTCTGTCAGGTGCCCGGTGGTGTTTAAAGCCCCCAATGTCTCCTTCCAGTTAGCGCTGCAACCGTTGACTTCAAGGCACCTAACCCTAACCTTAACCCTAACAATAACCATTGCCTCATCCTACAGACATTGGGGGCTTGAAACACAGATAAACCCATCGGGTGGAGAGGATGGCGAGGTTGTTGTGTTTTTAGCGGTTTCTACCACAATTCTAAGCCGAAAAAGTGTGTCTGTCAGTTGGGTACAGAGCTCCGCATGAGCACGGGATTCTATGACAATGTCAATATAGCCAGCATCTAACGTAAGCTACTCCGCTATGCTGTGAAGTAATGTCTGGCTATGTGAGAGAAGTGTCTAGCAACATTGTTGTGGATGCTCCTTCAGCGTGTTTTGGAGGAGGGTCTAACAAAGCGAGACTATGGATGCTGCGGTCTCAGCCTAGCAACCTCTGTGAACTTCGAGTCTGGGGATGAGGGGGCAGGGGAGACAACTCTTTCCAGTATTTTGAATTTGTACTGCAGTAAATAACTTAAACCCTAGCTGACAGTATGACATATTGCACCATTAATGTCGCTGCAAATGTTTACTGCAAGTGTTTTTCTGTTATTCCTTCACACTTTGCATGTTGGCACCAAATGATTTTCGAAAATCATTTGGTAAAGTTTGGAAAAGGATTGTGGTCCTAGTTAAAACACTAAAAACCACACATTTTTGGCCAACATTTCTCCTACAAAATAGTTGCATATGAATGTAATTTACTGCAATAAAAGATTTTGTCCAGAAGTGCTGATAATGAGTCCAAGCCATTCCAGTTTATATAAAATATATGTGACAACTGAATAGCTCTGCTTTATGAAAATATAGTTTGCTTATCTTTAACGGTTTCTAAAATAAACATGACCTGCAACACAAACACAATACCCAAATTCAAATGCAGTTTTTAGCCAACAGTAGCCATTTAGGGACATGTTGCACCGGGGAAGAGCACAAAGCGGGTAATCCTGTTGACTATTCTCTGCATGTGTGCAGAGGAGATGGTTGTTTGCTGTTCTGGTGTCTTCCTGTTGAATCATCGCTACAGTGAGTACAGCCTTGCTCAAAGTTAAGAGACTGCCAATCATTAATCTTCATTCTGCTCAAACCAGAGGCAATCATTTGCCCTTACCATCAGCACTACAGAGGCCTGCTGGCCAGTTAGACACTGTCTCCCAGGCCTGCTCTGTTCCAGCCTGTAGCTCCTGTTTATTACCACTGGTCCAGCCTTATCGCCTCCCTTTCTTACATCGACTTAATCCCCGTTATAATTTTCACCAACTTTAATTAGTTCATGTCCAGAGCAACTATTAATCCTGAGCATGATTTAAAATATAGAATCCAGCAGGCTATAGAACCTTTGTACACAACATGATTTTGACACTGACCAGAAAACGCCCCTCTCTTCAATCTTTAACTCAACACTAGGGTGCTTCCAACAAGTTCTCCAAACCATACGACGATATAGGTTGTTTATTCCTACCCTCTAATACACAGGTGTCAAACTCAAATCCCGCGGCCAAATCTGTTTTTGTTGCTTTTTTCAAAGTTTTTGGGCGCTTTCTTCTATGATGGCTAAGAACATTTTTGCTGACTTTTTTAGGACGTCATGTCGACCAAACTGTGAGTCAGAAGACTATACGAGACATGCAATAATACAGTCAAAGATATTTAACTTTTTGGATTAAATAAAAGCATGTCAATTAACCTGTACATGTCTGGCCCTTGATGTGATTCTCATTTTCCAGTGTGGCCCTTAGTGAAACTGAGTTTGACACCCCTGCTCTAATACGGCCCACAGGAGCGTTTCATAAATTTGCGCCCCTGTGGGTGGCAGAAAATAGGACCCGTTTCCGTTCTCATATCTAAACCAGAGAACATAACAGTCGTGGTTTTAAACACGTCGTTTACGTTGTGAAACGGTCGCAGTTTGGTTATGTTTAGGCACCAAAACTATTCAAGTTTAGAAAAAGATCGTGACTTCACTTCCGGTTACATGTATGACACAAGACATGACATACTTGGCGCTCTCATAATTCATAACCTCACTTTCTGCTTTGCGTTTGTCATAATTACTATGGTCACTAGAGAGCGCTGCTACTATAAACGTGAATATGAGTCATAATTGCTGCTTGAACAAACGACTGATGTGGTCCTTTTCCAGGGGAGGACAATCTTGGTGCTTCAGTCCCACCAGGCTCTGTGTCGGTGGTTTTGGATGATGACGACAACTCTTGGCTTCTACAGTGCCCCTTGTATACTGTAACTGCTTCTCTGACCTCTCTGTGCCCTCAAAACCTCCAATAGCTATTATGTTTGGGTTTCATTTCTATTTTTTTTTAAATATGTTTTGCAAAACATATTTTTCAAGTCTGAAGCAAACATGATGAAATGTTCTTGAAGGACTTGAAAGAACAGTTACGAAAATAACCACTTGAAGTTTTTCAGACATTCAGTGGTGCCTTATTCTGTTTGGAGATAAGTGAAAATGACGTCTGTGGTATTTAGCTCCAGTAATGCATGTGTGCACATATTGTACACAATGCAAAAGTGAGCACAGGGTGGTGTGAAGGCTTACAGACAAATGAGTCAGTGCTGCCACATGCTCAGATGTACAGATGAGCTTTCCTTCATCTCAGATAGGCTAAAAGCATTTGATCAGCGGTGAGCCCATTAGCACTGAGAGTTGGGTTGCCACACGCCTGGCAAAGGTATTCAGTTGCCATTTGTCATCTCCTGTATACAACGAGTGCAAGAAAGGAAACTAGACAGCGTCATTAAAGTGTGCTCTCTTCAGAACAGCAGTGGAAAGCAGACTACATAAAGATACACTGAAGGACCATTTTCAGCTGATGCTATCTTTGTCTAATTTAGCAGATAATTCACTGAAAAAACTGCCATGTCCTCCACTTCCTCGTCCCTGCACCAGATGAAGACTCAAACCTCAACTTGGCTTTTAGGTAGTGTTTATAGGAAAGGGTTAAGTCCCATATAGCTGATGTCAGTGTAAAGCCTTATGTGACATAGTTTTGAATATGCAGTGAAAAAACATCGTCATTCGACTCTGAAAGATGTCAGTGTTCTGGCCCTGTGGAGAGACATCATGTATTGTTATCCAGGCAGTTTGACACACACAACCACAATTACTGGGGATTACTTTTAGATGGGATTATCTACTGTGGCATAGAGTGCATTTCTGAAAGTGAAATTGCAGTAATCCAAAATCCACAGGTAGTAGTCAATGCCACACCTATTTGTCAGAGCACCATTATTCAGATGAAATAATTCAAGTGTAGAAAAATGACATTATCATCATGAGCAATGTTCAACATCTTGGGGCAGAACATGATATTCATTACAGTGCCAAGTCAGTGTTTTGCTGCAATAAAATCCACTTCAACACTGAACACTTAGTCTATGAAACTTATTGTTGACAGAAAACATTGCATACAGAAAGTTTTGGCATGCCATTAATGTCCAGTGTCACTACACACTTTATAGATGGCTGGTGTGTGAGATTACACTAACATAAAACCACGTCTGTTGCTGTGTCTGTGTGTATTCCCGTGTTTGCGAAAGAGCAGTGAGATTTAGCGGAGAGGCAGATGTTTTAACATTCATGACCATTTTGGTAACAAGGATTAAAACCCTTCAGTCCCTCTGAGTGTCAATATTTAGAGAGGAAGCCAGATGACATGAGCAACTTAATGTCTACCAAGAGGAGTATTACCACATCAAAAAATGACAAGAATAAAAAAGATGACTGAGACAGTGACATGTTTGCACTGGTTTTGCGGCCTGGTAAATTAAAACCAGAGGCAGGCATGTCCCAGTAGGCACTGAGGGGACGGCTCACAAAGCCATTCACCTCAGAAGACATGCAGCTCTGTGGATTACTAGCAGCAAGCTGACTAATGCACCAGAACAGTCAGGTATTTAGAGATTTTAAGGGCAGTGCACTTCTGGCAGTGATGACGTAAGACAGAGCATGATTTCTCATTTCAAAGTCAAGAGAAATTAATAGGATGACAAATGTGTTTTGCCTGAACATGTTGGTAGATATATTTCACCACTAATTGATCAATAACTGACCACTTCAATTGGCATACGTAAAAAGTACACACCTTTCTTTTCAAATAAACAAATCCCAGAGAACACAACATAACCAGAAACCAAAGCACCAGTCACAGGGCACCGCGTGTCACTCAGAAACCTAAACTGACAGAGGAATTAAAGAGAGGCCTCTCAACATTCCCAAACAGCGATCAGCTTGCAAGTCAGCGATGAAGAGTGGCAGATCTCTGATGCGAGGAGAACCAGTATCCTCCGGGCAGTGTGGCCGGACCTGCGTCAGAACCAGGAAAGCATCCGACAGGCAACAACTCCACCACCCTGACACTTCCAGGAGAACATGTCCTCATAAACCCCACTGATTAATTACATGTGACGTGTACAGTACAGTTTAATATATATATTGTTGGGAATATAGAAATGACTTGTACTGTAATTGGGTACTTTAACTTTTTATTTACTTTTTGAAGTATTTTTCTGAATTGCATGCTTTTAGTTAGATTTTCATATCAAGCTTGTTTCTGGGTCAAATCTACACCTTAAGCGACCGAGGACATGTTTTTAATTTGTACTTCTATAGCTTTTGCATTGGGAAATGGTGATAAACTGTACTGTGTTAAGATAGTTGTTGTGGCAAGTGGTAGTCCTAAAAGTTCACTATTTAGATTGTACACTCACTAAGAAGGATATAAATGGGAAAAGCCAGAATTTTGTAATAATATATTTGAGAAAAAAAAATATTTTAAGCTGACCCTGTTGAAAAGCAGGAAATCCTGTGAGCTTGCTTGTCAACGTATGCACTGTGGGATGTGTACATTGACTGCTGGTCGCGGCTAAAACCAGAGACTTGGTAACCTTTGCCTCCCAATGTATTTTAATATTATACAGATATATTTCACACCAGAAACTTTACTTCTGCTTAACAAAAATTCCAGCAAAGTTCTACTACTACCACTGCAGAGATCAGTGAGAGATGACAACTAAAGCGGACAGTGCAGATATTTACTAACATATGAAACTAGGGCTGGGCAATAAATCGATATTATATCGATATCGTGATATGAGAATAGATATCGTCTTAGATTTTGGATATCGTAATATCGTGATATGACATAAGTGTTGTCTTTTACTGGTTTTAAAGGCTGCATTACAGTAAAGTGATGTCATTTTCTGAAACTACCAGACTGTTCTAGCTGTTCTATTATTTGCCTTTTCTCCACTTAGACATTATGTCCACATTACTGATGATGATTTATCTAAAATCTAAGTGTGAAGATATTTTGTTAAAGTTCCAATTGTCAACCCTAGAATATTGCCGCAATATCGATATCGAGGTATTTGGTCAAGAATATCATGATATCTGATTTTTTCCCTATCGCCCAGCCCTATATGAAACAATGTCATAATTATACAATGGCCAAATTCTTCCTTTGACCAAATGCTATTCAAAGGGGCTTCTCTGAGATCCAGCCATTACATCTAAAGATTTCATCAACACTGTAGATGGCGCATGGTTTGCCGATGAGATTAGAGCAGGTGTCAGTGTTGTTGGACTGAGCTGCCTGCATTGTGATTAATGAAGCAGCTTCGGACTCCTCTCTGGGCATCTATTGATTCAGTTCTGTGGCTGGCCTCGTGCTGAATTAATCTGCCTGTAAATATGCAAGACTTATGCCTTCTGCTCGGCTCGGCCCTGAAATTTGAGGCAGACATGAATCCACTGGCTGACACTGACACCCAATAGTGGAGTCTATCAATACACTGGGATGAAGTGTGAGGAGAGTGACAGAAGTGCAGTCAAAGTTCTTTCCTCACACAAATGTGGCATTTATGAACTATCTGCAAGAAATGCATACAGTTGGCTTTCTTAAACCTGAACATGTAAAATGTGATGGTGACTATTAGATGAGATTGTATATTGTCATTAGGCCAAACAATGTGGACATGTCTGCATAATATATGCACAGTGGTACTGGTATAAGCAAGAGTTCATCTAGCTGAGTTTTCTGGAAAGTTGTAAAGCTGAGAGAGTGTGTACGTCATGCTTTGACACATCACTTTGTCTGCACAGCTTAGCTTCACAAGGACAGGGGGAAACTAACACAACGTGATTCGCTGGTGTTGATATTAGAGCTCCGCTGCACACCACCTCCCTCTACCCCACCTTGTCTCTCTCTCTGTCTCTGCATACGTGAGGTTTTCACATGTGCTGCTACAGGATAAACTGTAGTCTTTTCACAGAGAAAGAAGAACAGATTACTGTCAACAAACTGAACTGAGAAAATGTAATTTTGCCATAAGTTACACAGTTTTGATAGCACGTCAGTTTCTTATATGATTACAGCTGGGACCACTATAGAAAATATATAATTTCAATATAATTTATTAGGAGAGAAGTAACTCCTGAGAGTTTTCTTCCATCAAACTGATTTCTATCATGCTTGTCCCGATCAACTTTTTCTAACGAACACTAAATTCTAACTTTTTCTTTCTAAACCGTCATTCAATTTCAAAGATCTGCTGAAGTTATGGATTAGGCTATTTTGAATCAGTAATCTGCTTTAGTTAGATGTACAAGTTCACAGAGCTTGATATGGGGTAAATGAAACTGAAAGCCTAATAAACAAGTAGAAACAAAGATAATATAATTATGATTACATTACATTCATGTGTAATTTTAGCAGCCTGGTAAGTTAGAAGAGATGGCTGAGACACTCTGGAACAAGACTCCAAAACGATGAGAGGAAATGGGGATATAACTTCAGTCCTGAATAAGCAGAGCAGTCAGGATCTTCTGTTGGCAACAGCTTGCAGGAAAAAAGTTGTGGAGATGGCAGGTGGTTCCGGCTTTAATGGACTGCTTCCCTAAAATAATTTTTGAGACAGGTGGTTGCCAACGTTGGCAGGGTCGGTACTGATTTCCCCTCTGTGCAATTCCCTGCTTTTGTGCCGTTCAAGTCTCTGATGGAGGGCAGCTGGCACCAAGTGACCCTCTCAATGATGCAGATAATGAATTGCAGTTTTTTGGGAAGGCAGCAGAGCCACACCAGCTTTTAAATTTCTGCTGTGTATCTATAAAACTAGACCACGCTTTTCTGAACATTCTTGGTTAAGGTGAAAGATGTTTTTATTTTTTTTATGTTATCTGAGAGTTCGGTGACTGTGCTGCCCTAAGGCTTAAATGAGTCAGCCGTTCACACATGCCATTGATTTTCAGCGGGACATGAGAGGGAAAGTTGCTGTGGAGGTTAATCTTAAAATCAATTCTTTTGAGCATATTTTGCACACTGTATTGTCAGCACAACATGCCGAGCTATCTCTGTCCTGTAACTGGTGTTATGTTTGTTTTGTTTTAGCTTTATAAGTTAGTTTTGTTACATGCATTTGCCGGGCACAACGTACAAAAAAACATGAATCACATACAAAGAAAGGGATGCTCTGTACCAGATTAAGCTAGTATTAGCTCTGCAGTCCCAGGGCAGGAACATCTAAAAAAAGTATTTTTCAAAATGATCAGGATAGATGAGACAAAATAATTGTTGTCATCTCTAAAATTGAGAAGGTTGATGGAGGTTCTTGTAGATGAACAGGAAATGCATCATCATTGGCATAAAAAGGAAGATATACATCAAACACTAAGGCCTATTATGTAATGTATGATATACGTAGCTGAAAAAAAATTTTTTAGGTACCTAATTTTTGTCCAGGCTGTATAGGTGGATCATATATATTCCTACTGAGTGTGACTTAGTGCAGTCTCTTTATATCGTAGCCTATGATAGGGTAAATATTCATATCACAATAGTTCATTATGCATTAATAATTGGCCTCTAAGCTGCTAGTATTTTTGAAAGGATAATAACTCACACTGCTATGAATTAAATAAATCTGAAGAACAACTGAAGGAAAGTTTGTGCACACAGACTATGTTTAGTGTAGTGCCACCACCATTACTGTATGTACCATTTATAGTAACATCAACAGGCCCACGTCCTCACTTGTTGCAGTGCTGCCAAAATAAACCAATTAGGTTTATTGATTTGTTGTGAGCACCTTAAACAGAGGGGGGACCTGACAACAAGGGGATCCAATTGAATTGCTATACTGTAAATAAACAGGAAGGCTGCAAACGGGCAAGCTGCCACACTGTAGTACAGGTTATTATATTGCACTCAAGTAAACCATGATTATGCACTGACCATAGAAATATCTTCAGGTTATAGAAAGTCATGATTCAGGCAAGGCTAAAACGACAAAGCAGTTTGATTGTTTGGCTATATATCTTGAAATACATTTACTGACGCAATAAAACTGCGTAATTTGTAATACCATGTATTAGTTTATTATTATAAATAGAAAAACGAGGACCAAGACAAAGGCGCAGTAATGTGTGTGCCGGTGCGTAAAGTGTCGTGCACATCCCCAGTGTAGATGGAGCGGTTACAGTGATTAGTCCTGCCAGGTTCCTCTGGCAAACCTGTCTCCACTCCGTGTCCATAGCAATGGATAAGCAGTTTACTTCCCTTTTCGTCCCTGAGAGGAGAAGGAGCTGATTTTTTACACCATAGGTCATAAGCTCAGGGCTACGAAACCGAAAAGGCTCTGCGCTTCATGGTTGTACAGATGTGATGAGAAGGTGCGGGTATCACTCTGCAGATGTAAGGTGCGAGCGAGAAACACAAAGGGACATTTCAACATGATGGCAGTGACACAATGCGACGTCACTGTCATCACTTAAACGTGATCATGTTTACTTTGAATGTAAACATAATTTCTTATGCTCAGGCTGTGACACTGCAGCCTACTGCTCTGCAACACTGGTTCTTCGCTTTGCCCAATTGCCTCTGTTGTTGACGATCACCAAGTCAATGCAAGTAAAGCATGTGACCTCAAAGCAACACATCGTGCAGCATGTAGGCCTACAGATCTCAAACAGCATGGATCCACATGCACCGTGCTGGGAACGGCTCGCCATCCAGTGGCTGCTATTGTTTTCAGTCTAACCTGAATGGGTGAT
Source organism: Sander vitreus (assembly GCF_031162955.1). Lineage (NCBI taxonomy): Eukaryota > Metazoa > Chordata > Actinopteri > Perciformes > Percidae > Sander > Sander vitreus. Next base: position 14,132,126 of record NC_135864.1, read on the forward strand.
TGGAGCACCATGTAGGGATGAATGGGTGCATGGTCGCGTTACAACCTGTGATTTTGAGGCAAAGCAGTCTGTGCAAGGCACGGCTCGCGTCTTACCCTTGGAAGCATCCTTGTCTTCTTTAGGCTTCGCCACTTTGCCGCTCATAGATCCCAGTTTGGATGTGTAATTCCCGATTTAGACAAGAATCGCAATCCTTTTAACTGCTGACTGTCCTCAACGAAGTCCTTACCACAGGTTGCAGGTGCTGAGATAAGGGTTCTGTGAAGAGAGAAATGTCCATCAGAAATGTTTCTTTAATAACACGGTAACAGCAGCGTTTGGTGTTGAAGCAGGGCCAAATAACGAGACAATAGACCGTGGGAGATACGGCAATTCGATATCAGTGGGAACATCCAACTATTGATGATCTCCAAACACACTCACACGACAAAGAGGGCATATGGTTTCAATAAACACCAAGAATCAGCCTGCTGATTTTTGCAGTCTTCCCATCGTCTTTAAACCATGCTTTAACCTACCTTATCTCCTCCACGTTTCCTGCTACATCAATGCACATTTGATGAAAGGAAATGCTCCCACCGTGAATCCCGTTATGTTGCATACAAAAAAATCACGACCTGCTTTACTGTGACAAAGGAGAGGAGCAAAAAAACTGAGAAATGGAGCGCAGGTTTTTTTTTCCCCCCACAGATCTTAAATCAATATTCAAAAGAAAAAATAGAGGTCAAAGCACTCAATCGTCCTATGTGTAAACAAACGGGGGGAGAGATGTCATCCAGTGCAGCTTGAGCGACCAGGTTTCCTTGTCTGAGGCTTTCCCTACTGACGAGCTCTGCTCCTCTAAACGCTCGGCAGGCAGGATCAACAGGATACACAACGTGAGAGCGCTCCCCCAGTTACAGCGCCTATTCACACCGTGGACCTTTGTTTTTTTTTCTTTCTTTTTTTACTTCAGTAGCACCGCTGAGATGAAAACGAGCCCCATCCGTAAATGCAGTCAGTGTGTGAGCTGTGTTGTCGATGTGGTGAAGAATTAAAGCAGGAGGTTGTGCTGCATGGTGCACACCATCTTGCTGTTGCTCTCAATCAGTTGCCTTTGCAGAGCTATGCGTCATCCCATTCACTGAGGCTACAGCTTGCGCACGTAGGCTCTTCTATGATCTGAGGTGTTTTCTTCGACTCTTCGCTGGAGGCTATATCATAGCAATCAGAAGCTAAATAAATAATAATACATTTAGATTTTCAGACCGGGGTATTAAAACGTTTAAACGGGGGAACTTGCCAAAACTGCATTAAAAACGAAATAGTTCAGTGAAATGTTCTGCAATATGATATAGATTAATACTATGTTATGTTAAACAAGATCACCTTAATCACTGCAACTAGATAAAAAACCAAACCATGTTGTGAAAATGACAACTTGTTTTTTGTTTGGATAAGGAAAAAGCACACTTAGCAGGTGCTGAAAAGTTTTACTGACAATGTGGAACAGCAGATAGGGTTTCCATCTTAACATCTTGTTAACTTCATTTTGTAAACATAATATTGAGCCCTTTTTCTCTAACACAAAATAAAATACATGGAATAAGGTGGCACAATTTAGATTGTTTTTAAATTAAGTTATCACATGTCTAGTTGTGCATGTTTCAAAAAGCTGACACCTGTTTAAGCCAAATTAAAAAAAGATGCAAAATGTGTAGGTTCTCCCATCAGAAAATAGGACTATATAATCCATACCATTAAGAGGGGTTCAAGTAGGTGTGTAATAGAAAGCAGCACATCATAGCCTCCTTTTGAAACTTGACTTAACCTTTAGGCTTCTAATTGTGAAATGTATTCTGTACAGCATGTAGGTATAGTGTATTTGATTTTAAAGCTTGTGGGGTCCTTACCTTCAAAACCTGTACAGCTGAAAGCCTAAAAGTCGCACCTCATCCTTCTCTTCGATTTGCATTAAACTGTCCAGTTCCAAATGGTGAGTGAGCGACACTTACAGACAAAAATCCAAATTGTTAAGCCTCTTAATCCACTTTTAGGGTCACTACAATAATTGTAATTCTAAGTATTAATTTTATCAGCTGTCATTCAGAAGTCCCAGTCCAATTTTTGCAGGCTTTATGTCACATCTCTTGGTCGTGCAGGTCTGTTAGCACTCAGGGGCAGCAGAGGAAAAAGACCTGCGGGTTGAGGGCTACAAGATCTATATAGTTGCTATTTTTAGAAGTAACAGGACCCCTTTTGAACTTTCTTCACATGCACAAATCATCCTGAGACGTCTAAAGTTTCAATGAGTGGCTCTGCCTCAAATGGTCAAATGATTTTAAAAAGTTCAGTCATATTATTTATTTCTCTATGGTTATTAAGACAAATTAAAATCAAGTTAAGCTAATTGTAATGCCAACAGGCTTCCAGTACTTTTCGTCTTTTTATATTGTTGCATTGTGACTGTTTCTGTCATACTGTAAGCAGCAAGCTACACTATTAAAATCGTTGACTGAATGCATAAAGTTGTCTGTTTCAATCGTTACTATGTATCTGGAATTTTATATTGAACAAGCTTCAAGCACATACAGACTGGTTATTACCCATTACAAGTTCACAACATGGCATATGGTATTTTACAGTACATATACATTTTGTTAAGTATCTTTGCATTATCTTTGTTTCTTTATATAGCTTAACAGATGACAGTCTTCAGTATCTGGTTGTACACTCATGGAGTAGTTTACCTGTCCTTTGCATTTGTATGGCCCTTGACTATTCCTGACAGATTTTCTACTTGTCCTGGTGGTTATTGCCATAATTCCTTTATGGAGACAGCTGAGTCCTTGTCCATGTGTCTCTTTATTGTTATTAAATCATAATTTAAAGCTCACTTACGACTTTCAGTCCTCAGAAAATGTATTGATTTACTCATTTTTCTTAAATCTTCAGATCTGACTGCTCATTAGGGTTCACTGGCAGTGAGTGGGTGCAGGATCTTATTTATGATAGTGGCTATCTTAGCACCAGACCAGAATCACGAAGACTGTAAATCCATAGGAGCTGACCATCTAGTAGCAGAGGGGTCAAGGAAGTGACATTGGGGTTGGGGGAAGGGTGAGGGGAACAATGAGTGGATGTCTTCATAAGAGTGAGTGATTGCATACTTACTTAGCCTACCAAAACTAGCATTATCACACATACACACAACACTTGCAAATCATAAACACATTACATGAGCAAATAGCCCCATCTCAAGGAACAATTTTATTAATTGATATGAAAATATGAATGAATGAATTAATAATTTCATTATTGTATCATGCACAAAAAAAAGTATGCCCAGCCCAAACGGGCTTACAAGACACCATTATTTATAGCAAGGGACCAGATACCAGAATAGCAACATAAATGATATATAATATATATATATATATATATATATATATATATATATATATATATATATATATATATATATATATAATATATATATATATATATATATATATATATATATATATTATATATATTCATTCTCAACTCCTAATTCACATAGTTCGCACAACCTTTTATCTCCTTGGATGTTTTTAAATCTACCAAATTCAAGGGCAAGCGGAAGGTTTCCTGTTCTTAACTGAGCCACTACTGATCTCTGACTCCTCGATAAGTTTGCTGCACCATAAAGTTCAGGACCATAATAATGTTTGATTTGAATATAAGTTCGTAATTTTGGTTTTGACAAAATGTCTTTTGACCTTTTTTCTTCAAATTTTACAAGTAACTTACTTATTGATTGTGTTCATGCTGCAGGTTAAATTGTTACGATATATATGTTGTAATTGGACTTCTTTAAAAACTGCATGAATGTCATTAGTCCACGGAAAGTTGTGTGCTTTGGCCCAGAGAAACACCTTTGTATTAGTCCTATTATCTGACATATTAAGCAAACGATTCCACAGCCTTATCATTTCACATTTTCTCCTTATTGAACCAGGAATCCAGCCCATATAATCATGAACAGCCCAAATAGGAGCAAACTTAAAACTCTTTTTAAAAAAGCGCTGTTCTGAGCAGCTCTGTTCTGAACAGAGTCTGCTGTTTTAGATCCCAGACGCAGACACATGCATCATAGAGTTGTGAATAAGTAGAGCACCCAAAGTCTTTACATACTTTACGTTTGTTAACAACAGACCCCAATGCGCTTCCAGCTGAATTGGCAAGGATTTTAATACTAGCTTCAAATATCTTCTTTTCAAAATACCTCCTTTCATCATTGTACTTGAGATGATTAGTAAGAGAGTAATATCATCACAAGGCTCCAGAAGGTTCTGGTGACTTCTAACCTTACCTAATGAGTTATACGGAAGTGTGGTAATGAGGTAGATATCTGACTCAATAGCAGGGCATGTGCATGTTGGGAATGAGGTATAGAGAGCGAGGGTTAGAGAGAGTGTAAATGTCAGTGGGTTGTATTCCCACTGTGTCCATGGACTGGGGCCCCCTTTGACCTTTCCAGCTGGGCATTGCTGTACAGGGCTACATTACCCCCCACCCTGTTTAAAGCAAAGCCCTGCAGCCTGGTTGGTACAGCACAAACAAACTCCTGACTCACACTCTGTCACCTCTGATATCACATCACTGGCTGTGTCTGCCAGTGCCACGTAATAACTCTAAATCACTTCTGTTTGTCTGCTGATTGCAGGATTTCTGCTAGAAAATGCATCATCACCTCATGAAACATTTATGAGAGCCATGCTACTGTAAGTAATGTTTTTTTTTTATGGTATTTACTCCGCGTTACATGTTCATGTAAATTCCACAAAGATTATACTATTTCTACTGCAAAACCTTTGGTCAAACCCTTGATGATATTTTTGGAGGAGCCAGTATGGGTGCATGGATGGATCAGTCCTAAAAAATCATTCTTTGGGACAGACGATGAGGTGTTGGAGGGAGATTAATGCTCCAATATTGTGCAGCAGTGTTACTCGTCTGCCACTGTTTGTAGGTGTTAGCCTGATTCAAGCTCTGAGTGTGGTTGATAAGGTAATCAGGCTGGTGCTGATGACAGTGGATACAAGCTGGAGGTCGAGGAGTGTTTGCAGTAGCGATGAGCCTCCGATACTGCCTAAAATGCTGGTATCGGTATCGGGGAAGTAGAAGAAAATCTACGTTAAAGTAGTTTATTTATGTTCTTTTTCCGTTATAACTGACTGTCAAACTGCATAATAAAAGAAAGTTCTGGGGCGTTCATTGTTTGTTTTTGTTATGTTTCACAAAGAGTTTAACCTGAGCCAGGCGACAACAAAGATAGAAATAATATCACATCCATACAGGGATAGTAGTATACGGTTGTTAAAAAATAATAAAATATATGACACACTGGTATCGGCTCAGTACTCGGTAACAGTTTATTCAAATTATATAAGCACAACCATGGCCAGAAGCAGGAATAGCTCCTAAATGTCTTTTGAGCAGAATAACACAGTTATTATGGCATAATAAAAAGGAAAAACTTAAGTTAAATTTCTTTGATAATTTTTTTTTCTTCAAAAAAATAGAAAAACAGTTGAATCAGGTCATATATTTCCTCAAGGGTACACATGTACATATATACTGTAGGCTACAATACAGGGAAACAATAAAACTTTGGCTGCACATTATTCAAACAAAGAATTATTTACATTTTTACAAACTTAACACCAGTGGTATAATGTAACTAAGTACATTTACTCAAGTACTGTACTTAAGTACACATTTATGGTACTGGTACTTTATTTGAGTCTTTTCTTTTCTTTCCATGCCACTTTCTACTTCTACTTCACTACATTTCCAGAGAGAAATATTGTTCTTTTACTCCACCACATTCATCTGACAGCTTTAGTTACTAGTTTTGCATTGAGTACTTTTACTTTTAATACTTTAAGTACATTTTCCTGATGATACTTACATACTTTTACTTAAGTACCATTTCCAATGCAGGACTTTTACTCATAACATAGTATTTTTACAGTGTGGTATTAGTACTTTTACTTAAGTAAAGGATCAGAATACTTCTTCCACCACTGCTTAATCTGTGTGTAGTCCTTGTGCTGTAGTGTGCAGTCTCAGTTGTGGATTGGATGAATTTTTATCACATGGCTATGAGTCACACCGTAAACAATATTGCTCCCACGTGAAGCTGAAAGAGCGTAGAATTTATTTTGGCTTAACTTTGGAGCTTTGTTACAAAATGTCGCCGGGTTCTACGGAGACGCATTTACAGATGGTCCGAATTTTGTCAATCCGACGAACAATACTTTTTTCAGCTTCTTTCTAGGGTAAGTGGTTTTTCTTTGACAATCTTGGAAACAAAACATGCTTTTTCAGCGGTATTTGGTGTGGGGAGGGTTTTAATAGAGGAAACATGGAAATTTAAAAAAAGATTTAATTTGCTTGTTCATACTTTGGAAGTTTTTATAAGGTTAAAGTGCCCATATTATGAAAAAAAACACTTTTTTCTGGGATTTGGGGTGTTATTTTGTGTCTCTGGTGCTTCCACACGCATACAAACTTTGAAAAAAAACAACATCCATGCTGTTTTGAGTGAGATACGGGTTTCTGAATGTGTCCTGCCTTCAGTCTCCAGGTGAACTGTTCAAAATCTGCATGGCTTTCTACGTAACTAGCCGAGACAAGGGGCCTAGGAGGCTAACCGTTAGCATGCTAGCACTAGCATGCTAGCTCGTTCTCAATGGCAAAACACTGCTACAACACACACTAATTCACCCTAATCTACAAAATAAATTGTATAGAACTACTTACATGTCCCTGTTCTGCAGGTATTACACACAAAGTTGGAAGTGCGCCCTCATTTAGAAGAAGTCTCCCGGCTAATCCTGCCTTGTACAGGCCGAAGTTGCAGAAACAGTTAGCTAGATCATGTAATCCTTATTACTGCGCATGTGCGACAGACAACAAAGATGTTACAGAAGTTGCAAGGTCTCACTCTGTAGCTAAAACAGAGACCTGACACAGGGTGAAAAGAGGAGCTTCAGCAATGTGCAATACAACAAAAATATGGTGTTTTTTGAAAATTAAACCATGTAAACCTATTCTGATACAATCTCAATTTACAATTATGAACCTGAAAATTTGCATAATATGACCACTTTAAGAGGTGGTTTAAGAGGATTATGCAGCATTATGCAGGAGAGGTCAGTGTTATATGTGTTGGGCATCAAGCAAAGCAAATAAAATATTCACATGTTGTCATCGTAAGTGAATATAATGAATATTAGCAGCAAATTCAGCATATTAAAAGCCAAGGACTGAAAATGAAAATGAAGACCATACAAGTGTCAATAGGTTCGCACATAAACGTCAGAATGGGGTCAGCAAGTTCTAATCTAATCTAAAGAGGTCAGGGTTGAAAGGTATGACAGGATTTAGTATTTCTGTCATATCTCCCAATAACACCTCATAATTGACTTGGCTGCTCCCCAGATTGCATTTTTATATCCCTCATGTCACAGAATATAGAGGGTATATTTCAGCGGTGGGACAAATAATCTGCATATGTTTGGTGCAGCTGACACTCTGATATTTACCTCCGGTGATGAAGTCCTCATCAGTCCACTGGCAGGTGAGTTATCAGCACCTGAAGCATGTTTTACTATGTAAAGATTGCAAAGTTGGAATTGATTATTTATTATGAAAAATTATTTTGACCCATTTCCACCTCATTGGCTCTGTCCTATGTAGCTTTTTGCAAACTCATTTTTGACATTAAGCAGGAAAACAGTGAGCTTGCAGGCACTTTCTGACCAGGAGGGATGGGAGCTCCACTTTTCATTAACGGTGGCTGAACATCCCCGAGCCGGCAGCGTCTGTCAGCTCGGCTGCATCACGGCTCACAGAACCAGGAGTGGACTTGAGCTCTCATTTCTAAAGGAACTTATAATAGTACTGTGTTTCTGGGTCACTATTGCCAATGGCTAAGTACATATACTTGTACAAACCCAGGCACTGGCTTGTTATTTTTTTAAGTCATCTTCATTTGTGATGCATGCATCCATAAATTATGCTTTTACAAATTTAGATAAACCTATGAACTAATTAGACCAACAACTACTGGGTCACTGACTCACTTACCTGGTTAAAAAAGTTTAATATGGTGCCTTTTTACTGCCATTTGAGTACTATGATTTTATTAATCAGTCAAGTTATTTCTTCTTATATTCGAGTAAACGATTTGAGGAAGTGTTCCAGCTAGGGATGAGCTCCGATACTGCCTAAAACGCTGGTATCGGTATAGGGAAGTACTGGAGTTTATGCACCGATCCGATATCACGTAATAAAGCCCTAAAGAAAATCTACGTTAAAGTAGTTTTTTTTTGTTATTTTTCCGTTATAATGGACTGTCAAACTGGAGAATAAAAGAAAGTTCTGTGGCGTTCATTGTTTGTGTTTGTTCATGTTTCACAAAGAGTTTAACCTGAGCCAGACCGACAAAGATAGAAATAATATCACATCCATACAGGGATAGTAGTATACAGTTGTTAAAACATAATAAAATATATGACACACTGGTATCGGATCGGTACTCGGTATCGGCCGATACGCAAGTTCAGGTATCAGAATCGGTATCGGGAAGCAAAAAATGGTATCGGGCCATCTCTAGTTCCAGCTCATACAGGAAGTGATCATAATTAATAAATCAACAAAATATGAAATTGCATATGCCAGAATAAAACATTTTCAACTACTGTCATTTCCAGTACAAACTACAAATGCATAATTATCACTATTGGACTATGGTTGTGTTGTGAGCCTGTAAATCTAAATTCTACCTCTCAGTCCAATTGTTAAGATGTCAGAGTGGTTGTATAGGTGTGGATGCATGTGGGCAAGCGGGGGGAATGGGTGTGAAGCATCAGGCCTTTAAATTACAGAAATGACTGTACTACTCTAATTAACAGAGCGAGACTCTATCAAATATCACATTAATGTCAATGACTTCATCTTGAGGAGGGGGTGATGGAGGGCAGCAGTGCTTTGTGGCCCACAGTGCTTCTTTTAACAGCTCACATCACAGGAGCTCCCTGTGGATATTACTGTACAGGCTCGCAAGACTGAAGTGTAGTGAGGAACGCCCAGTAACACAAGTGTGGATTCAGTCTTTGAGTATCAAACGGATGTCACATTTCTCTCTATTTGCCAGCACAGTATAGCTCCCTGCCCAAAACAGAGCTCTTGGTTGTGGTCCCCAAGGCGCTGCTCCAGAAGGTTGGAGATCTCATCCCGGATGTTGACGGGTGCGCCATCTGCCCATCCTCTGAGGTCCGCAACCTTGGTGTAATCCTGGACTCCACCCTCTATTTCCATATTCACATCAAATCCATCACCAAATCAGCCTTTTTTCATCTCAAGAACATCTCCAGACTCCAGCCATCACTCTCTGACTCGTGAGAAAGAAGACGTGGCAGAAACCCTCATTCGTGCTTTCGTAACCTCCCATTTGGACTACTGCAATAGAGTCCTGTCTGGGGTCCCCAGCAAAACCCTAGACAGGCTCCAGTATGTCCAAAACTCTGCCGCCAGGGTCCTCACCCACACCAAGACCTGGCAGCACATCACCCCAACCCTCATCCACCTTCACTGGCTCCCAATTAAGTCCCGCATCACATATAAAATCCTCCTTCTCACCTACAAATCCCTCCATGCCCTGCCCCACAGTACCTCTCCAACCTCCTCCATCCATACACCCCACCCCGAAACCTGCGGTCCTCAGACGCTGGCCTGCTCTCCATTCCCCACACCAGACTCTGTACCTTCGGAGACAGAGCCTTTAGTGTTGCAGCCCCATCCCTCTAGAACAGCCTCCCTGCAGATATCCGAAATTCTACATCCCTGGACATATTTAAAAAACTCCTGAAACACCACCTGTTTACCACAGCCTACACCCTCCTTTAGCTCAGCCACAGTAATTCTGTAAAGTGTCACTGGGTTTCTTGAAAGGCGCTATATAAATAAAAGTTGTTATTATTATTATTATTATTATTATTATTATTATTATTATTTTTATTATTATTAAAATACTACTGAAGTAAACCATGTTCATGATAATATTTTCAGAGATGTATATCAACAAAAAGAAAGTTCAACTTCCTTCTGAATATGGCCATAACATAGACTGTTTTCAGACAGATTAAACACTTCTTGTTCCTGAGAGATGAGATACCAAATCATTCCAAGTCAGGGAACCTTAAAGGAATAGTTTCTAATTTTGAGAATTACACTTATTCGCTTTATTACCAGTTACTAGATAAGAAGATCAATACCAATCTTATGTCTAAGAGTGGTATTGTCGTCTTCTCATCCACCTTGGCAAGAAAGCATTATTCATAAAATGTCAAACTATTCCTTTACTTTCTTTTCTGTGAGCTTCTATTTTACATTTCTTTATTTCTTTCTAAATATATTGTTTTCATACTGAGTGAATTTAATTACACCATCTCTCTACTGTATAATCTAATACCTAATAATATGTTTCCCAGCGAGTGGCAGAGTTTCTGTCCGTGTCTCATGAAGAGTTCACATAACAACATTTCACTAACCTCCACCTGGCAATAAATGAATCCAAAGTCTAACTGCTTATTCAGTCTTCAGTTCCTGTAATGTTCTCGACAGCAGCTCCTCTTTCTCAGACTGCTAGTGGGCATATTATCCAAACTAGCTAAAAAAAGGTGATCATAAACTAGATAGACAGAGTGCTTGCATGTCACCAAGCAAATGTAGCGATAGCTTAGCTTAGCTTAGCTATAAGTAAGCCCACATGACAATTTTAACATTTACATGTAATGGCCTGAAGAAGCCCTGAGCTGATGTCATCCCACCATAAAACCTGGAAGGAACGGCTGATCTAAATAAACTCCTTCCCTGTTGCCCCAAGATCTTTTCTTATCATTAACATTGCATCATTCAAATGTCACCGTTTAAAAACTCTCCAACACTTTAATTAATTTACTTTTCACATTAAAAGCCCTGTTTGTCAACTTGAAAATTATCATTTTTATTTTGGGTAATGCAGTTATCCTTTGGGGGTTATACTGTATTTATATCATTGATTGTGCCTTTAAATATCACAAGATTGACTAGAAAGAATTCAATTATTACTGTTTATTTGTCGTTGTACAGATTTTCCCGAATCATGTTGCTATTGTTTAGGCTCTACAAACATTCTAACTCACAACTAGAAGAAGGTTTTTGCAACAGGAAAACATAAGCCCTCTGCAAATGACACTGTCCCTGGTGAAACACTGAGGTTTGGGCTGCCTGCAGCCCAGGAAATACTGCGCAGTAACAATCAATAGCACTGAGCAAACATCAAAGTTTTTATTATCTGCGAAGCCCTGACTTGATCCCCCACTATAGTGACTAATCTAATTGGAGCTGACACAGCCTCCCCAGCTGTGCAGTGCTGACAAAGAAAGAGAGAAGAAATAGATGTCAGGGAGATCTTCATAAATCACTAGTCAGTCACAGACAATTTTACTTCCTTCTATCCACCCATGCATCCACACTGCTCATCTGTCCATCTCAACAGTCTTGTTAGCATGCTCAGCTCACAAGTCTTCACCTAAGTGCAAATAGCAAAAAACATTGTTGCTATTTCCTAAGACCAGGCACATGTCTGCTGTAGGCTGAGAGACTGTGTGGAAAGTATGCCATTGAGGTTATCAAGCCCACAGCCTCTCCACAAGGCTCAGAATTGGACTTAGAAATATGACTCAACAAGGGCAGTGCAGAGTGTGCATAGAGCAGTGTTTAGGACTATAGTTGGAATACCTATGAAAATGTTTACCCCAGAAAACTGTGCTACGCACTTTAACTACTTTACTTTGAAACTCATCCTGGCTAGAAATGACAGAGAAGCTCTTGTATTGAGCAGACAGTGTTAATTACACAAGTGAATAAATTATTTAACCTCTGAACGATTCAATGAAATATAAATGCCTCCGGTCAATAGTTGCCAACACTTGATAAGACTTTGGACTCCCTCTGGGGGGATTTCATAGCCAGTGATGGGTTGCATCTTATACGCCAGATCACAAAAAGAGTTCAATCCTGAGCTGGTGCGCTGAATCAGTACAAGCTTCATATCACCCTTGACCACTGCATCATCATCTTTTTCTTTTTCTGCACTGACTAAGTGTATTATTGTTTTGTGAGTGACAACAACTGCGGTTGTTTGCACCCTACCCAGTTCAATAAAGGCCAAATGTTAAATATAGCCAAACTATTGAAAATATCTTGAATGAACTATTAATACCCGCTTCACACAATACTGTACACAGTTTTTGGTACATATTACTATTACTGTCTTGTTGTGTTATGTTGAATGACTGAGGTGTATGTACGCCATCTTGTGGTGAAAACTCCAAAGTGCATTTTATCTGGACACAGAAGCTGGATTTATCATGAAAAGCATGACTTTAATTACATGTAACTTCATAAGTTAATTTAGGTTAATTCATTCCACAAATGTTATCAGACTAATTCAAGCCCAATTTAAACAATGAAGATATCTGCAGAGATCACAATAATTCACATTGAAGAAGATTTAAAGGGACAGCCTCAGAGTATCACATATTTAGGACATATAATGAAGAATAATTGAATGTATAAAACACTGTTACAAACTAAACCAAATAGTTACATGTATATTACAGATAGAGTGAGGATTTGAAGAAAGAAAAATAAATGGAAATATTGAATTCTGCGCAGTGCTTAGTTTGCTCAATGCATTTTTGCAAAAATCACATTTGTTGATTATAATGCTTTTAAAGCTTCTCATTGATATAAGCCTGAGTTATTTATGTAAATAGGCAATCCAGTTGTGATAAATAAATAGAAACAATTAATGTGTTTGGTTTATGGCTAGCGATGTAATGAAATAAAGAACTTACAGTGCATACCACTGCACAACTGGAGGGTGAAAACCGGCATGTCGAGATGTTATGCTGTTTCACACCAGTTTTCAGACAGAGTCAGGATGTTTTTCTTTGAACAAACATTAAACTAATCGTAAGTGTACATGTGCAAACAGAGCTCTGTACTTTGGAGTGGGGTGTGTGTGTGTGTGTGTGTGTTTGTTTGTCAGTGTGTGTGTTTGTGTGTGTGTGTGTGTGTCAGGATACCAGTGCTGTTTGAAATGGCACTAGTTTCTTTGTCTGTCTTCTGTTTGCTGCTTTTGGACTTTCAACTGTGCTATGGAGGTATTTTATGTTTCATCTTTATGATGCTCACAAATAATTTCTCTTTGACTTGAGATTTATTTTTTATTTTAGTTGCAGTTTTACTTTTAGAGTGTTGTGGGTACATGTGCCAGGTGGAGGATCATCCTTTTTATGAACTTTATTCATATAGAAAAGAATACCTCTATACTTTACATATTTGTTTTTGTGGCTTATGAGATGAAGACAGTTAAACACTAACTATGTTTAACTATACTTTCCTTTTGCTCACTCTAACCCTAGCTCCAGCCTCAGGCCCAGTGTTCCTGTCCAGTCAGGCAGCCGACAGCATTCTGCAGAGACACAAACGCTACAACACTGGTGTGTTTGAGGAGCTGCTGCAAGGCAACTTGGAGAGAGAGTGTATGGAGGAAGTATGTAACCTGGAAGAGGCCAGGGAGATCTTTGAGGACTATAAAAAGACAGTGGGTATTTATTTATGTATTTATCTTGTTTTTAATTTATACATATTCTTGTTTTTGCTGGCTGTTCTCACCAGAGACTTTCCCCTGTATTTTAGATGGATTTCTGGGAGGGATATGAAGGTAAGAATGTCTTTACTGTAATAACAGACTTCTTCCAAAGCCAAACTGACTGTGACTGTGTCTTTGTTTGTCTAATTTGTTTGTTGCGATCATTTTCATCTTGTAATGCGACCTGTATTTTAGACACGCTTTTATGCAAAGATGTTTTTCTTTCCACTTTTTTCCCTGAGTAAACATTGCTTTATGAAAGTACTATACAAAATGAGGTCATTAGAGTTACTGTGTCTGGATTTCTTCAGATGGCAATCAGTGTAAATCAAGCCCATGTCTGAACCATGGGTCATGCAAAGACCACATTGGCTACTACACCTGCGAATGTCCGTCTGGCTTCACTGGCAACAACTGTGAGATTGGTAAGTGAAAGTCCTGTGGCTCTATTTATAAATGTGATCAAAAGAAATTAGATTTTTTTTGTTACATGATCCAAAGTTTCTGAGAATATAATATCAGATCAGATCTCAGCCTCAAAGGATAAACAGCTAGACACCTTCTTTCCCTTCTTCTGTTAAATCAATGGCTGGCATCCAGCACCAGTCTTGTTTTAGGTCCCACAATTAGATTATTTGTGTTTTTGGATATTCTAAAAACAACAGTCAAAGTGCCCTCTCTGTGAGAATTGACTGCATTTACCTAAATCACACATTTATTTGACAGTGTAGTACATAGTTTTGTGTGACCTGTGTTGAAACAAAAGTCATAGTATAGTATGTCGAAAAAAGTCATAGAATAGTATATCGTAAATAAAAATAAAAAAAGTCATAGTATATAGCATGTCGAAAAAAGTTACAGTATAGCATGTTGAAAATTTTGAAAAAAGTCATAGTATAGTATGTCGGAAAGTCATAGTATAGCAATTTTGAAAATTTTGAAAAAAGTCATCGGATAGTATGTCTTGGACTTTGGAATTAAAATAGCCCCATATCATCACAGACCCTTCACCATACATAAAGATTGGCATGGTGTACTTTCCATGAAATCATCTCTCAATGCAAATCAAACCAGCTATTAGGCTAACTGAAATAAAACCATGCCAATCTCTGTGTATGGTGAAGGGTATGTGATGATATGGGGCTATTTTAATTCCAAAGGCCAAGGGAACTTTATCAGGATGCATAGTATCCTGGATCCATGAAATAACTGGCCTTTAAAAATAAAAATCTGCCTGCCTCTATGGGAATTTAACATAGGGGTGTACTTATGCCCCCTGTATTTTAAGAAAGAACATTTATTTATTTACGATACATTATTCATTCACAAAGAAAATTGGTGTCCTTAAAGATTGGATTTTTCCTCATTTTTTTAATTAAGGCATTAAGATCAATTTCCTAAAGATTATTTTTTTATTCCTCTTTTTAGTCAACTTTAGCATGGGTGTCCTAATTTGTTCACATGACTGTATGTGCCCATATGCACATTGACACATTGTGGTTGGTGTAATCGTTCCCCCTGTCCATACCGGCCATCAAGAGATCCTTTTTGAATGTGCTTGTTCTGTGCAAAAATGCATTCAGTATTCACACAATAGATGTTTGACAACTGAAAAACAAAACAAACAGGAGCTCTTATATACTTTATGGCAACGAACGACAGTGTATAATAAGAAGATGGGCTTTAATCAATAATGTGTGTTTTTTCTCTTCAGTTATGGAAAAAAGGTGTGATGTAAATAACGGACACTGTATGCACTTCTGTGAATCAAGGGGAACCATGGGAGCAAAATGTTCCTGTGCAAGGGGATACAGACTGATGCATGACGGAGTTAAATGTGAACCAGAAGGTATCAATGTAGTTGTAATGAATTACCTGCTAAATACCATGATAATGACTTTTAACTTCCACAATGTGACTCTTCCTTTCACACATCACCAGTTGAATTTCCATGTGGCAGAACTGCCCTGACAGAGGTTAGTGCAGAATCCAGAAGGTCTCTGTTCGGCAGTGGAAATGCAAGCCTGTGGAACACCATTTCACACAACATCACCACTATTGCATCCCCTTCCTCAACTCCAACCCGAACCTCGGTGCCTTTTCCTGCCACAAATGACTCTGTAGAAAACCAGTCACGAAAGAAATTGCCCCTGTGGGTGTACCGTGACACTGAGGTCCCCACTGAGGTCCCCACTGAGGTCCCGACTGAGGTCCCCACTGAGGTCCCCACTGAGGTCCCCACTGAGGTCCTGACTGAGGTCCCCACTGAGGTCCCCACTGAGGTCCCCATTGAGGAGCAACTTAGGCCTTTTAAACGCATCGTAGGTGGTGAGGTGGTAATCCCAGGAGAGATCCCATGGCAGGTATTGTATGGAAGTACAGTACAGTATTTGATGCATGTGAGGCTTTGTTATTGGAAATACATCATGGAGAATACACAGCAGCTGTAGTATGTTCACTTTCTTGTAGCTATTCACAGCTTTTCTCCGTCTTTTATTCAGGTAGCCTTGGTAGCGCGTCCCAGTGGTGAGATATTCTGTGGGGGCTCCATTGTCAGCGAACAGTGGGTTATCACTGCTGCTCATTGCCTGGTGGAGGCAAAAGGCGCCTTCTTCGTCAGAGTAGGTAAGATTCACTGCCACAGATCAGTTTTACCTCTGCTAAAGCATGATGGAACAGTCGATTAATTGATCCGTTAATTAACTAGTTGTGTGTGTTGATTCATGATTAATTGTTTGAGTCAAGCAAAAAAGACAAAACATGACTGGTTCTAGCTTTTGAGTTGAGGATTTGCTGCTTCTCTTATGTGTTAGTAAACTGAATATGTTTGGGTTTTGGACTGTTGCTTTGTCAAAACAAGCAATTTCAAGACATTACCTTTATGTATCGGGCCTTTTTTTTTTTACCATTTTCCAAAATGTACATGTATGGACCAAATGATCAATAGATTAATCAAGAAAACAATTGTGAGATTAATCGATAATAAAATAATCATTATTGCAGCACTATAGTGTTAAGTTTTGTGTATTTTAGTCCTTGAAATTCTTAATTTCATGTCATGTTTTACACTTCCAAAGAAAATTATTTTGCCATCTGCTTTGAGATATCCACTGCATGTATTTTATTTTAGACTAAATCTATACAGATCAATACAATAAGTGATAAATGTAATATCTCTACCTGCAGGGGAGCACAACATCTACATCAACGAGGGCACAGAGAAGGATTATGACGTGTCGAAGCAGCATGTGCACCCTCTCTACAACAGCAGTGTATGCTTGTACAACCATGACATCGCCCTGCTGTACCTCAAAAGTCCCATCACCTTCTCCACAACTGTCCGACCCATCTGCATCGGGCCCAAGGCTTTTATTGAGGCCCTAGTGAAGGAGTCTTCCCCAGCCACGGTTAGTGGCTGGGGGCGAACACGCTTCCATGGGTTCACGGCTAACACTTTGCAGAAAGTTGAGGTTCCCTTTACAGATCAGACAGTGTGTAGGCAGAGCAGCAGTGCCAGGATCAGTAAAGTCATGTTTTGCGCAGGGTACTATAATGAGGCCAAAGATGCCTGTCAGGGGGACAGTGGAGGTCCCCACACAAACAGTATTCATGACACATGGTTCCTTACGGGCATTGTGAGCTGGGGGGAAGAATGTGCAAAGCAGGGGAAATATGGTGTGTACACCCGAATATCCCTTTATTACCGCTGGATAAACCATGTTATGGGATTAACTAAACAAATGCTAGCATTTGATGTGGAAGATCCTGACCCTGAAATTTAAAGGTTATAGATTTTATAACTATAACTGGTTAACAAATGTTCAAATCTTCTTTTTGTTTGATACTATTTCAACTTCAAATGATATAAGTAAGATATACATAACAAAAAAAAAAAGCTGTGTAATTTATATTGACTGAATGACTATTAAATTCCACCATACTGATAATTACAGAAGCAGTCTACATTATAAAGAATGTACAGGTTAAAAAAAAAATGATATGGGTATGTTTAAATGTTTTAAAGACACTTTCATGATTTGGTATGTGCTTCTGTATTAAACAAATGAAACAAATAAATGATTGTCATAGCTACAACGCACTGTGTGCACTGTCACTCCCATTTGCTGATAAATGAATGCTTTACAAGTAGTGGTATTCAGTAGCAGAGAAACAAAAAGGATCTTTGGAAATCCTTACTTCAAATGATATGTGAACAAAAACTCACAAAAAGAGAAAGGTCTGCACAACTTTATTATGTTAATTGAATTCCATTAAAACAAGAACACATAATTAATAAGAGTAAATCAGGGTGCATGAAAAGGAACAGCCTTAGTTTTCAGCCAAACATATCACCATGTTAAAACAAGTATTGAATTATTTCACTTACCAAAACAATTATTGCTAAGCCAGTTTAGGACAGTGACTGTCTAACAATACAAACCTGCTCATTGATCAGTTGCCATGCATTTTCATCTTAAAGAAACATTCAGCGACAAGCTCAGGCTACTTGGCTCATCAGGACACACACATATTTTAAGCAGGCTTTTTCGTTTTGTTTTCCAACCAGGAAAATCTGTGCAAAATCTGCAGCATTTTGGATTAAAGTTACAAAGAAAACATCTGACTTCATCATATAAGCTAAAAAATAAATAAAATGGGGTTTTGATGTGCTGTAGCGTAGCTCCTTTAAAAAATATAGAGATGTAATTTCATTCGGAGCTGCACAGATACCTCTCAATATATAGGAACAATATGACTGCAAAATAAATAAACAAACAACATAGGAAATGTGTAGTGTGGAGCAGCCCCTGCTGCTTTATAGACTAATTTCCATATACAAAAACAGCGAAAGGCAGGCCTCCGACTGGGGCCTCAATTTGACGTGGTAAATTCATATAAGTCTGCAATCAATATTTAATTAAGCGTTCGACACAGAGGGTATATTTCATGTTGGCTGTATGATCCCTTTTAATGGGGAACTTGAGATTAACTGAGCTGTAATGGTGAGGAGGAAGCAATCTGCCTTTGTGAGGGAGGGGTACATGGAGGATAATCTCCCTCTCTGTCTCTCTTTCTTTTCTCGTTTCTTCTACACTGAGGAATACATTGCCAATCAATCAATCTTCATCATGTCCGCTTATGTCTAACATTACCATCACTGACATGTCAACTGCTGACTGCATGCAGAGGGTTATGTCTCCCCTGACTCCCTAACACATCATACATTCAAGAATAAACAAAGGAAATAACAGCTTGACTAAGAGGAAATACATAGTAAGAGAGGTAAAGCGGCAAGAAAAGCACACATTACGCAGACAATAGGTGGATTTTTTTTCTCACGTCTAGCCACCTTATTAAAATGCCTTTTGAATATCTGTGAGGTCAGGTTAAAGCAATAACAGAGTATTTGATTTTGCAAACAGTACATACAAGAGACTCCAAAAGAGCAGGAATAAAAAAAGGCATTATGGCATGGCACATTTTGGCATTCTAACTCCTAGAATATACAGAAGATTGGTGCCTTAAGGAATGAGATGTAAGAAAAATACAATGAAGTAATTCAATGGACAAATGTCAACTAACTACACAAAGATGAAACACTGAGGTACAATAAATGTTAAAAATGATACAGTATATGTACAAAAGTCTCTGTTTTAAGAAATGTTTCAGGAAAATCCTGGGCTACCATCCATCCAGCACACACTAAGACAAACAGGAACACACACTCAGAGATACTAGAATCCCGAATACTAGCTGGAATGAGGAAGGGTTTCACAGATTGAGAAATGACAAACTGCTAAAGCAGCAACCTCACATCCTGACTTTATGTGTGTTACAAATGGAAGATTCTCCACACCAATCAGAAAAGAGGAAGACCAATCAGGGTCCAAAAATCGACTGTTGATTGTCCAAGAGGGCTAAACAGTTCCTGAGCCTTTGCACTGGTGCCACAGCACACCTTCACTATCAGAAAACACCAGCCCAGTAGATTGTCAATCATAACCTGGAAGAAAATCAGGTATCTAGATTCCCACATATTTCTCTTTAATGATTGTGCTGGAGAAAGCAGACGTCACCAAGGAGTGAGGAGTGGGTGGCTGATCAGTTATGAGACAGCTATGGCTCAACCTTTTCCTTCTGTTCATCCTCCACAGGTACATATTAGATTCACATTCTGTGCTTTCTTCTCTACGGGGAGCTGAGCTTTCTCGGCTTCAGGTTCCCTGGGTCTACAAGAAAATATACACACTTTAAAAAAGATAATCAAAGTAAAGAAATAATATGGCTCAACATTGTATTGTCATCTTGGAAGTCCATGTCTTTTCTTTACCCCCTAGTCTGGAGGAGTGTGCTCGACTGCTGTCTACTAGAATCAGCCGCAGGCTGGCAGCTGCTATGAAGCCTTCCTGTCGCCGACTCAGGTTTTTCACCAGCCTGAAGGAAAGTCAGGAACAGGTAAGAAGGAAAAAGGGGGAGGAATTAGATAAATAAACTCTGTTACCATGTTCAGCTTTACATTTGGTTATAAATGTAAAAGCTACTTTTGCCATATGTTGTAGCCTTTCACATATGGGATAGTTTGGCTGATCACTAAGCCACACTGACAGGCTGAGAACTCACCAGTGTCCCTTGTTGTCTTCACACTGCAGTTGGATGACGTCTCCACATTTGATGATAATGCTGTCTGGTCCATTTTGAAGGCAGTCAGCCAGAGCCCTGTATCTGCCTGGAGACTAGCACAAAAGGAAAACTGTCAGGAACAAAGTAAGTAAAGTCTTATTTATATAGTTAAGACTTGATATGGAACTTTTCAAAGCTAAAGTTACAAAGTGTTTCATTAAAGGCATTGAGCACAAAATATCAAAGAGGCAGGATAGTAACATGAACAAGAACCACAACATAGAATTAAAATACAAATAATGTAAAACAAAAGGGTGAAAATATTATATATATATATATATATATATATATATATATATATATATATATATATACATAGGGCTGTCAGCGTTAACGCGTTAATCGCGATGCGAATAAGGGCCGACGCAATGCGATTAATGCGCATTAATCGCATGCCGGCATTCGATTAATGCGCATTAATCGCATGCCGGCATGCGATTTATTTATTTTACACTTCACTCGGCTTTGCGTCGTGCCTAACGGCTACTATTTTGACCCTTTGGGGCTGCCGTACTTCTTCATAACACATCTTCTGCTCCAGAATGCAGGCATGGAGAAAGACAGCAGCAACACACTTCTGAATGGCGCTTTTGTTTTAAAAAAAACTCCCGGACGGCTCAGTAGACAAGTCGAAAGCCATATGCACATTGTGTAAAGCCGAATTAAAATATCACCGAAGCACGTCAAGCTTCAGCTACCACCTACGAGCTAAGCATATTAACGTGACGCAGTTTGATGCTAGCGGGCTCAGGCAAAGCAGTATTTTGGAGAGTGCTACTTGCCGACCTCTGGATGAAACCAAATCCAAAAAAATTACCACAGCTCTTGCAAAATGGGTGGCAACTAATTGCAGACCTGTCAGCATCGTAGAGGACTCGGGTCTTAAAGAAGTGCTACGGTTGGCATGTTCTGACCCGTCTTATACACTGCCATCGAGGGGGACAGTAGTTTAACCATACACAGCCTGTACCACACAGAGAAAGCAGCTAAACTGGAACTGCTGCCAAGTGCAAACGCTGTCTCATTAACCGGTGATCACTGGACGTCAGTGAGTAATCAACATTATTTAGGAGTTACTAAACACTATATTGACTCTGGCTGGACTTTGCACTCGTTTGCCTTAACGGTGGTTGTTAGTGTTACATCTCAGTCAATTGTTCTCAATCCTTGTTAAAGATGTAAAGGTTAAATGTCCTGCTGTGGCATCTGGTTTTTGGACCATTTTGTTTGTACTGTATAAGCAACGTGTTAGTGTTACATCTCAGTCAATTGCTGTGGTGTTTTAGTTAGGTACTTGTAGGAATTGTGCAATAATGACAGATTCACACATTTGTTTACAGTAAATAAATAACAGTCAAGTTCATAAAGTCATTTTCTTTGCATTCATTTGATTCCCAATCAAGATACACTGGTAAGAATTGCTTTCCATTGTTAATATGTACTTAAAAACTGTTCTGAAATGCAAAATAATAGAATTTTAATCATGTGATAAAACATGCGATTAATCGTGATTAACTATAGAACTTCAGCAATTAATCACGATTAAAAAATGTTAATCGTTTGACAGCCCTAATATATATATATATATATATATATATATATATATATATATATATATATATATATATATTAGTTCATAAAGGCAATGATAGTGTTTCTTTAAAAGTGTCTTTTAAAGAAAGTATTTCATTTAAATCGGATAACCTGGTGGTAAAGAGATGCATGCTGTTTTTACATTTAAACTTGACTCTGGGAACATCCTGTAGACATTAGTTTGCTGACCTGAGAGACTTTAAAGTACTATATGGACACAAAAAGAAATACTAGTTAGGGGCTTTACTATGTAGAGTCCTTGATAGGTAGCCTGTGAGGAAAGGTCAACACTGAATGAATGTGCTCCCTGCTCTTAATCTTTGTTGTAAGACAGGTTACAGCATTTTGAACCATCTGAAGTCGAGCTACAGCTACTTGGCTCAGGCATAATGTGTATTTCGTCTCCAGTGGTGTAAAGTACTATTATATACCCAAGTATTGTACTTGTATTTGTACTTTACTTGAGTATTTCCACTTTCTAAAACTTTACTACATTTCGGAAGCAAAAAGGCTATTGTATATTTTTTACTTCACTATATTGACTGATTTTTATCAATAACTATAATCCAGTGATATCATATACATTATTCTGAAATGGAACTTTTTTTAGCATAATGAGTACTTTTACTTTTAAAACTTTGAGCATATGTTATTGCAAATACTTTTGCACATTCAAGTAAGTGTAATTTTGAATGCAGGACTTCAACTTGTAACCGAGTTTTTCTCAAAACTATGGTATTGCTACTTATACTTAAGTCAAAGATCTGAGTACTTCTTCCACCACTGTCGGTCTCACCAGTTGCACCAAAACCTCCTCCTCTGTGTCAGATGGGTGGAAGGCGTCCCGACCTCCAGACCACTTCTCCAGACCCTCGCAGATGTCTACCGAGTGATGAGCTCCGGGCCAACCTGTGAAACACACATTAGGCTGTTACAGGTATTCATGAACCCATTTCTCCAAACACTACACCTTAAAGGCACCATGTAGATACTTGGTTACTATATCGATTATAAAGACCCCTTTGTCACTTACTGGAAAATAAACAAGAACGTAGAATCAAAAGCTAATCTCAGTGGTTGGACCTTTTTCCCCAAAATTCCTTGATGTACCTGGTTCTTCAGGTTAAAGTACACCTGAACTGCTGAGGGGGGAAAAGTCAAATATCTACATCAGTTAGAAATTATGAAGAAAATCAGCAACAGCAGTACAATTTTGTGCAAAGCATGTATGATTTGCATTAATTCCCATAACATTTTCTATGATTTAGTTTCTAAGTATCTACAGTACTTGATTGTGGCATAGATGTGTGTGGCCTAGATTTACTCACTCTTGCGGTTGTGCTGGTGTTTAGGGGAGTGAGGCTGGGGGTCTGGACTGCTCTTCCCTGACTCCGTGTCCTCCGAGCTCACTGACACCCTCTGCTGCTTGCTGGGGGAACAACACAAAATAACAGCAAAGCGTCACCAAATGCTTAACACAGTCAGCAGACAAGCTCAGGATAGATGTTATCCTCAGTCACACAATCTAGGGTCAGATCTGATCCACACATCCAACAGCACAGCTGGCCCCAGATCAGTGTCAAGGAACAACTCTGTCCTTTTTATTTTTTCACACAGCCATTCAGGCGCTAGCCAGACAGCAGCACAGAGCACAGATCAGCCATCTGCAAGCTTCTCTGTAAAAGTAGGAAGTAGGACTCACAGATTCACTGACGTGGTGTTAACAACACAGCATGTGTCAACACAAGGGAAGCTCTGGTCTCGATTTATCAAGATCCAAATTTAGAGATTTGGTCACTCCATTATTAAATGCTAAGTAAGAATGCTCCTGGAAAGCAAATTCTACTGTAGCTTGATTAGATCTCAAAAAACCAGCCCTATTTTAAAAACCAGCCATGTGGAAATTAAGAAAAATCATGGGATGAAAACCAAAACTCGTCTTTTTGTCTGCCCTTTGTATTACATGCAAAATAGCAAGAGCAATTGTTTTTTGATATCATGTTAGAAATGCAATGGAGGAGCTGCTAGACATAGGCCTTTCAACGTGGGGAGGGAGTGTGGGGGTCAGTTATGAACCAGAATGGAAGTTATAAAAAGGGGTGCATGTGACGATCAGTATGCAAACACAGCTGCCCTGGGTTTTTGGTCCCCAAGCCGGGCTGGGTGGGTCATGCCAGGACAAGGCGAGGTGAGCCAGGCTGAGTTTACCACTGAGCGTTAGGGCAGGTCAGTGGCGCTGGCCGGGGCGGTGGCTGGGGCGTGGCCGGGGCCGTTGCCGGGGGCTTCGGGGACGGGGACTCCGGGAACGCAGGCACAGAAACACATCAGCAGACAGCGAGACAAAGTCTAGCCCCGGCAGACAGCCCCTAGGTACCCCTCTGGACGGCCGCATGCCCCTGCAGGTGGGGGATGGGGGGAGTGTGGATAGGCAACCAGACAGCAGTGGACAGAGTTGGGCCTGCACCCGTTCTCACACACCACTAACACACAAAGCTTCTACCAAGGCAAGGTGAAATGATATCATCACTTTCACTCAAGCTGTGATCAGATATGAAAACTCAGCAAATGCAGATAGTAGTGCACGTGTGTGTTTTGCATATGCCTTTGTGTGTTTGTGCAACTATAGCCTACAGTCATGCACCTAACATACAACTGTAAATACTGTATCAGTAAACACTGACCTCTCAGAGAGTGGGGGAGAAAGCGGTATGTGTCCAACCATTTGGCCATGTTGATATGCTTCATCTGTGAGAAGAGAAAGGAGCTAATGTATTTTATTTTCAGTGCAGGTTATCATTTGATTTTCAACTTGAATATTAACTTTAGTTTTAAACATGTATGTTTATTCTTTAAAAGTGGCAGAGAGAGAGATCACACCCATAATCCAAACTTCACATTGCTTCCATCTGGTCGTAGCTACAGGAGCTTTGTCCCTTATACCATAGCAGACCTAAATAAAATACCTCACTGAATACTGTGTATAGATGTGTGTGTGTGTGTGTGTGTGTGTGTGTGTGTGTGTGTGTGTGTGTGTATACATGAGCGTGTGTATTCATGCATTCAAGTATATGTGGCGAGACAGAAATGGGCTTGAATGTTTATGTTTATGACCATATTTCCACCATATTTGTTTTGCATATTTGTATGTTTTTTTGTGAGATATGAAGATGTGCAGATTGTGAAAACATCTGCCTACTGTTGAGAACAGTACATTTTCAGAGCTTCCAACCACGTCTCATGCTCTTGGGCTGTGTGATGCAGTTCAATGCACAGAAGCAAGTAAGTGGACCTTTACACTTAGATTCTCATTCTCAGATTAACTTCTGTTATTCACAGACCTCTGAGCAGCTTCTGTTGGTTAGTCAGGATTCTGCGTAGCTCATTGAGCCAAGTCATCTTCACCTCCAATGTAGGAGCCTGAGAGACAACAGAAACGTTACAACAGACGGTCAGTGGATTACAGCATTATGTACTGTATAAATTTCTATCTACGTTTGCAGCTAAAATGTTGCCATTTCTTTTTGTTAAACCTATATTTACTGTACAGTGTATACAATAAATCATTTGTCCGACCAACAGCACTTAACCCAAAGATATTCAGTTTATTGTAAAAGCAGAACGGTAGTAATTATCAAAATTGTTGCCAATTAATTTTCTGCCGATTGACTAATCATTGCAGCTCTAGTTAAAAGAGTGTGTAAAACTACTGTAAAAGTAATAAACTATCAGCGACATACTGTATTTCAACTACTGGCAATGTTGGCATTAAACTTAATTTGACTCCTTACCTGAACCACATACACTTCCTCCCTGCCACTGTACCAGATCTCAAACTTCTTCACATCTCCCTTGACGTTCTCTGTGATCCCCACAGCAGTCATCTGCCAAGAGACATACACTGTTTACACCGACACACACACACACACACACATCATTAGGATGAGCAGCACAAACAGCACATCGTACATCAGACTTACATCATTTAACACATCTGTCCCGTCAGAACACAAACACTCACACACACCTCCGCTGTGCGACTGCTTCCTCCCAACATCCTCAATAATAAATCAAGAGCAGCAGCTGTTGGTGTGACACCTGCTGTGACACCCTCCGCACATCAACACATACAACAAAAGAAGTCTCATAACAATACAGTACATCAGGTTCTGTGGCCAGCTGGGCAACTTACACGTGTTAAAAGGCAACAACACAGACGCCGACATCAACTAAGTGTCTCCAGTAGATCATTCACTTGATTAAACCTAACTATAGATCACGTTAGTGACAGGGGTAATGACTGATTATATGTGATTAACTTTAACCAATATAATAAACCGTTGTCATATTAAGTTTTAATTATTATTATTAAGTGTTACGCCAACCGTTTTTTGGATGTATCCATTCATAGAATTGTGTTTTTTAACTCTAAGCTGTGTTTAAAATGACTTTCTTGTCTTCTTGTTTACTCATTCGCTGCTGTCTACATATTAAACCCAATAGTGTACTCTATAGTAAGCAGTAAATTGAGTTTTTAAACTTATGTATGTACATACTTATGTAAGTGCATGGATAGATAGCAAATAAAGAGTGATTTCAGGCACAGCAATAGTTTGTTCTTATGTAATCAAAACAAGTCTGAGTTTATGTAGTTTACCCACAAAAGTAGGCTGTATGTAATAACCCTCCTCATGATATTTTATACTAATTTTACCAACTTCCCACTGACAAACCGACATAACAAAATATTTAAAATTACTTAGAATTTGCTTTGGAGCAACATGTTATTTTCTCACGCTTTAGACTTAAAGACTTATAGACTTTAGACACTTTAGTACTGTATGCTTACATAGCAGCACAGAGTACTGGAATAAGTGATCCACTAAGGACATTTGTTTGATTTTGGTATTCATGGTCAAAACCTATTTTAACATATTTTAACCAGCGGTGGAAGAAGCGTTCAGGTCTAAGTAAAACCAGCATTAATACAGTGTAAAAATACTCTGTATTAGCATCAAAATATACCTAAAGTACCAAAAGTAAAAGTACTCATTGTGTAGAAAGGCGCATTTCAGATTCATATACAGTCAGGTCCATAAATATTGGGACATCGACACAATTATAATCTTTTTGGCTCTATACACCACCACAATGGAGTTGAAATGAAACGAACAAGATGTGCTTTAACTGCAGACTTTCAGCTTTAATTTGAGGGTATTTACATCCAAATCAGGTGAACGGTGTAGGAATTACAACAGTTTGTATATGTGCCTCCCACTTTCTAAGGGACCAAAAGTAATGGGACAATTGGCTGCTCAGCTGTTCCATGGCCAGGTGTGTGTTATTCCCTCATTATCCCATTTACAAGGAGCAGATAAAAGGTCCAGAGTTCATTTCAAGTGTGCTGTTTGCATTTGGAATCTGTTGCTGTCAACTCTCAATATGAGATCCAAAGAGCTGTCACTATCAGTGAAGCAAGCCATCATCAGGCTGAAAAATCTAAACAAACCCACCAGAGAGATAGCAAAAACATTAGGTGTGGCCAAATCAACTGTTTGGAACATTCTTAAAAAGAAAGAACGCACCGGTGAGCTCAGCAGCACCAAAAGACCCGGAAGACCACGGAAAACAACTGTGGTGGATGACCGAAGAATACTTTCCCTGGTGAAGAAAACACCCTTCACAACAGTTGGCCAGATCAAGAACACTCTCCAGGAGGTAGGTGTATGTGTGTCAAAGTCAACAATCAAGAGAAGACTTCACCAGAGTGAATACAGAGGGTTCACTACAAGATGTAAACCATTGGTGAGCCTCAAAAACAGGAAGGCCAGATTAGAGTTTGCCAAACAACATCTAAAAAAGCCTTCACATTTCTGGAAAAACATCCTATGGACAGATGAGACAAAGATCAACTTGTACCAGAGTGATGGGAAGAGAAGAGTATGGAGAAGGAAAGGAACTGCTCATGATCCAAAGCATACCACCTCATCAGTGAAGTATGGTGGTGGTAGTGTCATGGCGTGGGCATGTATGGCTGCCAATGGAACTGGTTCTCTTGTATTTATTGATGATGTGACTGCTGACAAAAGCAGTGAAGTGTTTCGGGCAATATCTGCTCATATTCAGCCAAATGCTTCAGAACTCATTGGACGGCGCTTCACAGTGCAGATGGACAATGACCCGAAGCATACTGCGAAAGCAACCAAAGAGTTTTTTAAGGGAAAGAAGTGGAATGTTATGCAATGGCCAAGTCAATCACCTGACCTGAATCCGATTGAGCATGCATTTCACTTGCTGAAGTCTATGCGTTCCAGACTTCAGGCTGTAATTGAATGCAAAGGATTTGCAACCAAGTATTAAAAAGTGAAAGTTTGATTTATGATTGTTAATCTGTCCCATTACTTTTGGTCCCTTAAAAAGTGGGAGGCACATATACAAACTGTTGTAATTCCTACACCGTTCACCTGATTTGGATGTAAATACCCTCAAATTAAAGCTGAAAGTCTGCAGTTAAAGCACATCTTGTTCGTTTCATTTCAACTCCATTGTGGTGGTGTATAGAGCCAAAAAGATTAGAATTGTGTCGATGTCCCAATATTTATGGACCTGACTGTATATTGAATTACTGGATTATAATTCTTGCTGCATTAATGTGCTTATCACTTTAATGTTGCAGCTGCTAAAATTGGGCTAATTTGAATTACTTTATACATTGCTGGGTAACTAAACGTATAATACATCCTAATGTATTATTTGATTTCTATTTTGTATTAATAATCTAAATCTGCAAAGTAACCAGTAACTAAAGCTGTCAAATAAATGTAGTGGAGTACAAAAGTACAACATTTGCCTCCAAAATGTAGTGGAGTAGAAGTATAAAGTAGCATAAAATGGAAATACTCAAGTACCCTAAAAAGTACAGTACGTGAGTAAGTTTATTTGATTATATTCCACCACTGATTTTAACCATTATTGGCTGATGTTCCAAAAAGACTGGTGTACTCCTCTGATGCACCCAAACAAAGACACAGACCAACCTTGAGACAGTGCTTGAAGCTGTAGCAGGGGGTTTTGTCGCAGCCGTCTCCGTGCTCCTCCCTCCGCTTGCAGAAGAGCAGAACTCTCTCGTACAAGAAGAGGTGTCTCTGCATCGGCTTAAAGCGAGCTAGCTCCTTCATGCGTGTGGGCCCTTTCTTATGGCTGATCCACACACTAAACGAACCCTGCATCAACACACGGCCCAGCTCGCAAATGTCACCCTACATATGATGGAAAGAGGAATTTATGTGTGAGCCTTTGTTGTTAGCATATTCTCTGTAAAAATGTACGTTGGAGAACATTAATTCAAGTTTAGAAAATGAGAATGTCCACCTCATATCCTGTGATGGCTATCTGATGCATAGAGTCATTGACTGATTTTAACAGGTCCAGCATTGCTGTTAATGCCCCCTGCAGTTCTGAAGTCCCCTCACAATCTGGACTGTGTTTCAGAAGTTCCTGAACACACAAACAAAAGAACACAAACACAAATTCATGCAAAACCACACATAAACACAGTAGCTATAACAGTGCACTCTAGTGGTGAATACGTAAAATAAAGAGGGGAATCTGAATTAATTGCTACATAGCCGGAGCTGATCGAACACATGTACTGTATGCAGTTTGGGACAGCTGTTCTGAATGTAGATTTTTTTTTCATTTTTTTTTTATTCACAGAGAGGCCTAATAGGAGAATTAAGTATTTTGAATACACTGAAGATATTATTTGCTGATTGGAACTACACATTTAAGGCCAATTTCATGAAAAATATAGCCTCAAATCTTCTGTCTCACATACTTGAAGGCAATCAACTTTGTGTGTATGTTTGTGACACCACCCCCTGTCTAACCTTAAGCAGCAGTTGGTATTTGGTGAGGCGTTGGACTGGTTTCAACAGGTAGGAATCCAGGCCCAGTTTGTGCTCCAGCTTTTTTTGACACTCCTTCACAAGGAAGACAAATGCAAGCACAATGAATAAAAAGTTGGTCAATGATGGCTTTTTAATTGTAACTGTAAAACTAC
The DNA here is from genome assembly GCF_031162955.1 of Sander vitreus. Lineage (NCBI taxonomy): Eukaryota > Metazoa > Chordata > Actinopteri > Perciformes > Percidae > Sander > Sander vitreus. The sequence continues at coordinate 14,162,194 of NC_135864.1, forward strand.
CTTGCTGTATTACTCAGTTTCTATTAGTAGAAGTTTAGTATAAAACAAACAGTACTTGACATATTGTAAACCTATCTTGCATGGCACCAAAACAGTAAATTAATCAGACAAAAATTGCTGTTTTAAAAGTGAAATCATGGCAAAACTGACCTGAAAGAAGCCACAGTCTGAGAATTGTCTCCACAGTGCCTCAGAGCGTGGCTTATTCTGACAGTAGCATTCATACATTTGGAAACTCTCTTTCTGGGGAGACAGTAAAGAGACATCTGTTCAAAAAATATGGAAAGAAATGATGCTAGAATAATCAAATATAAAGAAGCTACGCAAAATAACAACATTTAACAATTTACCCGCTCCAGAAAACAAGCTCCCACACTTTCAGGAGCCTCCAGGCATCCTTCCAGGTCCTGAAGGAAAACCCTGGATTCCCAGAAAGGTCAAAAGCCAAGAATTAGAGCTCAACCATCTTAACCCGAACCCTCCCATGCATCAGCCTTAATACAATAACTGGCTGTTAGGAACTTAGCCAGCGCCTGTTTCATGTGACTAAGTGTTTTGCATGTACAAACAGTCCTTTTTTGTCATTTGTAAATGTACTTATGACCAATCCATTCAATAACATTTTTTATGTTCTTTCCTTTCCCCTAGAGAGCTTGCTGGTTTATAACTCTAGCATATACACAAGATATCAATACAGAAACATTATAAATCAATGGATATCTCTCAGTACCACACACTTACTTCCAGGTAGCATGGTGTATTTGGCTCTAAAAATCAACAAAATGAGCAGGAAGGCATACTCTGTCGGCAAGAGTGGAAACCCAACACTTAAAAACTCCATTGCGCATTTGCCATATTAAAGATGGTCTGTGGAGTTTTTCTTGTAAACAAATTAAAATGATTTTTACATTCAGTGTTAGTCACCCAAAACATATTTTGTGTATCATTGAGGTCTAACAAACACGTAGAGTGCATTGTTTAAACCATGTTTACTAGCTTGCAGTCTTATTTTTCTCTGCCTTTGCTGGCACTTTGCTGCATGTCTTGGATAAGAAAATTATTTTTCTAAATCTGGTAAGCTATACACTGATTGACCACCAAATCAATGTAAAGCTAACAGTCACGTTGGAACCACATTTCTCTCCTTATGACTCCTTATGTTTTTTTTGAATCTTTTGCATACTTAACATACATTCTTATCTTTGTATTTCAAAGAGATCCTATGTGATGTGAGGCATTGATCACTTGCCTGCTGTGAAAGTTGTAGATCTCAGGCATGTTTCCAAAGAGGATGTCTCTCTTGCTGCGCAGGATCGGGGGCAGAAGCCCTGACAGAGCTGGGTTGTCCATCTCAGCCCTGTAACCCTGCAATATTTAATCATAGCAACACAATTAAAGGTGCTGTAGGTAAGATTGGGAAGATCTAGGACAAAAAATGTGAACATCAACAACTTCTCAGTCCTTCCCCCCCTTTCTGCTAAAGCCCAAAACGTTCTCCTAAGCCCCTCCCCCCACAAGGGAGAATGAATTCGTGAGCAGTGATTGACACACAGACACACCCAAACATGCAGTACACACATGGGAGAATTAACCATAAAGTGTTAATATTTTTGTGTGACATAACAAATAGGGGGAAAGTGTGTTCTCTCACCAGCAGAACTGACAGCAACTCTTCCACATAGATTCTTTCTGTCTCTATGAGTTCCCTCATGACATGACTGTGACACACACACATACAGAAGTAGACACAGAGAAGTAGAGAGAGAGAGAGCCAGAGGGCATTATTAGCACTGAACAAAGAGAATCACAAAGTCAACGGCATCAAGAGCAGTACTGAGGACAGACAGATGGGTCGTCAGATGCCTTCTTCTCACCGCTTCAAGAGATCAGGGCTGTCCTCTCCATCCAGACTGTACGAAACGCAGCTCCGGCTCTCCTGGTAGTCGTGGATCACCTCTATCTGAACACACAAAAGATCGACAACACTGACTCTTCCAGTTGGATTTAGAGAAATGATTAATATACCAAACAAATGACTGGACCAAACAGGAAGAGGTAGATACGGAAATTATAAGATAATAAACATTTGGGGGGTTCAATGCATCTGTGAAAGTGAAAGGAAGTAAAAAATAAAAATAAAATAAAAAAGCTTTTCATTTTTTCCTTACTTTTCTAGGGTTGGGGCTCTTTCGGGATGCTCTCTTCCCAGGCAGGGAGAGGTCGAATGTAAACTTCAAACCATCGCCTGTAAAAGCCAGATCATCAGCCGCAGCAGCAGCAGTTCATCAAAGTGTATGAGTGTAATTCACATACAGTATATTACTATATGATATGATGAGGCATATTGAGGAGATTTAATTAGTTAAATTAAGCACACACCCTAAACCAAAACAATATTTTATTTATTGACTGTGTGCACAATGCGAACACGATAGCCTCAAAGAGATTTGCTCGCCCTTCTTTTATGACCATTTTATTCCCCAGTAACTTAAAAAAAACATGAATCAGTCATGATTGGCATTTGAGGTAATCAATGCTAACTTTAAAGGTTCGGCCTGGAACCACTATGTAAAGATCCAAAGCAGCGATTGGCACGACTGTCAGTGTGCTTTTGATCCTAGCAGCTGAATCCTTACATGATAATTCAAGCTCAACTTAGCCCTTGCATGTGCCATGTTACATTCATCAGTGGTATGCATGCAAGTGTGTGCACATACATACATACATACGTGAACACCGAATCCAATTGATCAAAGCTAACCACTTTTCCCTTCATCTTCTCTCTTAAATGGCTGCTGTCCCTAGTATCACCGGATGTTCACAATCACTTTCATTCTCTTTCTTGTTACTACTCTCATTAGTATGGCTTCATATCATGAAGAACAAAACCTTAAAGAAATGAATGGACATAGAAAAAGCCCCAATTGATTGAGACACATTCAGTGGATACAATAGAAAGAAAAGCATGCCAGATAACACATACAGTATTAATTGGGTACCACTGTACTGTATATGGTTAGCTTTGTGCAACGTCCCTTGAGACACAAAGGGAGATGAAAGGTTCTTTAATGTATATGAACCACATATGGTTTTATAGCAGCTATCCTGACTAATAGAGCCGTCAGGTACTTCCCAGCGGACTGATTATACCTTCTAGCCTCGCTCCAGCTTGTTTATAAAGGTGGACACCTTAGGCTTACTGTGATGTGTTAATTTAACCATGGTCCCTAAAGGAAAGATGGAAGGAGGGGGGGCGAGGGGAGGGATTGGTGCCAGGCCGTGTGTGTGTGTGTGTGTGTGTGTGTGTGTGTGTGTGTGTGTGTGTGTGTGTGTGTGTGTGTGTGTGTGTGTGTGTGTGTGTGTGTGTGTGTGTGTCTGCGTTGTACCATGTTTGGGGGAGAAGAGCGGGGACTTGGCACGTGGTTGGTTTTCAGGCCTGGGGGCCACCAATTGGATCGGTCGCACGTGTTTATCAGCCAGCTTTCTTAGAGAAGCCTGTCGGCTCTGGATCATCTGCTGCACTGCTGCATGCTTCTCAAGCATTTTCCCTATCTGGGCCTACCAGAGAGAGAGAAGGACACAGAGGTAGGAAATTCAATTGTGATGTAAAATCCAGAAAAAGTGCTGGTACTGAGAAACATAAACACGGAAATGATTGCAACAAGGTCATTGTGTATGCTTGACACCTGTAGTTTTATAAACAGGTTTATATGTTAGTTTCAAGGTTAAAAAAATGCTTCACAAGTTTTATTGCTCAAGTGGATGGTCTAAAAATCTCAAAATAGTTTTCAGTTAAAAAATTATTGTTGTGGTCACTGACCTGCAGCTGAGGTGTGATGACAGCCTCGTACTCGATGGCCAGGATGTCAGGTCCTAAGCTAAGCATAGACGGGGCCCCCTCCAGAAACTGCTCAATGTCCCTCAAAGCAGCCTGGGCCCCCTCCTTAGACTGGTACTTATCTATCAGCTGATTGGCCAGCAGATACGCTCCATCATCACACCAAGTGTGGGCCTGAAGATGGAGAACACACGTGTATCGCTGAAAAAAAAATCTGTGAGTGCTGATGTGTATTTGTGTGTGTGTGTGTAGATACACGCCTCAATACCTGTTCAAGACAAAGCAGCAGCTGGTGTGTTTGCAGAAGACGAGTGTGTTTGGTCTTTAGAGCAGCATTGAGTGTATCACAGTAGTGGCGAAGCTCGTTGCAGCGCTGCATAATAAGAGCCATGGCATAGTGGTGACCGGCTGATAGCTGGTGTCCGTGAAGGATGATGATCTGAGCTCGAGACATCACCTCCTGATTGAGCCAACAAAGAAATACAAGAAGGAATGAGTCCATTATTTTGGACACTGTAACCACTATATGTATCTGTATAAGTGCTGTTATTTTCAAATATTGCTAACACTGACCTGTGCATTTGATTCTAGACTGTCCAACCTTTTGAGAGCCTGTTCTGTTTGGACTAGAGTGTCAACAGATATGGACAGCTCCCTCTCCTGAGCCATCAGATGCTCCAGACACAACTCCATCTAGACAAAAAACACACACCATCAGATACACACAGACTAAAAAGTAAAACAACACCAGTCTAAAGCCAACCTGGTGGCTCCTAGAGGCATTACAACCTACATTAAAACTTGAGCCTGGGAATTGCACAAGGCAGTAGCTCATCAAGTGCCCAAAATGATGATGTTATCCTCTGGGGAGTATGAAAATATGGGCACAAACACACAAAAACATACATACATGTAAACATGATAAATATATGGAGTTCTTACCTCCTGAAAGCTTTGTTCGTATCTAAGCAACTGTAGGTACTGATGGAGTTTCAGATGATGCTTCTCAAAGAAGCCATCGAAGGCTGACTCCATGTCTCTGAGCTGAGCAAGAAGCCTAAAAAACAGGGTGACATTGCCATCATTTACTGTAAAGCGCTTAGTAAAGTATTTGAGGTTTACAATTTGACTATAAATGTGAGAATTTTCTTAAACCAAAGAGAGCAGCCTTACCTCTGTACTGTCTCCCAGTCCAGCCTCACATCCCACTGGGAGTCATCCTCCTTTCCCGAGCTCTCCAGGCTTGCGAGAAGATTACGACCTTCCTTTGACACGGACCTGATTGCATCCTGTCAAATAGAGCAATATTTACATAATAAATGAGCAGTATTCAAAATAGTACTTCATAAAATGCAACTAGATCTTTTTGCAAAACAAAAATTGGTTATCATTGCGGTAAATAAATGAATAATTGCATCTTGTATGAAAACATTTTAAAGCTCACCTTGAGTTTCCTGTACTTGTCAGTGTGAGACTCAAGGAGATACTCGATGGTTTTCCCCTCATCAGACAGCGCCGTCTCTGCCAGCTCCGTGCCAAAGCCCTGTAGCATCTGTGCAATGTCTTTGACTGTGACAGCAAAACTTTCAATAGCCTGTAGTGGAAGAAAAAAATATAGAGACCTGTGAAAGGAGAACAATCTGTGGCTCAGTGTCCTTAAGATATTGGTGGAATTCTGACAGCAACAATGCACCAAGACACATCAGTATCTAGGGTGAAGGTATAGGAGGGAGACACAGCACAACCATCCAACACACTGGAAAGGTTTCAAGCAGTAGCTTTATCAAACTGGTAATATATATCCCATTATATATATATATATATATATATATATATATATATATATATATATATATATATATATATATATACATATATATACTGAGACCAATGAATATACAGTATCATGCTTGACTGAGGTGAACCTCAAAAAATAAAATAACAGGGAGATGATGAAGAATGATACTGTATATTCATTGGTCCCATATGTTTCAGAATTGATTTGTAGCTTACTGTTCGTAAAACAATCCAGTCACTATGACAATAGTCCAAAGTGCCTCCAAACTCTGAAGTCAGCTGGTTCTCATCGATGTAGTGCAGCAGGTCTGTGACCGAGCTCAGCATCACCACCTAAAGGTGCAGACAAAATCTGAGACCTCACAAAGAACACTTTGTGCTTTTAGCAAAGTTACAAGAGTGGCATGATCATGCCTTCCCTTATATGTATATCTTTACCTAGTGTTTTTGAAATACATAATTGATTCATTTTCTTTTTTTTAATTGAAAAATAGTTTGGGTACATCTCTTTGCCATAGGGGAGGAGGTATGATTGGTCATTAAAGGGTCATTAGAACCACTAGTATGTCCATGAGGTTGTTTGTAATAGTCACAGTCTTTGGAAATGGCATGACAAACATCTTTTTTACCTATAATTTAAAAATTAAAGTACTTAGATTACCAGAATATTAGAAGCATCCTAGGATAACCCACTTTATGATAGTATTTGTTTCAAAACTGAAACCAACATGTTTTCTTGGCTGTGTCCACCACAGAACATTTTGACTCATGGAGATCAGGGTTGGAACAAGAACGAGGTGTACCTTGTTGTGATGTGGGACATGTTTGGTAACTGAGGAGGAGCTGCCTTACTGGCATCTTGAGCATGAAGTCCTCTTGGCTGAAGCGAAAGCCAATATCAGTAACAGTGCGGTGGAAGAAGCTGGTGGGTCGGAGCACCAAGACCAAGTGAAGGTTCCCAGGAAAGGAGGCCTTGGAGAGGGAAGAGAGGTCCACTGTCATATTGATGATGCTGCATATGTGGATTTGGTATAAAACTTTGTATTTAAGCTCAGGGTGCAACATAAACTAACTCCTGTATGCAGAAGAAGAGATATGAGCGGCAAAGAAAAAACCATTAACAAGCTCTAATCCTCCACATCTAACAGGAGAGACTTCAGGTCTCAACCATTTTGTCACTCAGACGATTACTGTCAGCCTAATGGATTCAAGGTTCAGTCAGTTCACCATTTACACACGTCATATGCTGCATTTCATCTTCAAGTCGTTTGAGGTCCTTGCCTGACTGAGTAGGAATTTCTGCTCAGTTCCCACATCATACTCAAGACCCATGGACTGTATTATATCAGTATATATCTAATCAAGCCTACTGCAGATGCATTGTAAAAAAATAAAGTAAAATAAAGGAATTTGATATTGTATCTATAAAAAAAAATCTCAATTCAGACTTGCACTTTTACATCATAGGTAAAGTGATGTAAAATCATCCTCTGTAGTAGGATTAATATGCAATATTGCCTCCTATGTATTTTGTCTTGTAATACACCAATAATGCATGCATTTGAGTGTGACGCAACTTCTGTATTTCATTTGTCCTGACTAGACCACGAAGGGTCAATACTGTAACTCAAGCTTCTGATTTCAGGATAAACATGCATTCAAAAGCCACACATCAGTCTGTTGAGATTTCACACACAGCCAGTCGCATGACTAAGCAGAGGTGCGCTCTGCACCGCAGTGCTACACACCGCACAGTACTCGGTGCCACTGCCGCATTCACACTGCCCGCCCAAAAACTTCACCCCAAACTCTTCACACGGTGAATAAAACTAATCAGCAGCTCATTACCGGGCTCCGGCGGATCTTCGGCATTCCCTGCCGGTAAAAGCAATCATACATGGTGTTAGAAGCCATCTCGGTTAAATGCAAGTTCCCGTCCGTCCGGTGGAAATCGGTGCCAAGCTATGGTATGCAGCTGACTCCGGCTGCCTGACCACAGCCGCAGCGCTGCTGCTGCTGCCTCTCAGACGGAGGCAAATATACTCTTTGACGGAGGGTGCCAGCGCTGACTGCAATGTTTCCCTCCCGCCCGCCTTCCTCCTCATCCTCAGCACCCCGCGTCATCACACAGTTTTTGCTTACTCATTCATTTGCAGCAATATGCAGTACAAACAGTGTTTCCGCTTCTCTTCAAACTACAAACCACATGAAACTATACACTAAACAGAAAAGCCCTGTGATAGTATGTACACAAAAAAATAGTAGTTTGATCTGATAGGTGCCGTCCAGGTGCCGCTCAGGTTTTCAGCACCATGGACAGCGACTCATAAATAAATCAGTAGCATATGCACATAGCTATTTTGCAGCTCACAAGCAACGATCGGTCATATACATGATGTCTAAACAGATGGCCTTGATGAAATAAAAAATTAAACTCACTGCTATCCTGGCAAGTGCAGTTTTGATAGAGGCCCATGTATCCAGTCTTCGGTCTAAAATGATGATAAATTTTACTCCAGGTTGTCTGGTTCTGTAAGAAACATTAGGCAATTGTATACAGCTGTAATATAATTTTGTGCAATTATTGAGGATTTGGTGATAAGACCAGTCAAGAGCAGATGGATTAGTCAAATCATGTCATTTATAGGTGCTTTTACAACTACATACATTAGTTCTTTATCATTCAAAATTCACTGCAATGGCATAACACAATGTAAACTTTCCTAATCTATTGGGAGAGAAAAAGAGGTTTGGACATAGAGGGCATCAATAGGACATTTGACACTATGGAGCAGTAAAGACCAGCTGTGCTCAGAATACAAGCGCTGGGTTTTTGGTGCACTGCAGACAGTCAGAGAGAGGGAGAGAATCAGACAGAAATAGACAAAAGAGGACACACCGAGGGATGAGTGTGAGGTATGTAAAGACTTTGGCTAAAGCTTCCTCGGGAATGTCACTGAAAGCGGAGCACTCTGGGAGGGTGATGATGACACTGGAGTCTTCCCCACGGCCCCCTGGGAAGAAAGATATAAGCAATCAATTTTATTTTTGAGATTAGTACAGGTGGGACACCACCTGTCACTAAAGACTCTTATTGAGATATGACTAAACAAGGCCTCACCTGACAGGTATGCCACCTGTTTCTCTATGTAGCCTCCCACCTCCTTCAAGCTTACAGGGACAGTCACCTCTGGAAGAACACACACAAATTATAACAGCTAAGGGAATTGGTGTGCACTAGAAAACTAAGGGTCTCCACTATAAATCAAACTTTACTCTAATTAAAACAATATGTTGAAGAATGTCAGTACACATAAAATAAAAGAATAATTGTGAATCTGAGAGCTGTTTCATAGTCTCTAAAACACACAAAACCACAGTCTAATGAAGTCACTTGGCCTAAATAACGTTTCAAAGGCTTTTCCACAGTGACGACCACACTGAAGTTTTGACATAAAACTGCTCACATTTAAAAGCTAGACAGACTCATACCTATCAGCTTTAATCTGAAAATAGATTGTTGCTATTCCATGACAATAATCAACAGATACTGTATATATGCTGCCTTACTGTGGCAGATCTAAATCCTGCATCTGGTGCAAATTTTACAATGACATCATTAAAATGCATTAGCTCATTTACTGTACAGCATCTGAAGTGATGTTGGTGTAGTGTGAAGTTAACTGGCAGATAGCCCGGTGTCTCATGCTTGGTGCCTTTGGTGTTCTTGTCTGAGTGGTCAATACACGCACACAGTTTCTTGTAGAGCAGTCAGTGCAGTTCAAAAGAGGCTTTCATGCACTTTGGTGCACCAAGAATCATTCAACCACGTGTAGAAAGCAGACACAACGACACATTAAGACTGTTTGCATATGCTCACATTTCATTTACAGTAGAATTAATGCATATAGGGGAAGATCTTAAGCAGAGTAAGGGACACTTTAATATAACTTCCCAGCTTTCTCCCAAACAAGAACTAACAGACATACTGTAGGAGCGAAAACTAAGCAGTATTAGGGCACTTGCTTATTAAAGCCATACTAAACTAAATGTTCAGCAGTTAATGCAACAGATCTACAGGGCAGTCAATTTGCTCACAATTCATTGTTTCCTCATCCATAATGGATTTAGGAGAATTAAAAAAACAGTCTAAAAAAGATGACAGAGGGCAAAAGAAACAGAGAGAGAGGAGAGGTGTTATTTTCCAGTGTCTGTCAGGCTGTCAGGAAGTGAGTAATGAGCTCTACTGGTAACTGCTGAATATTTTATATGCATCTGTAACAGAGTAGCTGAGCCAAGCTGGGCCAGAGCAGGACCAATGGCTGTACTGTGCACACACAGTCGCTGGGTAAAGTTACCGTCACACTGGAATAGTTATATAACCCTAAATATCCTGTGCCAAGTTGAGACAGGTATTAAACAAATAGATGCCATGTTGTTAACATTTTCCATTGGGATAAGTGCAATATAAAGGCATATTATGCTTTAAATTATTTATATAAAACAATGTGTGAGATTGCGAAATGTATGTGTTTATGTAATGTTAATGAGTAAGTTCCAAGCTCATAAATAAGAAGCCAATGATATAATCTGCTAAATAAATTATTGGAGCAGCTAATGTAAAAAAAACACACTGATACACAAGCACTCACATTGCGGACCTCTACTGTATTTGATCAAGGAAGGGCAGCCTGAGCTGCAAACTGCAACGTTGTTGATAAACTTGTGGAGATATTGTACTCTCTCTTCATGCTGCCCAACTTCCAGCACAGCCCATGATGGAATTAATTTAAGGACACTGCCAAATCAAATGCCTTGTAGTCTGTCAATCAAACAAGGGAATGAATAAAGTACTGTTTAGCATAAATAACTCACTTATACGCACACACTTCTAAACAGTTAAATGTTATCAAAGTAGGAAATGCTGAGGTTTTCTTTGAGCTGGCATGATGTCCTTTCCAGATGACATGCAGGGTGGTGTGCACAGGCGAAAGTCAAATAACCTCTGTTTACTCCTCTGCTCTTACACAGAGAATGTTTGCCAGTGTGAATGGAAAAAGAGATTTGGTGCCAGTCAGGAACAGATCTAGACTCCAAGAGCAATCCTTACAGTCTGCATACAAAGCTGAAGGCTGGGAGCTTATCTCTGTTGTCCAAACAGTGATAACCATCTACACTGAATTCATTGCATACAGCTTCTATAAAAAGCATTCACCTATGTAACTTTTCGCTTTTTATTATTTTACTACATTGAATCATGGTTTTTTTTATTTGGCTTTTTTAAACAGTGATCCGTGTGGGAAGAATCTCTACAAAATGAGGCATGTCAAAGGGGTGCGTATACATTTTATAGGCACCATAAGACGTCAATATAAATAGGTTGGAAGTATATTAAACCCACACATGTTGAGGCTGTTTGAACATGACTTCTGTCTGAATATTAACTAGTGTTAAGACCCAAAAAGCAGAAACACGTAATCCCTTACAGAGCAGAAATCCCCTCTTGAACATGTTCATAGTACACAGAGGCCTAGCCTCATAGTATTTTAGGTCATGAGATATTTTGCTAAACAAAGCTTTCACTGCTAAGGGGATTAGACTGGTGGGTGGCATTCTGATAGAAAAGGGTAAAAGAAAATTGTGGCTTTTACCCACTGGGATACAGGAAAACTAGATTGGTTTAAGACCAGAAAGGCTTAGATAGTAAAACCCTAGTCAATAGCTTCACATATATTTGGCTGGGCAGCCCATATGCCATATGACAGAAATGTGGGTACTTTAGAAGACATTTGGTAGTTTTTAGAGTGTTATTTGACACTAATAGAACAAAATATTTTGTGCTGTGAAAGGAGGAATATTTTTGGTTTTCCAATGCTACTGTATGAGCTGCTAGCCTTTGTAGTGTTGATTCATCAACAACTTGGAAAACTTGGAAAGGCAAATCTTTATAAATAAAACTCTGTGCTCATTGATGCTGAAACTTGCAGGAGCAAACATGGTAAACAGGTAAAAATGTCTCATCAAGTGATGTTTAAGCACTGAAAGGAGTTAAGGTGTCAGTTCTGAAAGCATTTCAAATTTCAGCTTCACATTGATTCCTGTAAGCAACTGACTTATAGGTGATAAAGGTGAAGAGTTAGTGCTGAAAGCAGTTCAAAACTTTGTCCATATATTATGGCATATATTATATAGTCTATGATGCATATGCACTGAAAGCAGTTAAACAGTTCAAGTGTAAGAGACAAACATAGTTGGACTGTCATTTGAAAAGTAAGCAATGAATTTCAGTTAAAACTGAAGTGTTGGAGATAGTTGAAGTGTGTGCAATGTGAATAACTGTTTGAAAGCATACACAGCAGCAAGTTTAGGTCATTGAACTTTCGGTTGAAGATTATGTTGTCTAGCTAACATTCAGACACTGAAGACAGAACATTTTACTTTTACTGCGCTATGGCCTTTGTAGGTGACTCATAATGATTCACATGGCTTTCTGTCATACAAGATTATTAGACAGTGTGGTGTTGACCATACTACTGTCACTGCAGCAGTTCATGGTATACTCTACCAGCTGGAATACGTGATTACAGTATAACACAGACTTTAAATGATAAGCAGGACAACACCAAAAGGGAGATTCAGACTGTACTCTTCTATTGGGTGTTGCCTGACAACACAGTCATAAGGCCCTGTGTCACGAGTAGTGTGTATATTGTAGGTTTACTTTGCAATGCTAACATTTTTCTAAAGGAGCCAAAGAAGGCTCACACACTTGTGGTGTAGAAGGGAGAGGGCAATAGGTGAGCTACGTAAAGGATCATGTGTTTTTACTCATAAAGTAAATGCTGAATGTATGGTTATTGTTTCATACAGCAGTGTTTTCTTCATGCTCACCACTGCATCCTCTGTAAACAGATTAGGACAAACCCAGAGAGTGACTCACATTTCACACAGAGAGAAAAGACAACGTGCCTGGTATGAATAGAAACTCAGCATGGCCTTGTCTCTGTTACCTACACAGCCCAGACCAGGTACAATGAACCCACATTAGACATAAAAAGGCAAAGGCCCATCAATTAAACAATAACTCAAGGCTGCCAAGGTCCCAACGTAATCACATTAGCCTCTGGAGGAAGCTCCACATCAGGTGCTATTTCTGTCCATCATCTTACCTTCATTCTCCATTTTTTTCTGCCTTTTGCAAGACAGACCTTCAGAGTGATGACTGACAAATGATAAGGGAGATGTTGTTTTTGATGATTCTTATGTTAATGACATTATTTTATCAAAATTACCATAACCCTTTCTCCTTTTCTGTACTAAATTCAGTTGTTGCTTTAAGATAAAGACTAACTGTTGACTGTTCATTAGCCTCGTAGTTTAATACATGACACAGCAACATACCCTGAATATTAAAAGCTGCATTATGTGCTTTGTGAACATCCTATTCTTTTGTTCAAATGGGTTAAATACATCAGCAGCATGCATTTTATTTCCATCACTATCCCACTCTGATCTACAACCCACAGTCTACAAAATATCACTATGGATGAATATCTATCCATCTGTGATGGCTTAAAATAGCTGACATAATCCCTGCAATGGCTTGGTGTTGGAGCAAAGCTGCAGGAACTGGCACATCAATAATACTGACTAACCTAGAGGGTGCAGTTCTCTAGCTACCTCCTCTATTTGTTCTCAGAAGTTACAAATGAGCACAGTAAATCAAACTCAATGGACTTCTGCTACAGTGTTTTTAGGTTTCAGTCTGCTGAATATAACAATGCCAAATGTAGTTGTAATGGGAAATACAGTAGTTTCAGAGCAGATACAGGATTATATTGAAAAGCCTGCTAGCGGCCAACAGAAGTTAAATGAGGACAGTCAGCATCATGTTAACTTACGCTGCAGAGTGCTCTCCAGCTGGGACCCAGCCTGCAGAAGGCAGCGGTAGCCCTCCATCTCCCCCTTGGACCCTTTCTCCGGCTCTCTCTCCCCCTGCAGTGAGGCTGGGCCCATTCCCTTAGTCTCTGACACAGGATCAGGCTGGGAGAACTGATGCTGTTGTGGGAGGTATTGACAGTAGTTCAGGCCTCATATCCTCTTCAGAGTCCTGTAGCCCTGCATAGTGTTCCTATAATCGAGGAACAGGGAAACTTGTGCCCACCCGCCTCTGAGGGTCCCAAGATCCAGACGGGATAGTTCCTGGAGGCTGCTGCTGGATCTTCCTGACCTTGAGCTGCACAGAGGGCCTCCACACTGAGCAGCACACTTACAACAAGAGATCTGTCCACATAAGCAGAAAACAGTGGTTTGCTGTCCTCACCCAGACAGGGTGTAATGAGCTTTTCCCCTCATACACACACACACACACACACACACACACACACACACACACACACACACACACAAACACATAACACTAGTGCCGGCAGACACAAGTAGCTGCTGCTCTTAGCAGCAGCTACTTCAAAACAAACTAGGCTCCATCTGGCTACTGCTGTCTGTCTCTCTCTCTCTCTCTCTCTGTCGCCCCTCCCTTTCCCTCTCTCTCTCTGGGCTTTAGTGCGTCAGCTCTGCACCGAGCAGAGCTCAAGTCTGCTCCTGACACACTGCCAACTCCCTCCCAACTTTTCCTTAACTTCACACTCCCGCATGCTCTTTTTTGCAGTTTTCTATGCCTTCAGTATAATGCTGACTGTACTACAGTAAGCTGGATTGTTAGGCTGCCATGTTTCTGTCCCCACTTTATTCAGCTCTACTATAATATAGATACACACACAGTGTTGAATAGATCTATTGTAAACAGAAAATAAAAATGTATCCACACCCTTTAGCCAACAACTTTGGCCCATGCTAAGTACAGCCTTTAATACACAACAATCACATTCAAACAGAACAAATATGAAAGGGTGTCATTGTGGACATACTGATACACAGAGCCTTTCTCAACTCAACCCCCCCACTGCTATACCCACAACTACTCTGAATGGATGAGTGTTCATTAACAGCAGAGACTCAAGTGGAGAAAACAGATATATAAATGTATATAAACCTCATCTGCAGTGACTCACAGTGCTTCGTGTTTTCTTGATGCAAGGCCACACACAGAGCAGTAGGAGAGCAGCAGTACGCCATCCTGATACGTAGCCACTCAGCTGATCCAGCTTAGCCTCTCAGCCATCTCATTACTGCACAGCGTCTGCTTAATGTGGTCAAATGCACACAATCACACACTCTCAGCCGCCCACACATACTTACATCAGACAGAACCTGCTGACATAACCGTGGGTTTAACAAAGCACTATAAGACGTCGGTTTATCTTTAAAACATTCTGCTTTATTACAGAAAATCTTCAGGTTTTGAACATACTAGTTTCAAAGAGGTACATTCAGCTTGGAGGTTTGGAGTGTTGAGGCTGGAGACCCAAAGGGCTGGAGGTGGCGAGGTGTCCCTGCTGCATGATGCAGGGCTGCTGAGGTGCCTGAAGATGTCCACCTCCACCCCTCACAGACAGGGACAGCGTCCACAGCCACAGAGCCCCTCGTGCTTTTTTTTGTGTGGACATTTTCATTTTATTACAAAAGTGGCTGGAAAAAGGTTGCATTAAAAATACAATCCATTATTTTATACTTTTTATTTAGACAGGCAAAATGTTAAGATTCCAAGATAATTTTTTTAGCTCTGAAAATAGCATCTCTGATGTCACTTAAAGGTTTTTACATTTTTGAACAAAGCAGGCAGCCCCTTTCAGTGTGTCCTCTAACATCCGGTGTCTCTGGCACAGTGCAGTCTGGAGGTGACTTGTCACAGAGTAAAGAACAGCCTCCTTCATATTCCTTACATCAGAAAAACAAGCTGTCTTAGTAGAAAATGACACTGAAAGGCATGTACATTTTTCCATTTGTTACGAATAAATCAACATCAACTTATTTTTCAAATCTCCATTTGGCGTTTGAGTGCCATTCTGTAGATGCATTGCATCAGATATGTCAAGCTACAGTCAGTAGGGTGAAATACAAGGCCAGTACTAGAAAGTACTGGAGTTATTGTTTCAGCCGGGATCAGTGAAGTAGTTAACTATAAAATCAACATATTGACAGATAATGAAGGTACTCATCAGTTTAAACAAAGAGTTACGATAACCTGGTAAAAGGAGTGGTATTGGTTCAGAGGTTGACTGTGAAATTGGGAGTGTGTTGGGGGGGGGGGGGCTGCCTGTCTTTGCATGTATGACAAAGACTATTAAACAGGATTGGCACAGGCTCACATCAGGGCTGGATTAACACAGACTAACTCAACTGGCACAAAGCTGACCACTCCACAATAAAAAAAAATAAAAAAAAAAGATTGATGTCATAAAAGTAGCATTTGTGAGTAAAAGTACACTTAACAATAAATATGCCAAATAGACAATACATGTTTCTGGAAAAATAAAAACTGAAAACAAAAACAGTATTTGGAAAGTGTTTGAAACCATGGCATGTTTAAATGGAATGTGTGAAGCACACAAGAAGAAGTTAAAGGAAGGAACAAAAGGCCAAACCAGTCCACTCTGTCGTCCTGTCGGTCAGAAAATTTGACCAAAAACAGAAGGAAGGAGATGGAGCAGGGAGCCTTACAGTGGCATTAACTATGTTAACTCTGCAGGTCTGGAGTTAATTTTCTTTACACGTCAACTTCAGCCTGCCTGAAACAAATGCAAAACTACTGCAGATAATGGGTAACGAACATAAATACCTAATTTAGGCTTTAGTGCATGTGCGCATTTATGTGTACAAGGTGTGTTTCTTGTGTGTGTTGTTCTCTTCTATCTGGTGTGTGTGTGTGTGCTTAGGCATATATTCATGTGCGTTAATGACCTTCTACGCAATGAAGAAACCAGCTACCTTAATAGTGCAGGAAATGTATAAGCCAACTACATCACAAGGTTTAAGTAATCCTGGTTTTCTTGACACAGGCAATTCTGGCTTTTCTCATCCAGCACGCATTTATATAACACACAGAGACGCACACACACAGACTTGTCACTTTAAGGTCACACTAG